>NW_023494792.1:43941356-44273856 GCF_904425465.1 Colossoma macropomum | reverse complement strand
TAAAGCTCAGTATGTAATGAAATAAGGATCTTCATTGAAGGAGCACTAGTATATATGTGTATGTGTAAGGCCCTGTCAGTTCCCTTTCCTCCAAAAGTTTCTGCAATTCTGTGTGTTTGCATACATGTCTATGTACATGATGATTAATAAGCTGGAAGACGTCTTTGACTAGGAAAAAAAAGGTATCACAGACTCACACATGTGACACACACTTCCTTTGGAACTTGCTTAACGCTGACCACAACACTCATACACTCTCTCTGTTACGCACACACAGACCTTTGCACACACAGGGTTGGGATGTAACGGAATACCAGCATGGGGAAAATGCATTCAGAATACAGTTAAGTATCCGTGTTTAGTCCATGTTGCATTTTGAAAAGACAGTATTCAGACTACTATTTTTAGGTGAAAAAAAAAAATTGAATTGTAAAGGGCAGCTGGTATTTTCAAGTTCTGTAAAAAAATGTACAAACAACAAAATGGAGATATGAGGTTTTGTTCCAACAGCAGAGAGATCTACACACACACACACACACACACACACACACACACACACACACACACACATATATACCGATCAGGCATAACATTATGACCACCTCCTTGTTTCTTGTTGTGCTTTTACGAGTGGATCAGACACAGCAGTGCTGCTGGAGTTTTTAAACACTGTGTCCACTCACTGTCCGCTCTATTAGACACTCCTACCTTGTCAGTCCACCTTGTAGATGTAAAGTCAGAGACGATAGTTCATCTCTTGCTGTACAGTATGAGCTAATCATCCTCTAGTCCTTCATCAGTGGTCACAGGACGCTGCTCAGAGGACGCTGCTCACAGGACGCTGCCCACAGGGCGCTGTTGGCTGGATATTCTTGGTTAGTGGACTATTCTCAGTCCAGCAGTGACACTGAGGTGTTTAAAAACTCCAGCAGCACTGCTGTGTCTGATCCACTCAGACCAGCGCAACACACACTAACACACCACCACCACCACATCAGTGTTACTGAAGTGCTGAGAATGATCCACCATCCAAATAATACCTGCTCTGTGAGGGTCCATGGGGGTCCTGACCACTGAAGAACAGGGTAAAATGGGGGCTAACAAAGTATGCAGAGAAACAGATGGACTACAGTCTGTAACTGTAGAACTACAAAGTGCACCTATATAGTAAGTGGAGCTGATAAAATGGACAATGAGCGTAGAAACAAGGACATAATGTTATGCCTGATCGGTGTATATGCACACAGTGGAGTATATTATCACAATTAAAACGATTACTAGGTCACCTATTCAAATTTAGGCAAATTTCTGAAATTGTCCATGTTAAGTCTTTGTGCAAAAAGGTCAGATTTGTTTTCTTATTCCTTCTATTGTAGCTCATGTTCAGGTGTATTTGATGTACTAATCAGAGGCTTCGGCACCAAGTTATGGAGTCTATGCCAGCTCTGGTGCACACTGTTGTTTAAGTACAAGGAGGATTTACCAAATATTCAGAAATTCTGAAACATGTACACATTAAAAAAGATTCTGCTTTTCATGCAAATTGTTACGCTGACAATTATTTATATATATATATTTAATTAAACGGAGTGGTCAGTTTTTTCTCTCAGTGATACTGAGCTCTTTTTGGGGGATTACGACTGAACTGAACAGTCCCCTTAGTAGGTGAAATGTTAATAAGTGATGAGCTTGTTTTACTGAAGTGTGTGCATTTTGTGGCATGATGCTACATTCACATTATTAACAGAAAAACTGCATGCCCACTATATAGTCAAATTTGCAAGACCTTGCCTCCAGGATATAATGAACGGGGCCCTTTTCACACTTTCGTATTCGGCACAGCGGGGGTCGTCATAGTAGGGAAAACATTACAGCAGTGGCAGCATTTACAAAGGATAATGTAGCGACCCACTAAGTTTTACAACCTGAGAAAGGTATTTACCCAGTTTTCCCTTTTTTTGATCAGTGTTCAATGTTGCAAATGTCAAGTTGTAGTCAGTTTGTCCATGTAAGCTAACCAACATGACCATTTTTAATTATTTTAGTGTTTGAGCACTAATGTCACTAACATTAACATTTACTACAAAAGTATCAAAACATACTGATCAACACCGTCACCAAGCTCAAGCTCAACACAGGAGCTGAGCTTGAGTTCTGTGCCGAATGCATTTAGAAACCATGTGACCCTGTAAAAGCCCTGTTTAATGTCACTGAACGCATCCTAGTTGTTTGGGAAGTGCATGTTTTTTAATTTGTGGGTAGCATAACCCCTTAGCTGCAGTGCATCAAAGGCTATGACATTTCCGCCACAGCAATCACAACGTAGTGAAGTAACAATTTGTTTAATTACTGCATGGATTGCAGAGCCATGCAAACTCCTTGAAATGATTATGCAGTGAGGCAAAAGCTTAAAAGATCAGGGACCACCCATTTTGGTATTATAATGGGTCTTAAATGGCCTTTGTGCCCATTAAATGAATTGCAACAGCCACTTTTTTAGGGCAAAATAGGGTTTGCGTGCCAAACGTTACTAAATCTGCCTCTTAAAGTTGCATTAAATTGACATTTAGTTGAATGCTAGTTAAAGGTGGGCATCTACAAAACAACAGGGGTTTCAAACTGGGCTCCTTCAAGGCCGCAGCTCTGCATATATTAGCATTTTCCTCTTTTTTACACTCTGAAATCAGCTCATGAAGGCCTTGCTAAATAGTTGATGAGCTGAAGCAGGTGTGTTTAATAGGGCAGAATGCTACATTTCAGAGCTGCGGCCTAGAAGGAACCCAGTTTGACACCCATGATCTACAACAAACTCTCAAAATAAATGATTACCTATATTTTTACAATACTGTGATAATACTGAAAATCTCTACCATAAGGTTTATGGTGTATTGAACCTGGAAATTGTTTAGTGTAGTTCACTGTACTGCTGCACTCTTATCTACACTATCATTCAGTCCATTAGTCTGTTTTTAGCTCTTCCTACACACACACCCGCAAACACGAACACACACCCACACACACACACACACATACACACAAACATGAACACACACACACACAAGTTTCAACGAAACTTCCCTCTTCAATGAAAGACGGAGTCTGTGATAACTTTCTTACTGAGAGATGCAATGACGACAAGAAATATTTATTTAATATTATATATTAATATTAATATATTATTATATAATAAGAAATATTTATTTTAATATTAATTGATGATATTAACTGGTTGTCTTCCAATTTCCAATACAACATGTTTTAAATGACTCACTAACAAACAAAAAACTGATGTATGAATGCAGGCTTGTAGTCTATGCAATTCATGCAAAGATGGTATCATAAACAAATGGTTTGTTCCAAAATGTTTTTGTTTAAATATATTATAAATATTTAAATGTTTTCTACAAATTTTAGCTTACAATTTATTTTCTTTTTATTTTCTGAGTTTAACATTAACACATTAAATATAAATTTGCAATAACTTTTGCACATGCCACATTTTAGGTTTAAAGTTGTTTTTTTCTATAATATTTTAAATTCAGCAAATAAACAGTAGCTCTGTATTACATTTTGGAGAAGTGTGTTCTCCAAGGATGTGTTTACTTATTTTCACTTAAAAAATGAACAAAACACCATTTGACCGGGGAGCCCAAACTTTTGCATATGACTGTATATGTTGCTAGGAGAGGGCTTCACGCATACATGAAATATAAGTGCTCTATTATGATCACTTTGTAAAACATGATTTGTCGGTTCAAAGCAAAATTCAGTTTAGACGGACAGCGTGAATATTTTACATCAATTCAAACCTCAAAAACACTTCAAACCAACTTCTGCTCTGTTCCACTTTATCAGAGAAATAAAACTATTTTTGTGACAGAGTGCTACACGTCAGCTGTTATTTTTTTTAAATCTCTTCTTGTTACAAATGAACATACAACATATGCGACTGAAACTCTCAATATGCACGAGTTCAAAAGTCTGATATTATGTAGAACTTCAGATTTTTTTCATTTAAACCTAGAAATAAACAATATAAAGTTTTAGAATTTTGAAAAAAATAAAACAAAGAAAAATTACAGCAAGTAAAATAATGAGAAATATTGAAGGTTCTGCAGTATTTCTAGGTCACTATTCAAATGTAAGCAAATTTGTGACATTGACCATTTTAAGGCCTTTCTTTATTTAGTCTTTTTTAGGGGTGGGCAATATGACAATATTTTAGCATTGTACGTCACAATATGCTTTTCTAAGCATATAGTGGATATTGTCAGTACTTAACCCCTTAAATAACCCCAAGTTTTAATACACACTTCTACAAACAAAGAATAGCCCAGTTTGCATTGAAGTCCCTGTAGTTAGTGAATAATAAGCCTTAGTATATAATAAGCCTGAGATTTTACGGGGTTAGAACACTGATTAACTACATTTCATTACAAAGTGAGCATAATTAGGCCCGTTTAATTGCATTTTGTGCAGCGTAGTGGTGTAACATAGTATTTTTATATGTGGCACTACAGGTTCTGTTTTATCTGGTACAACTTATTAAAATTTATAAAAACTATATATCAGGATGCATACTGTGTATCTTAAAAATGTAAAGATTTAAAATTTTTGCCACATTGACCCACAGTGTAATATATCGATACATGTGTTCAGACGACTTTGATCTATTCATCAGAGGCTTTTGCATAAACTTGAAGTCCATGTCAGCTCAAGTGCACACTGTCATCAAAGCAAAATGGGGACACACCAATTGCTGAGAAATTTAAAAATTCATAAAAATATTTCAAAGATTCTACTAAATTGTTATGCTGGTCTTTTGGACCCCAATCTTAGAAATAAGGGTGCCAAATGGAACCAAATAGGGTTTCTTGGAGTGATGCCATAGAAGAACCACTTTTGGCTCCCTAAAGACCCTTCAACAGATGGTTCTTCAAAGAACCATGTTTGTAAATGCGATGTGAGTGTGAATAACCTTTTTAAAGATCCTATACCAACTAAAAATGTGTTCCACCTCCAAGCGAAAAAAACAAGGAATGCATGTGAGCAAGTAGATATTGCTTTTTTTGTGGGTGGAGATCCTCAAGCAAGAACTGGACAATAAAACTGCCTTTGGCATAAAAATGTCTGAGAATAACTCATACAGTTTGAGCAAAAATTCAATTGCAGATAGGCGAGAAGTTTCTTCTTAAGTGAAAAGACAACTATTGTTCATACCATCTTTTGCTCTGCACATTACAGTAGCCAACAAAAGCCAAAATACAATTAGAGGGCAAAAAACAAAGAAAATAATGATGTGCAAAGGGGTAAAAACAGGTTTTTACTTTGAAGGATTTAACTCTACTGGAACAGAGAGATTTTGTCTACCAGAAGGGTAGTTGACAAGTCCTGTACTGTGTTCAAATTTGATCACACACCATAAGCAATCAGTTGAGTTCATATTTTCAGTAGAGCTGACATCATTTCCAATGTCTCTAAAATACTCTAACAATACACCAGCAAGTAAGCAACTCATAAACACGTAAACACATTACCGAACTGTGTACTGTTAAAAAAAGTCAGCTAAAAAGCTCTTCCAATACACAACTATTTATATTTCTTTTCATAAGTAAAGCCAGTAACACTGCACATGTATATATAGTAAGACTGTATGTCTGATTTTTTTTAACAATAGCTCACGCTGTCTTCAATACATTTCCTGAAGCTGCAAGACGTCAGTTAAGAAACATGAAAACATGCAGTTTTAAAGGGACACGCCAGTCAAAAAAAGCTTAAACTTTGCTACATTTGCTGTAAACATGCCCACTCACCTCCTACAGCGGTGCTGCAGTAGGAATGAATTAGAATAAGACAATAATGTGAATAAGAGGGTGATAAACAGATGTCTGTGTAGTGTTGATCAAAGATAACTGATAAGACATATTGTTAAAAACTGGATCTTTCTGTGAATCACGGGTAAAGAATTGTGTCAGTAACTGCACGAGGAGCCCAATAAAGATTTTAGGGCCCCCTTGCACCCTGGACCAGGTCAAGGTTTGAAGTAGCACTGCAGGTGGACTGTAGTCTAGCTATAACTAGTCATTAGACAAGTAATAAGTATACTGGAACATGTCTGTAATTTTAGTCAGAGTCATATTAGAATCATTTTTATTTAATAGAATCTTCAAGTTTGTAGTGTATTTAAACTCTATAAGTCCTGTAGTAATATTCCCATTTCTTTTAGATGGAAACAAAAAAGGTTAAGATCTTGAAACACCCAATGGAAAATTGTCTAATCCGGACTGTTCTCATGGTATCTTGGGAAGCAAGTTCTGGACAGAAGGCCTTACACTTCAAAGTAACCACTAACATAATTAGGAAGCGACAGAGAAATCAACTGTTTAGGCTTTAATTTCCAGTGGGATGGATGAATTCTGTGGGAAAAAATGTCACTCTAGGCCTTTTGGAAATGATAGATATGTCAATAAAGTAGTCCCACCAGGTTTCAGTCAGCTGATAGAAAAAGAAAACAGGGTCGGCAGCTCTACCCATAGAGGGAAAATGTACATATATTTGCTCATATTAAACATACGTGTTATATATGTGATACTTTAAAATACATGTGCTGATTTAACTGTGGTATTTCTGAATACAAATATATGCCAATATATTGTCGGAACAAAACCTTGTATCGTCATTTATGTTGTTATGTTGTTTGAAAATGCCTGTTGCATTTACATTATGTGTAAATTTCATGATGAATGGACTAAAAGAAATGGCTCAAAATTATTTAAAAATAAGTTTGGTTACATGGACTTACATTAAAACTAAAGTGTTTTTTTTTTCTTTCTCCTGTAAAGTTATCATTTTAGAGACTTTTGTTAAGGCTTTGTTTCTGACAAAAATATATGCACACATATGTGATTATTTGATTCATATGCACATATTTAGACAAAATGTATATAATAGTGTCAATTTGTAATATTTACATATATCTTAAACATATATGAAAGTTTATTGACACATAGAGGGAAATATATTACTAAAAGAGTCACTATGGTCACTGCAACATGCAAGGTTGAATAAATCCCTTCTTTATCACTGTGCATTTATAGGTGAATAAACACAAATTCTACTGGTTTCCTAGTGGGTATATGACGTATATAACTCTGTATCACGTAAACTACAGCTCTGGATTACAGAAGTGAAAAAAGCGACCTGCTTCTCTGGAAGCTGTAGTGGGTAGAGGGTTTGTACTGTACATGTTGCAGCAGCAAGTACAAATTTAACCATACATTCATTTTTGAAGTCATAATTCTTAATTTTTCACACTTAATTTCTTTGCACAGTTAGATACAGGGGTCTATAACTAACAGAGAAGTTCTTTAGTGTTTGAAGGGTTTAGACACCCCCTAAACTCTTCAAAGAAATACCTCTTCAAAAACGTAATATAATAAGAAAACTACATTCAGCCTAAACAAACGAACAGCACTGATCGGAGTAGCAGAAAATATCATTTACCTAGAATATGAACTGTTCCCAAACTCTATACTTATGAATCATCATATATTGGAGTAAATGGAGTAAATCAAGCTCCACACTTGCTTCAGATCTAAAACAATCCACAGGTGTTTCTGTCCATCCTTCCACTGTGAGAAGACAACTCAACACTATGAGTCTGAAAGGATGAGTAGCTGTCAAGAAGCTCTTTTTGAGAAAAAGAAATAAACAACAACAAAAAAAGAACGTTTGCAAATCAAACAAGGAAGCTGCTGGTGTTCTCAGAACAATGGACTGACCACCCCAGAGTCCAGACTCCAGAAACAGAAAATACAACCAAGTTCTAAGACTGAACTTTGGAGGTGTGGAAAAATATCCCCGCAGACACATTGAATACTGAAACAATTATGTTATATTTAGCTGTTGACGCTTCTGTGTAATTTTCCATTAAGTATATGTTTTGTGTTTTGATGCTGAAAAATATAACATAGCTTGTACTTAATGACTGTTCTGATTAGAAATAAAAAAAGAAAGGTGCTTTTTTGGCCTTTGCACATTCATGTATGTAAGTACATATATGTAACAATATGTAAGTACCTATAAGTAATATTAATATATAGGTATCTATATGTAATACGTCTTTTGGAATTCCAAATCTCAATCTCAGTGAGCAAAAACAAATGTTTTGTCTCCTTCACTGTTAGAGAAATGAAACCTGTAACTTTTGCAAACAGTTAGAACCATTCTGTTGGTCCTCACATAGTAGGTTAGCCGTGTTTTTGTCTTGAAAATATGTGAAAACAAATCACACATGCACACAGCGTCTTACCTGTCTCCACGGCCTCTTTCATGTAGACGGCGCAGTACGGGTTGAGCACCTCCTCATGGTAGGCTAGCCCAGGGTCCATTTCAAAACTGGAAAACCCAATCCTCAAAAACGGAGACATGATCTCCACTCCGGTCCTCCCAACAGCCTTCAACTCCAATATGTGTCTTATAATAGAGCAAGTACCCTCAGCGGGTGTAATCACACCAGCAAAAACTCTTCAGATGATGTCCACCATGCCAGTGAAGTCCATTTCTGATGTTTTGTTATTGACGTTTTCCAGCAGCTCTGCGTCCAGAAGAACCTCCTAAAAACGGCTCCTTAATACTATAGCCTCCACGGGAATATGTGTAGGAGCATCTGCGTATGAGTATGTTCAGAGAAGTGCCTGAGCACGGTGACCCCTCCACGAGGAACTGCTCTGCTGGACTGAGAGTGTGTGGGTGGGTGTACGTGTGTGAGGGTGGAGGGAAGGTCAGCCTCTGATCTGGTCTCTTTCACCTCCTGTCCTGGGCACTGTGTTTGGACTGACCTTTTCTGTGTGTACAGGGAAGAACAGAAAAGACATTCACTACTGCACACTAAACAAGCAGCGCTGCTTTGAATTGATTCAAATGTATACTGTACATCATGTCCACATGGTTAAAATGTATTACATAAAGAGAATTTGGTCTTTACTTAGTTTTGGCAATAACTGTAGGGAAAGTAGCCTTTTATGCCAGCTTTTTTTAGCTATTCCTGTAGTCACCAAGTCTTTGGTCCTGCAGCTCTGAAAGCAAAAACAGTGTTTTCTCGTTCAAAAATTTTTTGTTTGACATGATTTTAGCTCATTGCACAGGGTCATCACAGCAGCAGCCTACACTGGATCAGCCATCCAGCGGTACTGGCCAACACAGCCCCATAAAATAAAGACAAGTGTGTTGATTTGTACACTGAAATTTAAACAGGCTACAAAACAGACGCAAAGCAAGATCAACCATTATCTAAACAGCCCACATATGCAAATTATTACCAATACACACTCGTAAAACATACACTCTGTAAAAAATGATTCAATGTTTTAACTTAGAACTGTCAGTAACCTGGTTGCCTCAAAACTTCTGATACTAAGTTAGCAATAATCCGTGTTTTACATTCAGTTTACTTATTACCTGAACTGAAAATTTAAAGGCTACTAACCTTTACAGTTACTGACTTTAAGGTCAATCACTTTACTAACTTTTAAGCAGCATTCGGGAAACATTAGTACACACTCAGTGTTCTAAATGTTTGAAGTTATAGAGTTCACTGATCAGTGACACAGATGACTGTGGAAAAAAAAGAAAGAAAAGAAGTGAAAAAAGCAATTTTATTGGGAGCAAACTGCTACAGAAAAGATGTGCGATAACATTATGGGAGAATTATATATAGCTGGGCAGCAACCTAACTTACTATAGTATTAACTGAAGTCACCCTTGATGAAATCTAGCCTGCATCATTAAAGGTACTCAGCTGTAAAAAGTATTTAGCCTCCCTGAAAAATTTTAAATGCTACTATACAATAGTTATTGTTAGTAGGTACTAACGTCTTACCATCGTACAGCCTTTTTCATATAGCAGCACTGCTGAAGTGTACTGTAGGCAAATTATTAGTGTGGTCATAATTCTATGTTAATTAACAATATAATTCTGCTCTTAACCAGTTAAGTGCATTTTTCAATATGGTTTCACTCTGGAAAACTTTTCCTTTCCTTTATGTTATGTGAAAAATATTGTACATTTTGTTCCCTGTACTTTGTCTACAATGTGGACTACACTGATGTAGAGATTTATTTAGGTGCTTTTAAATGTTTCCCTAATGAAGAAGGTCAGTGCTTTCTTTAGGAAAATGAACGAGAACACTGTTAACCTTTTAAGGTTCACTTGTCTGTGAGATACACTGATTACTGAGTGCAGTGTTAGATTATAACTGATTGATAACTGGCCTGGAGGCCTGTTATCACCATAATAATCGCTCACACAAAGTAGCAGAACTTTTCTATGGTGACTGTTTTATTGATAATAGCTGACTGTCTTACTTTGTTTGACTGGGGTGGCCAGAAGCGTGGCCATGCTTCATGGTAGGGTGGAACTGGCCACCCCTGTCACCTGACCATATAGGTGCACATTGTAGGTTTACAGTTACAGACCGTAATACCACCAGATTGTGAACCACCACACACTCTCAAAAAAAAAGATACTAAACTGTCACTGGGGTGATAAGCCTCATGTCGCCCAGGAGGTATCCTCAAGGGTACATCTTCAGTACCTGTAGTTAGGGAATATAATTGTTCCATATTCCATTACTCCATACACACTGTCTTTACTTCAGGACTTTTGATTTTGTTTTTCTTTTTCAAAACATTATTTTGTATTTCTATGAGGCTTTAAAGATGCTAATTTAGACACGTTGATTGAGTTGAGACTGTTTATTTTTAGATGCAAAGCACCTCACGGGCCTGGCTTGTAACTCACTCTTGTTTAGCAGGCTGAAAAGTCTCCACAAGGGGGTGCTATTAGCACTCCAGTAGCCTTTGGTGCTTCGTAAGAGTGGTGCTTCACATCAATGAAACTGGGTGTCATTGTTTTTTAGTGCTGAAAAGATATGAATCCTCTCTAGAAGCAGATTGAATAATCTTATTATTACGGAGCTCATTATGAGACATTGAATATCTGGGTAATTTCATTTGCCAGGACATCATTTTCTTGTACTGCATTCACTCACTCACTCACGATTAACATATAATATACATTAAACATCATTATAACTGTTTTGTGATCAAAATTTGTCATGTTTTATATGTGTCATGTCTCTTTTTCTCAATCCCTTCATCCTCTCTCTTAAACTTTCCTGTTCTTCCAGCATTAGAATCAAATTCCTCTTAGTTGTGCTCTGACCTCTAAACCAAATGAAAAAGGAACTTTTCTGCTTACTGAACCTAAGAAATCTGAATAGTTAAGACAGAAGAAGGGATTGAGATGGAGGACAAGATAAAAAAAATAAAAGGAGACATAATACAAGCAAAACATCAAACGATATGTTCAAACATTTCAAATCTCCTTCTCATGTGCGCTTACACACACACACACACACACACACACACACACACACACACACACACACACAAGCAGATTAAAGCACATTCTAGATCATGAAACTTTTTTGTGTGACCACATTGGTGCTGGTGAAAAAAACATTTCTCACTTCTTACAAGTGAACACAAGGGATAGTCTGTTCTTCACTGAGACTGACACTGAAATCACATTTACGTGACTAGCTTTGATGGCAATTGCTAAAAGAAGATAATATTGTTATATACGGTTACACTTTGGAACCACAGTACTTGATAAAGTAGCACCAATAAAGCAATTTGAATAGAATTTAAAGAGAGATAGAGGGAGAGAGCAAGAGAGAGAAAGAGAGAGAGAGACTGAAAGAGAGGGAGAGAGAGAAAAAGGGAGAGAAAAGAATGAAATGAAAAAATAGAAAAACATTAAGAGAGACAGGGGGAGAGTAAGAGACAGAAGAGGGAGAGAGACTGAAAGAGAGGGAGAGAAATGGAGAAAAAGAGAAAGAGATGGAGAGAAAAATGAGAGAAAGAAAGAGAGAGTGAAAGAGAAAGTGAGAAACGCACAGCAGAATGAATAAAGTCGTAAGCAAAAGTTGGGCGTCCCTGGTATAATTACATGTTTCGTTGTGAAAATAAGAACACATCCTATTTAATTTTTTAAATATCATCACTGTCAAGACCAAAACTTATATCAGCAAAATGATAGCTTTACAGGAGAACACATTCTTTGAGTAGAAGTCAATGGGAACAATATTTGTTTTCACGTAATTTTAAACTGTTTCTGTTGATCTGTTCATCATAAAAAAATTTCTGACAATATAAATGGCAGCTGGTCTTTTCAAACTATGTAAAAAAATAAAAAATGATACATGAGATGTAAGGATTAGTTCCGACAGTGGAGATATGTTAATGATAGAAAATAAATAGAAATTGAGAGAATATATAGAAATTGTGCACTGACATTTGCAGAAAAATGGCATAATTGTCTGTGCTCTGTAGAGGACGTCAACTTATTTCAGCTTATTTTCACAACAAAACATGTCATTTCACTGGGGAGTCTATAAACCTTTACAGACAACTGTATTAACAATTGAGATTAATTAAGCCCTTAAACTCTACAGATCACATTTCATTTCCTGACTCATAACTACAGAACATGCAGTTTCATAGTAGATATAAAATAATTCATAGTAGTCACTTAACAATTCACAGCAGACACAGAGTAACAAGATTTAAAATTCATACGCATGCAGTTTAAGGGTGTACCACACTATGACTGAATCATATCTTGAGCTTTATAGAGCTTACCTGTGAAAGCTGACTAGCCTTAAGGGCAACAAAAACACATTCTACTTAAACAGCAAGCAAATAAGAGACAGAGAGAAAGAAGGGAGAGATAGAGGTAAAGAGCTGGGGGAAAGGTTCGAGGAGGGAGAGACGTCTATTAATAGATCTGTAATACAAAACCACCAGTGCAGCGTCCCAGAACAAACTTGTGTCCTCCAGTCCCAGACCAGCTTAGTGCACACTCATACACATGCATACGCTTTACACTCTTTGTTAAAATATGGCTATGTTGCTCTTACATGTACATCTGACTTGTTGATTTGTTTACGTAGTCATAGTTAAAGGACTTTTCTATACACAACCACACACACACACACACACACACACACACACACACACACACATATATATTTATATGCTATCATAAATAATCATTTTTTTAAACACAGGGGAAATCTGTTTTGTACATTGTTCTACATTGCTACATTTCATGTTTATATACACTTTATAGCCACCTTATAGGACACCTGACCATCATACCTATATGAGCTTGTTGGACATGCCATTCCAAACACCCCCCCTCCTCTGCCCCCTTTGCAGCTACAAGAGCCTCCATTCTTCTGAGAAGGTCAGGCACTGCGGTTGGATGACAAGGCCTGGCTCTAAATTGACGGTCCAATTCATCCCAAACATGTTCAGTGAGGTTGAAGTCAAGGCTCTGTGCAGAGCACTGGAGTTCCTCCACAACAAACTCATCAAACCATGTCTTTACGCATCTTGCTTTGTGCACAGGGGCACAGTCATTCTGGAACAGGAAAGGGACTTCCTTAAACGGTTGCCACAAAGTTTAAAGCATAATTGTCAAAAATGTCTTTGTATGCTGTGACATTAACATTAATTTTCACTGGAACTAAAGGGCCAAACCCAAACCCTGAAAAACAGCCCCAGACCATTATCCCTCTTCCACCAAACTTAACTGTTGCCATGACACATTCTGGTAGGTAGTGTTCTCCTGGCATCCATCAAATTCAGATTCATCTGTCAGACTGTCAGGTATTAAAGTGTGATTTATCACTCTAGAGAGCATTTTTCCAGAGTCCAATGGCAGTGTGCTTTACACCACTCCAGCCAATGCTTCTCATTGCGCGTTGTGATCTTGTGATCTTGAGCTTGTGTGCAGCTGCTCAGCCATGGAAACCCATTACATGAGGCTCCTGATGCACAGTTCTTAGACTAATGTAAGGTTACTTCTAGAGGGAGTTTGGAACTCTGTAGAGGATAGGCAATTTTTATGCTCTATGTGCTTCAGCACTCTCCGACTTCACTCTGGAAGTTGCTGTGGTCTGCTGCTTTGTGGCTGAGCTGTTGTTTCTCCTAGATGCTTCTGTTTCACAATAATAGAACTTACAGGTGACAGGGGCAAATCTAGCAGCACAGATATTTCACAAACTGACTTGTGGCAATGGAGGCATCCTATGACAGTGTCATGTTTAAAATCACTAAGCTAGTGTTTGTCTTTTGAGATTGCATGGCTATGTGTTTGATTTTATTTACCTAATGGCTGTGATAATTTTATATATTTAAAAAAAATGTTGAATTTAATAAAATATGTGCATCAGTGCTTTGTAAACATTTTTACTACATATTCATCCTTCATGCACCAACCACAACATGCATGCATGCACAGCAGGGAGAAAAGCCTGACACATTGCATTTTCCTACCAACCACTGCGTAAGCAGGCCTAACACAAAATCAGGCCAGAGCAGAGCCCTTATCTCATAATCGAATTGTAAACCACCACAGCCAAGCCATTTAACTTTCCATTCCCCACCACAATTAGGACAAGCTGGTCCAGGCCTTCAGAGCATAAAATTTAAAACTACAGCTTGACAGTGAAACTGCATTCTGTAAATACAGAAATGTAGACATACAAGCACAGACATCATAGTCTCTACTAAAGAAATGTTTTTTTAATTTGTGTTTTTAAATACAAAAGTATACCCTGAGTTGCCAGTGTTTTTAGAAACACCTACCATACAGGTGCACTTAGGTTAGTTATAGACTGAAGCCAATATGTTGCTGCATAATCAGCTGCCCTCTACCCACCATAACTAGACATTATTTGTGAGGTGGACTATTCTCAGTGCAGCAGTGACAGCAGCTAGGTTTCCATCAACATATTTTTATGCATATTTTGAGGTACTGAATTAAAAAGGTTTTATGGAATTGACAAACATTAATGTAAAATCACTGAAATTCACATAAAAGTTTGTGCACTCAATTAAGTTTCATACATTTTTACTGATAAAAAGGAATTACGAAACATTACAGTGTGATAAAATGCATTTGCCGGATAAATACTGTAAACGTGAATAAAATAGTAATGGTCAGTGACTGGTCACGTGTCAGACAGTAACAGAAAAAACATAACTATCATATTTGGCAGTAAATATACATAAAGTAAGTGATGCCAATAAATGGACATTTCTTGAGTCATCATATTTATCAATGTGTTTACTGTTTCAGTCATTCAGTATGTGCTCGTTCCATGTAGTTAGAAATGGAAAAATGGAAAACGGGGGCAGCAGCTGTATGCTAGGCTTGTACTGAATTAGTCACTGTGAAAGTACTATGTACAATGCATATAATAAGCAGTATGTATAATGTAAATAATAATAGCGTGTGTATATATATATTATATATATATATATATATATATATATATATACATATATATATATATATATATATATATATATATATATTTTAAATCTTGGATAAAAAAAGAATAATCTGCAGGGAATGTTAGAAAAAGCCCAAAAAAGCATGTACAAAGTACTTTCTTCTATGAAAAACATCAGCCCACAAACATTAATAAGAATGTGGAGGATGTGAAAAAGATCAATTTAAATGGAAAACAAACACACACAAGACACCCACACAAACCCACACACAAACCCACACACACATAAGCATGCGATAAAACTCCACACCACAAACACTCACACTTATCTGCAGTCAGACTTTTCTGATCGGATTTGGCTTGTCAGCTTGTTTCATTTATTGATAGTTTAATTTCATACACTTCATCATCGTAAGTGTGATAATGCTGCCACTTCCTTCCCTTGAGCAATAATTTAAACCACACACTTCCTGTGCCAGAGAAGTGCTCAGGTGGGCTGCTGTTCATGCTACCTGTCTCTCCTAGAAAAAGACAAACAGCGAGAGAGTAAGACAAGTGGAGGTTCTAAAGTCATGAATCTACAACCAGGCCTTGCCTGCCCTTCTCAGCGCTGTATTTAATATTTCATCAAATGCTTTCATGTGAGTGAAGTCCAGCCCTAATCCATCAGTGCAGTTCAAATGACCCAGTAGGTCAAACAGCAGGAAACAAACCCCAGCAAAGTCTTTCATCAACAGATAGACTCACACATACATGCACCCACGCATGCACTGTGGCCTATCACGACATATTCTAAAACTAACTATACAGTACACAAGAGCTCTACATAGTACCAAAAAAACGGTTCTATGACCATTTTTGTTCCTGTATAGCAGATTCTGCTCCAACCCAACTTGTTACACATGGGAATGTAGACTGTCAAAGAAAATGTGAACTGTCTGGGAGTTTATATAGAGACTTCAGCTGCATATATAAACTGTAATGCCCACATTATATTTTGAAAAGAAAAACATGAAATATATCCTTGGTTAAAAAAAAATAAATAAATTTAAAAAATTTATGTATAGAAGGTTATGTGCTTTGCTCATGTTTTTTTCAATACAAACTAGGGCCTGATCAATGAATCATATTTATATTAAAACGTATATTTAAATTAAGAACTGGTAGCTTTCTGTCTCATGTGAGTTGTAGATTCACACAGCATGTCTATGACTCCCTGCCAAATGCGTTGTGACATTTACTTGAGCCGTAACAAAACGTCCATATTCTTCAGTAGTAATTACACGTGTATTTTGCACTCTTTCCTGCTCGGTTGGCAAACTATCCTACATGTTCATCAGTGAAAACAGAGCTTTAAGCTGTAGTTATTTATCTGAGCGGTTTTGCCTTGTGTAATAGCATTCTAAGCCTGGATAGCTGCTACAATAACCATAGCATGAACAAAGCTGGGCAAAATATGGGCTCAGTCTCAAATGGCTCCCTACTCCCTCTGCACGGTGCACCACATAGGTCATTATATAATGGCTTCTACACACAAACAGGGCATTGTATGTCTAAATAAAAAACATTATACTGTTTTATGGTAACCTCCTTTTAAACATACAGGGCCCTATTTGGGTGTAGAAGCCATGTTTTTATGACCTGTGCAGCACACTACAGAGGGAGTTTAGAGTCATCCACAGACATGCTGCCATGTTTCATTAAAATGACAGTAACATTGAGCAGGTTTTAGTCCGTACCCGTCTTGTCTCCCTGTACTCTAATCTGGATGTTTTCACTCATAGAAAGAATATACTAATACTAAATATTAAACTAAGAAAGACTTATGTAGTGGTTTCAGCGTTACACCCTAGTTGCACCCTAAGCTACTCCACTAATATGACGTTGTAAAAAGACAGGCATGTGGGGTAAAGATCCAGCAGTGTTTTAAACTGTAATGCAGTGCAAATCGGGCATGGGACACAGATCAGGGAGTGTCAGGTCAGGTTCTAAAATTGGATAAGCTGAGACATGCTAAAAATTATTTTGGTTACACTGAGAGCCAGATACAGTCAAATTGTGAGTGTGTCATTACACAGCAATGTTTAATCCAAAACATTTAATATGCATCATAAGAAGCCAGTATTTATCCAATTTACACTACTGTAATAATGCTAATTTAGTTAGGCTAGCGTCATGCTAACAGGGACACTATATCAGCTGTACAGGGCCATTGAGAGCTTATAGCACAGGCATCTGAAGCTTATAACTGCTTGTAACAGACACTCAGGTAAGATATATATTTTTAATTTGTATATTATATACATGGACTTAAATCTTGTCATGTTCTGCTCATGCTGTAGTTGATAAAAAGTGCAATGCTTATGTGAAATATAGAGTGATTGTTCTGTTAGCTTGCTGTAGCATTAGGTCATGATACGCATCAAAACTTAAAGTGTGACCAGTAGTTAGATAGGCAGCTCCTTTCATTATTTCACTGCTGTACTGAGAATGAGATGCTAGTGTGTGAGCTATTAATAGGTTTTTGCTGGTGTTTTTTTAGCCCTCCAATCCAGTATCATCACCAGTCCTCTCTAATAGTAACGCTACAGGACTGTCTGTAGGACTGTATCTTTCAGTAAATTCATACAATTACTAAGGTACTACACAAGCATGCATCTTCAAACCAGACTCTGCGATGCAGAATCACAAGATGTTACGGTAATTACTGAGGCATGAATACGAGACATGGTTAACTCAAACCGTTACATCAGCCACAAGCCTGTCGATGGGGTTTGTGGTAGGCCTTTTCACTGCATCAGCACTTTTCTATTGTGGAAGAGGCAAAATAAGCAACTTTAAATAAAATTTTAAAGTTAACAATTTTGGAGGTTGAGAATACATACTCTGCATGAAGCTACACAGACAAAAAACTAACAAACAAAACAAATAAAACACCACTTCTCAGCAATATTCGTATTATTTTTCCTCACAATGCCAGCATTTCCACTGAAATTTAAGATACTGTTTGATAACAAGACATTTTAAGAAGGCTGTATGTGTAACGGTTAACAATATAACTGACATTCATAAATTTGACTTGCTTAAAGAAATGAAGCTCCATATGAGAATCATCTAAGCGTTCATACATTATTTAATTGTGCCCCTGTTAAAGGGGCATTCCAACCTAAAAGTAGAGTTTATTATGTTATTCATCATATTAACAGTATTCTGTAGCTCAGCATTAGATCCCTCTGCCTCACTGGTTTGACATTGGCTCAATTCACAATTTTACAACCTGTTCAAGTTTTAGTTCACCAAGATTGGTGTTGGGTTTCCAAAGTATTAAACTAGAAAATCTCACTCTAGAGATTTTGGCCGCACCGCTGTACTACATAAGCAAGCATGTTTACATCAGAGGTAGCAATGGATACATTTTTAATTTTGGCTGAAGCGTCCCATTAAGGACCAACACTCACAAATTTGACTGATGCTGTTTTAAAAACCTAGAAACTAGGCAATAGAAACCGTCTGACAGATGAGTTTCCCAATCTGATTATATTCAAAATTCAGGTTGTCACAACCACAAAAGCACAGCACAGTTGACAAAGCACAGCCACCTGCTGCAGGTAGCACATATATGTGCAAATTACTTACAAGTAATCTACATAGAGGAAAAGTATGTTTTAAATGCATCACACATCATTAATAGTGTTCTCTTAGAGACATATGGGCAAAGCAAGTAACAATCCTTATTACATCAAAACCTATAAAATGAATTTAAACTGGAATGTGTAGTTATGGTACACTGGGTGTTGTGTACAGGCTCTCTATAACTGGTCTAAATCTGTCTTTTTATGATCCATGCAGTTGTTCAGTGCTCTAGAAATACTGACCATCCTTACAACACACCATATTGTTGAACAGTTTTTTGTATGAGAACCAGCAAACTGGTTTTGGATCAACCTAAATCAGCAATATACAGTAGTAAACAAAAGTTAGGTTGCCCCTGGTCAAATTACATGTTGTTAATTTTCTAAGTGAAAATATGTACATCCTCTGCAGAGAATACACTTAAATATAGCAATTTTCTGCTTATTTTAGAGCACCATTCCTGAATGTTCATTAAATTTAACATATTTAATATAAAATACAACATATTACATGCACATATTAAATGCACATGTATTAAATTACTTTTGCACAGGCCACATTTTATGCCTCCACCAATATGTTCTATTGTGCATTTAAATGTGCAGACATGTGTTCTCTGTAGAGGATGTGTTAACTTAAAATCAACAAAGCATGCTATTTGACCGGGGTGCCCAAACTTGTGGATACGCCCATAACGACTGTAAGTCAAAACTATGATGTAGTGAGTCAGTTCCTTATTTTAGGCTCATTCAGAGACTAAATAAATTGCACAATTGCTGACAACAGCTTCCATTCAACAGGACTTTTAGGCTCTGAAGACAAGCTACCTACAACCCCTTTCTGTACTAATCTGTAATTAAATGTGTCAGAGTGTTTAGTTAAGCTGTTCCCCTGGTTGAGAATAAACTGGGGAAAGCTTGACTGCAGCACCAAATAACCCCCAGTATTAAAAAAAGAACACTTATTTTCCAAAATAATCAAATGTTTAGGTATAAACTCTGATGTTACAGTTCAGACCACGCTAAAGAATGTGGCTTTTAAATGCCTGTGTGCTGGGAAAAGAAGTGGTTGGAAACTGAAGTGCTGTTTGATGAGCAAATTGTTCCAGTGCCCTACACTCACACTTCCTCACTGTGTTTCACGCTACACAGAAAAAAAACACCCCCTTCATATGCTCAAATGTGACCTTTATTTTCATTAATGGATTCCTTTTCAAGGCTCACTGGCTCATGAAAAGTATTGTATTTTGAGATAGGACTGTGTGGTTGCTTTTCTGCACTCTCAGCTGTTTTGAGTGCTTATTAGGACCTACAGGTTCTGATAACCCTGATCTTGCACTTTTTTTTATTAGTACTTTCTATTCTTTTGAAAAATTCACATTTGGTGCATGTTTATTTGAAAACATTATGTGGAGACTGTTGAAACTTTAAAAAGGTTCTTCATGCTCATACGTCCATTACATGGAGCCAACCAATTAAAAGTTCTTTGGGGAACCAAAAGTGGTCTTCTATGGCATTGCTCCAAGATTTTTTTTTTTTACTTTACTTACTTAAATGCATTCAGTTTCATGTGAATAAAATACATTACATCAACCCCTTAAAACCCCAGATGTATTACATACTAGGGCTTATTATTAACTAACAACAGAGACTATAATGCAAACTGGCAGAGCTATTCATAGGTTATTGAAGTATGTAATAAAACTTTGGGCCATGTAAGGGTTTAAGGCATTTTTAAGCTATTCTTAGAAGCACTTGGTGGATTACACATATTCAGCGGTTAGTTTGTTAACTAGGCTTATTCAGAGACTAAATGCATTAACAATGGTTCTTTATGAAACCTCCATCAGAAACAGAAACTCTTCAGGCTCCACCTCTGTTCCCTGAGGTACAACTGACATAATAACATCCTCAAGTGATCACTGTCTAACCCCAAATCTATGTATACCATTTTTAGCTGAAAAGATCTAAATGCTCAAGTCTGGGGGATGAACTTGGAAAAATATGATTTTTCCTCATCTTTTATTTCTACAACATGAGGAAGAAACAAAAAGAGAAACTTACCCCAAGACCTTTTCTATAATCCCTTAAATTTAAAATTACGCAGATTATATTCTTAATACTTAATAGTTTGAAACCCTAACTACTAGGGCTGGGCAATTAATCAAATGTTATTTTCAATTACAAGTTTGGCTTCCAGTGATTATGAAAACAAGACAAAAAAGATAAAACAATTATTATGTTGCATTCCATTTCACAATGATGCTCTTGTTTTGTCTTGTGTTATAAATCCAGCATACCCTTTTCTTTTACAGTGGTGGGCTTTTCACCCTCTCTAAAAGCCACAAATGATCTAATTTATTTTTATTTATTATTTTTATAAATGTTTAGTAGTTTTCAATAGGTTGTGGAAGTGCACTGCATCATAGTCGATCTTATTTATTTTTATTTATTACTTACATATTATTTAAAATGTATATATATATTTATATATTATTTAATACATACATGGCCAGGATCCAAAGTTTTATTACACACTTCTATAACCTAAGAATAGCTCAACGAGTTTACACTGTAGTCTGTGTAGGGCTAAATCAAAACATGCATCTGTTTAGGAGTGGGTTTAAATATGGAGTAACTACTAAGCTTAATGTACAGTAAAAAAGTTGGTTCTTCGAGAGTCTATAGTAAAGCGAATGGTTCTATTTAGAACCAAGCTTAGAAATGGTGAAATGGTTCTTCAGAATGAGAAAGCATGCATCTATGTAGCACTAAAAAGGGTTTTTCTGTTGTTATAAGCTTGACATTGTAACAATAAAAGAGGCATTTTTGGTGATAAATAGAAGCATTTTCAAAGACTTTCTATATAGAACCATATACTACACATTCTCTATCAATCTGATAAAACTTTTCACCATGCTGAAAAACATTTAAGCGTAAAATGTGTACACACACACACACACACACACACACACACACACACACACACAATATACATATATATTGCTGTAATTAGCCAACAGCCGAATATAAATAGAGCTGTTTATAGACTAACATGACAGTGAGATAATTCATGATAATTACTGATGGTGAGAGAATAAAACTGTTGAAAGTAATTGAAGAGCTCAGTTCAAGGTGCCAAAAAGGATATTTTGAAGAAGCATGTTTTGTTTTCTAAAGAGCCTTTCAGCATATGTTTCTGTATCCCCTTTAAATCCCAAGCTTATTACATACTAAAGGTTATTATTCAGTGACTACAGGGACTTAAATGCAAACTGCTGAGCTATTCTGAGAAGTGTATAATACACTTTGGGCCCAACGGTGTGCCCTGGCCATTTAAGGGGTTAAAAAAGAAGTTTTGCTACTGAAAACTGCAAGTGTGAAGAACTTTTTTCAAGTTTAAAGACTTTCCACATTTCCACCAATCAAAGGTTGTTTTTTTTCTAGCAGCTAAAAACGATTTAGGAGCCTTTATTTTTAAGACTGTAAGATTGTACATGTTGGTAAAATCTGACCTAGGACCAGCATCCCTTATTAAAAAAACCTGACTTTCGCTATTAAAAGAGAGATACTTTATAAAAAATATAATTTAGCAACAGGCCCTTTCTACAAACATCTACACGAATACAAATACACACACTGAAACCTTACTTTCACAGGATTCAAAATAATTGTAAGCATTGTTATCCATTTTTGTGTTTGTATCTCTCTCTCTCTCTCTCTCTCTCTCTCTCTCTCTCTCTCTCTCTCTCTCCGTGTGTGTATTTGTGACAAAAATATGTAACCCTATTAAATCAAGCAGTGGTCAGTGAGCACTAAAGCTGTACTGTTTGCTGAAAATCCGGGCTTATGTTTCGAAATGACACAATAACTTGTGATTTGCAGTGCTGTAAGTGGGTGGTGGGGGTGTGTTGGGGGGGTTGCTTTGATTCCTTTAGGTAGTTTACAGCTTACAGAGTTCAAAAAACATAAAACAAGCAAATATACAAACAAAACAACTGGACACCTCTATAATCAGCTGGAGTATTTCATATAAGTTCCATGTAAACATCCTCTGTAAAACGATGCTATTATAGCGGCATGTTAAATAATGGCAAGCACTGAAATAGCGACATGATTGGCTGCACATGAATAACATACAATCACACAGTCACTGTCTTTCAGATGACTTCCTTTGGCAAGAATTGTGTTGATGTAACACCTTTTATTCATGTGCGACCAAATGACACATTTAATTTATAAACCACGCTTTTTAGGGTGCAATGTAAACATCAGACATGAACATAAACGAACAATATAAACAGTGTATACATTCAGTCCGTGAAGCGTTTCACTGTTATCAGAGCAGCTTCAGGTTAGTGAAGTGAAGTGTGAAAGCTGCCTGTACTGTTTATGTGGTTTCCTGTAAGTGATACTGCAACAGAAAAAAAAAAACTGTTGCATTGGATAAGCTACAAGTGTTTATAGTTTCATCTGCTCCTCATTTTCCCCTGGCATTGACAGTAAAGTCTTCTTTGTCTTTACTATATCAGGCCTAGTCTATAATTCATATGCTATGTACCTCAGCTCATTTTCAAAGTTCAACTAGGCTTTAAGGCTTACAAATGACTTTATCTGTAATTATAGTTTACTGACTAACTGCACTCTATTTGAAAGAACGTGCGACTTAATTAAATGATAAACGGCGGTTTATTTCTGCCAGCGTGTGGAGAAAGAGATAGAGATAGAGATGAAGAGGAGAAAGAGAAAAAAAAACGACAACAAAACACTTACCAGCAGCAGTCTGTTCTCACTTCAGCTCCCAGCGTGTGGCCTGCTTCTGGAGAAACAGGTGAACTATTACAGGGCGCGAACGCGCGCGCGCGCGTGTGGGGGTGTGTGTGTGAGCGCGCGCGAGTGTGCGAGCAGCACCGGAGGTGTCGTTGACGTCAGCATAAAACTCGTCGCGCGCGCGCGTGTGTGTGTGTGTGTGTGTGTGTGTGCGTGTGTGTGTGCGTGTGTGTGTGTGTGTGTGTGTGTGAGTGAGTGAGTGAGACCGCAGACCGCCCCCGCCCTCCGTCATGATTTCCTCTCACCAGCAGCGAGAGAAGAGAGATGCTACCCTGCATGGGCAAGTTTCAGTCAAGAAACTCACCAGCAGTAACTTTTTGTCACTTTTTGCGCGAATTAATTCTTATCTTACACTGGCACAATCAGCCGATTAAACTGACCTGATTTACTTATGTGTGTGTACAGCATTTCACTTTCGGCAATGCCTGTGCTAATCTAGTAGAGTTACTTTGGGTGGAAATAAATTCAACAGAATTTTTCAGTGTAGTTAGCCTGCTAGCCTCTTAGCCTGTTAGCCTAAAAGTGTTCTATGGTACAAAGAAAAAAATAATAATAATAATAAACAAGGTTCTGTGCCTTGATGATATGAGTGCTTAGAAACATGCACACTGGGTACTTCCACTATAGAAGAGGACAATGAGGCCTGAAACTACAGCTAACCAGACCAACCGACACTCCTCTTGGGGCAAGCTTTGTTGGATTTGTGTAGCTTTTGTAGCTTTTAAACTTTGGTAATTTTAGTATTTTCCTCACTGCTGTTTGATAAACTTCAGTAGTTTTAGTCTGCTGTTGTTCCAGCCAGTTTAATAAACTTCAGTAATTTTGGCCTGTTGCTGTTTTAGCCAGTTTGATAAACTTAAGTAGTTTCAGTCTTTTGCTGTGCTAGCCAGTATGTTAAACATCAGTAGTTTTAGTCTGTTGTTTTCAGCTAGTTCGATAAACTTCAGTAGTTTTAGTCTGTTGTTGTTCTAGTCAGTTTGATGAACTTCAGTAGTTTTAGTTTGTTGCTGTTCTCGCCAGATAAATTGCAGTAGTTTTAGTCTGTTGTTTTCAGCTAGTTGGATAAACTTAAGTAGTTTTAGTCTGTTGTTGTTCCAGACAGTTTGATGAACTTCGGTAGTTTTATTCTGTTTCTGTTCTCGCCAGATAAATTGCAGTAGTTTTAGGCTGTTGTTGTTCCAGACAGTTCGATAAACTTTAGTAGTTTTAGTCTGTTGTTCTTCCAGACAGTTTGATAAACTTAAGTAGTTTTAGTATTTTGCTGTACTAGTCAGAGTGTTAAACATCAGTAGTTTTAGTCTGTTGTTTTCAGCCAGCTGGATAAACTTCAGTAGTTTTAGTCTGTTGTTGTTCTAGTCAGTTTGATGAACTTCAGTAGTTTTGGTCTGTTGTTGTTCTAGTCAGTTTGATGAACTTCAGTAGTTTTGGTCTGTTGTTGTTCTAGTCAGTTTGATGAACTTCAGTAGTTTTAGTCTGTTGCTGTTCTAGTCAGTTTGATAAAATTAAGTAGTTTTAGTCTGTTGTTGCTCTAGTCAGTTTGATAAACGTTAGTAGTTTTAGTCTGTTGTTGTTCTAGTCAGTTTGATAAACCTCAGTAATTTTAGTCTGTTGCTCTTCTAGCCAGTTTGATAAACTTCCGTTTTATTGTTGTTCTAGTCAGTTTGATGAACTTCTGCAGTTTTAGTTTGTTGCTGTTCTCGCCGGTTAGATAAATTTCAGTAGTTTTGTTCTGTTGTTGTTCCAGTCAGTTTGATAAACTTAAGTAGTTTTAGTCTGTTGTTTTCAGCCAGTTGGATAAACTTCAGTAGTTTTAGTCTGTTGCTGTTCTAGTCAGTTTGACAAACTTCAGTAGTTTTAGTCTGTGGCTGTTCTAGTCAGTTTAATAAACTAAAGTAGTTTCAGCCTGTTGTTGTTCCAGCCAGTTTGATAAACCTCAGTAGTTTTAGTGTGTTGCTCTTCTAGCCAGTTGGATAAATTTCAGTAGTTTTATTCTGTTGTTGTTCAATTCAGTTTGATAAACTTCAGTAGTTTTATTCTGTTGTTGTTCTAGTCAGTTTGATGAACTTCAGTAGTTTTAGTCTGTTGTTGTTCCAGCCAGTTTGATAAACTTCAGTAGTTTAAGTCTGTTGCTGTACTAGCCAGTATGATAAACTTAAGTAGTTTTAGTATTTTGCTGTACTAGTCAGTGTGTTAAACATCAGCAGTTTTAGTCTGTTGTTTTCAGCCAGTTGGATAAATTTCAGTAGTTTTAGTCTATGGCTGTTTCAGTCAGTTTGATAAACTTCAGTAGTTTTAGTCTGTTGCTGTACTAGCCAGTTAGATAAACTAAAGTAGTTTTAGTCTGTTGCTGTACTAGCCAGTATGTTAAACATCAGTAGTTTTAGTCTGTTGTTTTCAGCCAGTTGGATAAACTTCAGTAGTTTTAGTCTGTTGTTGTTCTAGTCAGTTTGATAAACTAAGGTAGTTTTATTCTGTTGTTGTTCTAGTCAGTTTGATGAACTTAAGTAGTTGTATTCTGTTGTTGTTCTAGTCAGTTTGATGAACTTAAGTAGTTTTAGTTTGTTATTGTTCCAGCTGGTTTGATAAACTTTAGTAGTTTTAGTCTGTTGTTGTTCCAGCCAGTTCGATAAACTTTAGTAGTTTTAGTCTGTTGTTGTTCCAGCCAGTTCGATAAACTTCAGTAGTTTTAGTCTGTTGCTGTACTAGCCAGTATGATAAACTTAAGTAGTTTTAGTATTTTGCTGTACTAGTCAGTGTGTTAAACATCAGTAGTTTTAGTCTGTTGTTTTCAGCCAGTTGGATAAACATCAGTAGTTTTAGTCTGTGGCTGTTTCAGCCAGTTGGATAAACATCAGTAGTTTTAGTCTGTGGCTGTTTCAGCCAGTTTGATAAACCTCAGTAGTTTTAGTCTGTTGCTGTTTTAGCCAGTTTGATGAACTAAAGTAGTTTTAGTCTGTTGCTGTACTAGCCAGTATGTTAAACATCAGTAGTTTTATTCTGTTGTTGTTCTAGTCAGTTTTATGAACTTTAGTAGTTTTAGTTTGTTGCTGTTCTCCCCAGTTAGATAAATTTCAGTAGTTTTAGTCTGTTGTTGTTCCAGCCAGTTTGCTAAACTTCAGTAGTTTTAGTCTGTTGTTGTTCCAGCCAGTTTGCTAAACTTCAGTAGTTTTAGTCTGTTGTTGTTCCAGCCTGTTTGCTAAACTTCAGTAGGTTAAGTCTGTTGTTGTACTAGCCAGTTGGATAAACTTCAGTAGTTTTAGTCTGTTGTTGCTCTAGTCAGTTTGATAAACGTTAGTAGTTTTATTCTGTTCTCACCAGTAAGATACATTTCAGTAGTTTTAGTGTGTTGTTCTTCTTGCCCGTTTAGTAAACTTTAGTACCATGGGAGTCACAGCTTTTTGTATCCATTTAATTGGAGGAACATTTTACCATCTTGACTGTAAATATGTCTCGGTATGTGCTAATGTGCTAGTTTAGGCTTAAAAATATAATGTAAACGAAAATCCAGTCTTTAAAAAAAGTAGAAGGGTTTCTTGTAAAATGTCTCTCAACATTGGACTTTTATTTACGAGGCTGAAGTTAGCTCATCATTCGCCAGCTTCTTGTTCATATTTTCCAGTTCCACCTAAATGGTGCAGCAGGTCCATCTTCATCTTAAATCTTTCCTTTACTTGCCGTTTGGTTAGCTACTAGCTAGGTGAGATTGTTGTCTGCATTGCTGTCCGACCAGCAGTCTGTGCCCTGGGTTAAAGGGTTAAAGGGTGAATTAGCAGTTATACATTGGTATACTCCAGTGTTAAAAACATTTTATTGTTAAAACTGTGTTAGAATGATCAGCAAAGCTTTATTTTACTGCTAAGGAGGATTAAGTTCTTTTTACCTAAAAATGTAATTCTGCTGTGGAGCTGCAAGGGGGCAGTAAAAGACCCTCATGCAGCTCCAAAACCACATGTAACCAACCCCTGTTTTAAGCATATGCTTGTCCCTGAAACCACAGCAGCCCACAGCAATTAACATCTTGCCACTGAAACTTTAATATGGGTAAATCAATGCTGTTTTTAGTCTGGTGGCGGGTGTGGAGAAACAGCTCTTTGTCACATTCTGTTATGGCCTGACCTAAGACCAGGTCATAACACCATCATAGAGGACCATTTCACCATGCAGAACTATTTATGCATTCATCCCTCATTATATAAGTATTACTTGAAGAACTATTTTTAATTGTGTAACTTGAGAAAAGTAAACGATTTGTTTTTAAGTTTTTTGTTATTATAATCCTACAGTTTCTTTGAAAATCATCTATCTATCTATCTATCTATCTATCTATCTATCTATCTATCTATCTATCTATCTATCAATCTATCTATAATCACTGGCCACATTATTAGATATGTCCACCTTGTCTCTATACTGTGCACTCTACAAGTCTAATTCACTTGTACCTGGTCACTGGTGAGTGGGATAATGAGGGACTAACAATTTATGCAGAGACACAGATGGACTACAGACTGTAATTACAGAACTACAAAATCCACAGTAAGTGGAGCTGATAAAATGGACTGAAAATTTGAGTTAGGCGTACCTAATAAAGTGGACAGCGAGTATATCTGTTTTTGATTTCTCTCTTATGTTTTATTTGCTGCTGCCCTGGAATGTGTTCTCAGTTTTTCATTTCAAAAAGTCAGTGTTTTGCAGCACTCACTATTTTGCACTGAATTGTTTACAGGACAATTACTGTAATAACTGTAAGAGTTACAGGAAGGAGTGACTATTACAGTGAACTAACAGGAGGGGGTGCTAAAGTAAAGAGAATTAGGCTAAAAAAAAACCCCAAGAAATTCCAGAGTGAAAGAAAGAAACAGAAAGCAAAATGTCATTTCATATTTGACATAATATGTGAATAATCAGGCATATCCTATCATAATCTGAATCGCCTATGCTGTAATATTTATATGCATTCTAAGGAAAATTTGCAGCAGATACAGGCTAATAACAATTGTTTCTAAATATGAAAGTCAACTAGGATGTTGTTCATAACATATTTATAATCATAGCTGTAGATAACTATATAATAACATAAAAATATAATAACACAAGTGATCATTGAATAATTGTTTCATTGGCCTGAGGAAACTGAATTTGTGTTTGTGTCATTGAGTGTTGCCATGGCTGAAAGGAGGAATATTCAGTTCCAGGGAATACAATAAGGCTGATGAATGGAAGAAGCATGGAAAGCACAACAGGGTCAGCCTAGAGGTGAGAAGGGTGGAGAGAGAGAGAGAGAGAGAGAGAGAGAGACAGAGAGAGAGAGAGAGAGACAGAGAGAGAGAGAATGTAAAGGTCTGAGAGAGAAAGAGACAAGCAGAAAGAGAGAGAGACAGAAAGAGAGAGAGAGAGAGTAAAAATTGTAAGTGTGGCATTGCATGAGGGAGCGTTCCTTCACTCTTTATTTTAGTTGCCATGGAAACCGGTGAGCTGACGGCTGTCTGGGAGCATCCCAACTAGGCACACAACATGTGTGCTCGCGCACACACACACACACATACATGCGCATACACGTGCAGAGTTTCTACCATGGCTGTGTGTTTGTACATCAGAGTGAATTTGATGCTAATTAACTGAATGCAGTTCAGAGAATTTGAGACTAAATCAGTTGTTGTTTCTATAATAAGATGAAACACTGAGAGTTAATCCCTCTTTCACTGTATGCCACATTAACTGAAACACTAGAGAAGCATAATTAACACATTTTACACGTCTTATCTATCTGATTCCATCTATTAAGCATTATTTAGGTAAATCCAGTAATTGGCCTATAACAAAATCTAGATAAATAGATTAGAATTAATTTGTGCAAATATGTTTTCCAGTTTGCACTCCACAATTATGCTTCTTGAAGATGAGGAAAACTTGTGAAAAAAAAAAACAATCTAAATTTAAAGCTTAACCTAGCTTGAACTTAGCCTACCTTTAATGTATGTGAAGGTAACAGAATTTTCCAAGTAATGTTTGATCATTTCTGTTGATCTATTCACCATGAAAATGTTTGCAGCTAAAAATAAACAATAAATAAATAGTTATGGTCTGATGGCAGTGGTATAAAAAAAAAATCATACTAACATGCATAATAATTATTGGCACCCCAAGAAATATAGCTTGAATTTAGAATTTGTCAGATTTTTGTTAATCTAGTCTAATATTATCAAGTCTTCATTAACATTGATTGTTTTAACATGACTGATCTGGTCTTTTAATCATACATCATTTAAAAGTTTGGACACACCTACTTATGGAAAGGTTTCCTCATTTTTACTATTGTCCACATCTTAGAATGATAATGAAACTCCTAAAACAATAAAATAATACATTTGGAATGAAACAGAGACCAAAAACATGTTAAACAAATTAGTCTATTTTAGTTTATAAAGTAGACCTCCTTTTTACTTTGATGCAGCCTTACACACTCTTGATAATTCTCTTAAGCAGTTTCAGGAGGAGGAGCCTGAAATGGTGGTTAGAATCTAATTCTGCATCAAAAGGCATCATATCTACAGTGTGTACATCACTTCTTAAACATATTCAAACTCTTCAGTTCTATGTTTTGGGAGAGAGAGTTAAACCTGATTGGGTCATGGTGTGCAACAATTGTTTTATTGCCTTCAAGAGATCTAAAAGCACACTAAAAGATTCATTTAAGTTCAAGTTCATATAAAGGCATATGCTACTTCCAACTTACTGTATAAATGAAAAGTTAGGCAAGACCCTTATTGTCATGTATGAAACTCAGCAGTACTTTGGATGTGTTTTGTGGATGTGTTTTGGTCCTACGTTCTTCTTATACAAAGAAGCCAATAAGCCAAAGAGACAGTTTTGAAACTATGGTTTGAACCCTCTCCTCCTGCTCATCTTAACTGCCTTGCTTATTTTTGGAACACTGCCCTTCTGGAATATACAATGGCCAAGAGAAACAAGGCCAAAATAAAAACAATTGTGTCCTGGTCAAATGCTGGGAAAGAACTGTTAAAAATAATGAGAATGTAATGACTTCTATAAACTGATCAGTCATTTAAGCTACAGGAGTGTGTATAAAGTCTTTCATACCATGATCTTTTACTTAATTTCCTTTCTTATGTGTATTTCTCCCCTTTTTGAGAGTGACCATCACTACTATCATCGTTAGTATTACTGCCATTAGTATCCAAGTTTAACTAATTACTCAATATTAATACTATTGTAAATAATCTTGTGGGTATATATAGATCATTCTACCCAATTAGATTGAAGTCAGAGTTCAGAACACATTTCAAACTTTTAACTGATCTGGTCATATATATATATAGAGTAAAATAATTTTGCTTTGATTGACCCTATAACTTAACGCCTTAAAATCTCAGGCTCAGTACAGACTAAGGCTTATTATTCAGTAACCACAGTGACTTCAGTGCAAACTGGCTGGGCTATTCTTAGGTTATAGAAGTGGGTCTGCTGGCCATTTAATTATGTTTATTTTATTGAAATGATTGAATGAACATTCAATTTTGTCACTATCAAAACAATCATAACACTGTCAAAACGTTACCAAATGTTTTGGTATAGTGCCTGATTCAGAAGTGATTGTTTTAGGTGATTTGGAGCATAATTCAAAAACACTAGCTAATACATGACTAACATCATCTGTAACCAGCTTTAAAAAGCAGCTGAAATGGTTTTATTTAGTTTAGCATTCTGTTAGGTTCCTGTTTTATTTCACATCTTATTTTATTCATTTTATCAGTTTTATGTTTTATTTTCATTCATTCATGTTTTAGTCTATCTTCTTTGTATTTTAAAGTTTACTTGTTTAATTAATTAATTAATTTATTTATTTATTACCATTTTCATTTGATGCTTATTTTGATTATTATTATAGCAAACACAGTTTTGAACAGTTGTACACACATAAAACCATTTTTTTTTATTAAAACACAATAATTTACTTTTTAGCAGAAAATATGTGTTTCAGTAGTGACAATTCTTAATGTTACACAGAATTTCAGACTTCGTGTCACATTTACTTCAAATCAGTGGAATTTTACTGCTCAGCATGTGGCCATGAGGGACAGGGATGCAGTCTCACTTCCTGCTCTAAAATGCAGGGTTGTGGTAAAATAAGACTTTGTCTATGGACTAAACTCTTGTGTTTCAGTGTGTTTCAGTAGTGACATGAAAACTTAGGACAGCATTTTTTGAAAAACCTTATGTATATCTAATATCTGAATAGTTTACTGTTTTTTTTTATTTTTTGTTAATAATTGATTGCATTCATTTGCATATTTAAATGCATATGCATAGGTGCGTCCAAACAACTGGCTGGTATCACCAGTGTAACTGCATCACTGTGTCTGTATAGTGTTCGGTGGAGGTCAATTTAATATTGCACACACTGGCCATGTTCATATTAAACCATTCCTCATTTTACTCCTGGTAAGCCGATTGCAGTCGAGATTCAATTCCTCTAATGTGTTTGTACTGTGGGAAAGGACTGTAATAGTTATCTCGTGTTTCATACTGCATGACTAAACAGATCACAGGACTGATAACAAAATATTCTCACCATGAATTATAAGACGGAAAAGGTGAAATTAACAGGCACGCCTTACAATGATATGCAGTGTGAAAAACAGTGCTATTCACAGCACTCTAATGTGAATAAAAAAGGCTTTTAAGGATGAGCATGTAAAATGACTTACATTGCACTTTTTTTAGCTTGTTCTACTTTGTGTCATCGAGTGGAAAGTTCTGTGTTAAAACCTTGACCCAGCCTGCATGCTGAAATTAGTCATTTAGGGCTTAGCAAATAGAAATGATAGCTCGGCATGACACGCATGCAGACACACACACATGCGCACACACATAGACTTTTCCATTTCCATTGTGGTGCAGATTAACTGCAGATTGGGACATTTCTGATGTATCGTTGACTCATTCTCCTAAAAAACAAAACAAAAGATAGCTTTTTTCAGTGTCTTGAACAAAATTTCACACTATTCTTTCGAAAAAAAGTTTTGAAATTCAATGTAATATTACACTGAATATTAAATGTACACAATGTGTTTGAACTACGGAGATGGCTGCCGCTTCACTTGTTTTCTGCATGCCTATATGACAGTGTGCATCTGTGAAGGAATACAGGAGTTTATGTCTGTGTGATTGCACTGAGAGAACTGTGCTAAAATCCTTGTATGTGCAGACATATGTGTGCAGTTTAGCCTGATTCAGATTCTGATCTTAAAGTAATACTCAAGGCAAAAATCTTCCTTACTTTTAAAGTAAGTCAATCTAATGAGAATTTTTTCCTAGTAATATTTGACCATTTCTATTCCATTTATTTCTATTTCTATTCATCATGAAATTTTGAGACAGTGGAATGGGCAGCTGCTTTGTTCAATTGATGTAGAAAAATAAAAAAAGAAAGTATAAGCAGTATAACTTTGCAAATTCATGTACAATTAATAATATTTTTACTAACAAAATATAGTTTAATGTTATAAAAAATATATTTAAGAAATATTTGTTTTGAAACCTACCCACCTTCTTTTTGACCCTCACCCAACCACAAAAACACTGCACTCTTCACTTGTTCCCCAAGACAAAAAGATTAAGCACCCTGCTGTAGTGTATACACAGAATGGTGCAAAAAACAAAAAACTGAGACCGGCAGTTCCATGGGCGGAAATGCTTTGGTCATGAAGGATGTCAGAGGAGAATTGTTTGAGCTGACAGGAAGGCTACACTCCCACAAAAAACAGTATCTTTCAGGGAACAAATGCTGTCAGTGGGGTGGTATCCTCAAGGGTACATTTATTCAGTACCAATAGTTAAGGAATATATTCCTTTGCAGTTATTTTTTAAGTCATATTTACTCCATCCACACTGTCTTGACTCCAGTCTTTTTACTTTATTAACTTAAAAAAGATATAAATATGTGCCTTTTCCCTGGAAAAATGCATGTAGTATACCTTTAAAAATCATGTCCTTTGAGGGTACATTTACATTGTTTGTACCCTGGGGAACCAAAATTAACCAAGATAGTACCTGTTTTTCTAGTCATGTACTGCATCCGTGAATGCACAGCATATCCAGCCTTATGGTGGATGGGCTACAACAGCAGAAGACATGTTGGATTCTGCTCCTCTCAGCCAGGAACAGACATCTGAGGCTATAGTGGACACTGACTCACCAAAACTGGCCATTCAAAGATAGGGAAAATGTTACCTGGTCTGATGAATTTCAGTTTCTGTTTTGATACGCAGATGGTCAGAATTTTGGGTAAACAGCATGAATCCTTGTGTCCAGCCTTGTGGCAGCAGTTCAAGCTGGTGATGGTGATGTAACGGTGTTGGGAATGGTTTCTTGGCACTCACTGGGCTTTGAATATTGTTGTGAATACCATAGAATATCTGAGTATTGTTGCTGACCATTTGCATCCTATATGGCCACAATTTACACATCTGGGCACATGGAAGATGCAGGAGTATTCCTTCAAGTCAGAGATCTAGTGTAAGTGTGAAGACCATCACACAAAAATCTCCATCAGTCGACACTTAACTACGACAGTGGACTCTTCCAGTTGCTGTGATGACAGGAATGTAATGGAAGGTGAAATACTAGCAGCATCTTACATACTGTCAGCATGTTGCCACCAAGTCATGATGATGAAGTGATGGCAACATGCTGGCAATCACCATAATAAGAGGAAAGATGCTTCAGGGTTGCAAAGAAGCATGTTTTACTGAGGAATTTTCTGGACTTTTTCTGTGAAGCCTAGACATAATACATTATGCATAATGCATTATATATTCATGCACCTATATAATGCATTAACCATTCTCTCTCAATCGTTTTCATTTTTTAATGCTCTCTCTCTCTCCCTCTCTCTCTCTCCCTCCTCTCTCTCTCTCTCTCTCTCTTTCTCTCTCTCACTCTCGCTCTCTCCATTCAAACAAAACTTTATTTCTCTGTGCCTGGCTCTTAGCTATTAAAAAGGCCAGTACATATGCAGTGAGCAGAGCTTTTCCAAACTCTTCGCTTTTTCAGATTGGTCAGTGCTTTTCCTTGGACTGAAGGCTCAATGGGATTCAAAAGAAGGCACTTGACAGACATTAACCTCAAAATCAAAATTTATCTTTTTTTAAAATCTTTTTAGTTGATGTCCCTGGTTATATTAAGCCTATTCATCATATATCATTTAAAAGCTGTTTAAAATTCTTGTTTTCCTGTAACTTTCCATAAAAATGTGACTTTTGCCCCGCCTCTAAAACACCTTCTGATTTTTGATTATATCACTGTGCACCAGCAGGCGGGAAAGACAATATTAACTAGTAATATAATGTTTCAACAGGATCTACTATTGTCATCATATATTCATCAGTATAGTGTTGATTTTGCATTTGGGACCTTTTGACTTTTTGAGCCTGTCTGTGTGATGTTTATTCATGAAGATGTATGACGTGATCTGAAAAACTCCCATAAAATCCAACCCAACGCCTCTGACTTTCGAATTATTATTTCACTCCTTGCAAGGTGACTCGCAGTAGCACATACACCATATTTTAGCGTGTTTTTTCCCTCCTGACTCAGTGCAACTTGTTTCAATTTTAACAAAATAATTACTTTACATAGTGCAGCTTTAAGGTAAATGTCAGCTAAACATCAGCCTGTATTCTAGACCAGGGGATTTGCCTTCATGGTAATCTGAATTACTAGAAGTCTCATTAACAGTAACTAACAGCATACATGAACACCTAGGTTTTAACATTGCTCACACTCTTAAATTTGGTTCTTAGTTGAAATTCGATGATTTTGCTATGCCAATCTGTGCTTTTCTGGGATTACAGGTTCACGAAGAATCCAAGACAAGGGACTTGACGGACATTATATAAACAAAGGCTTTACGTTGGCCTATATTCCTCAGCAGGGGATTTGTATCAAATGTTACTTGATGTCCCATTAACAGTAACTAAAGCACCCCTCATTTCACAATGTCCTGCATTCGGGGCAGCTCTAATCATGTTACTTTGTATGCAAGAATGAAATACTTTATCAGCCAAACTTACTGCCCTCAAAAGACAGTAGTAATAGACTTGTGAGTCTATTAATATGGTCTTAATTAATACACATAAACACTGAGGAACTGACACGTCTAGTTACAGGTACACACAAACAAATACATTTACTGCATTCTTAAATTTTAGGCAAGATCCAGCTCCATAATAATTATCTCATTTAGCATTGAGCTCCATTATTATTATCACCCTTAGTAAAAATAGTTTAAAAGATCAAGAAAAAAATGACAAAGAAAACAAAACCCTTTATATACATATGTTTCTCTGCATATATACATATGAGTTATCGTCTCTGACTTTACTACAAGGTGGACTGACAAGGTAGGAGTGTCTAATAGAGTGGACAGTGAGTGGACACAGTTTTAAAAACTCCAGCAGCACTGCTGTGTCTGATCCACTTGTACCAGCACAACACACACTAACACACCACCACCATGTCAGTGTTACTGCAGTGCTGAAAATGATCCACCACCCAAATAGTACTTGCTCTGTGAGGGTCCATGGGGGTCCTGACCACTGAAGAACAGGGTAAAAGGGGGCTAACAAAGTATGCAGAGAAACAGATGGACTACAGTCTGTAATTGTAAAGTGTACGTATATAGTAAGTGGAGCTGATAAAAAAAGAAAACACACACACACACACACAAACACACACATATATATATATATATATGTGTGTGTGTGTGTGTGTGTGTGTGTGTGTGTGTGTTTTCTTTTTTTTTTTTTCTTTTTACAAATCCCTTTGTCACAGTTACTGGCACCCTTGCATTCTGGCAACCTTACTTTGCCAACAACAATGAGTCTGCTATAATGCTTGATGAGACTGGAGAATACAGAGCAAGGAATCTTAGTCTACTCCTCAATACAGAATCTCTTCAGATTCTCCAGAGTCCTAGATCCATTGTTTTGGACTCTCTTTTTCAGCTCAGCCCATGGTTTTTAGAGGGGTTAGGTCAAGGGACTGAGATGGCCATGTCAAAAACTTCTGTGGTCATTAAACCATTTTTGTGGGATTTGGGTGTATGTTTTGGGTCACTGTCCTGCTGAAAGATCCAACCATGACCCAGTTTTAGCGTTTTGGTAGAGCAAGCCACATTTTCATTCACAATCTCTGGTACTTTATGATGTCTGTGATGCCACGTAGCATAGCAAGGTTTCCAGGGCCTTTAGAGGAGAAACAGCCCCAAAACATCATATATCCTCTACTATACTTAACAGAGGAGATGAGGTTCTTTTGTTTATAACCATCCTTCTTTGTATGCCTAACAGGTGGAGCTATAGATGTAGATAGAGTTATAGACAGAGTTATTCAGACAGTTCTATAAATATTTGTACATCAACAAAGTTAGTGTTATTTTAAATGTCTTCCACAGAATATTGGAGTTAAAATGTGAAAAGTGGAGCAGTAGGTGGAGTTACAGGTGTAGTTACAGGTGGATCTCCTAAACATGTGACTCTATAAATCAACTTCCATCCATCCATCCATCATCTAAACCGCTTATCCTTCTGGGCCGCGGTGGGGTGCTGGAGCCTATCCCAGCTGTCATCGGGCGGAAGGCAGGATACAGAGTTTAGTAAAGTGTTCAGAGTTTAATAAAACTCAATTTAATTTGTTTGTTACCACATGAAGTACATTTTTAAGTTGCAGGTTTTTACAGTGTATATTTGTTGTTTACATACTGTTGCACTTTTAAAGTTCCAGTTAACTCAGATAGGAAAAAGGTTAAATCAGCAGATCTTTTACAGTGTGTCTATCAATTGCTAATGAAATAACAATGTTTCTCACTTTTTTGTGGCAAGCTAAAAAACAGGTGCTTTTTATTTTTATAATAAAAAACCCACACATTTGCTTTGAGATTTAAATGCACTGACAAATAATGCTAATATTTGAACAAAGGACAAATCATGGAGTTACTGAGAGATACACGCACACACACACACACACACACACACACACACACATAAAAGCGGTGTCTCATTTATCATTATTTGCAAGATGAGTCATCACTGAATGTGTCAGAGATGTCACTGTGACTAATTCTGAAAGGCATTCTTTTCTTCTATTTACTTTCATTTAGCTGCATAAATGTTCTGGGAATAAGAAATCAGGGTCTTGTTTGTTTGAATGATAGAGCATATTTTTCTTCACTGGATGTGAAATGATAAAACAAAAGTAACATTCACACACCGACACAATTTAAACTGCCATCTACGTCTGCCCTACTTTACCATCTGCCATCAACACTTTAGTCTAGCAATCAACTTAAAGCTAGTTGGAGTGCAGCAGCTGTTAACTATTATCAGAACTTAAATATCAAGAGAGAAGAGAGAATTTTAGTAGGCAATCCAACCCAAAACACTTTCACAACAGGCATAACTTTTCTATGGAAATGAAATGCACTGTTGGTCCTACCCTTTTGTGTTCCGCCTTAAAGGGATGATTCATTGCTGTTCTGACCAACAGAATACAAATATTTAGGCTCTCTGAAAATGAATCGTGCAAAAGTAGTTTGAATTGCCCCACCACAGTCTGAGAAATTCACATATTTATTCCCACTGAGGTTTCTATAAGCTTTATCTTAGAAGACTGTCACTTCAACAATGCAATGCAACAACTAACTACTCCCAGTGATGAGTCTACCTGTGGGCATGCAGATACTGAAAAAAGGAGCAGTGTGTTTTTATTTTGTCCTTGATAATTATGCATTATTGATGAAAACAATGCTGACCTTTTGTGCAGTATGTAAGTGCAAAATTTACAGGAAAGTGAAAGCAAGGAGTGTCTGCAACCATTATTTACCAAGAGACATCAAACTTTACTGTGCTAACAGGCAATACAAAACTCAAACATTCATATGAAACAAAACATAGAATCAAATTTGAGGGTATGCAATCAAAATTTTAGTCAGAGGACCATGGATGTGACCTGCAAGCAGAGTCAAGGTTCATGTGCCTCGACCACAAAGAAGAAATTTCATGAAACAGCCAACTAAAATGCTCATATTGCATCACATAATCATGTCAAAAGACATAATTTCAAATAAGCGATTTCATGAGATCAATGGATAAGAGAGTGAAATAAGATGGTTTATTAAGCAGTTGAAAAGAAGACCCTCCATCAACTGGCTGCTTATAAGTTTATTTATGTTAGTCTTCTGTTATCGTGATCTGCATAGCTATATTGGTTTTCTCCTCTCTTGAAGCCTCCTAATTTTAGAGCCCTGATTCATTTGGGATGCAGAGAATGAAATTATTACAGAAGTGGAGAATAAGATGCGATCTTCAATGAATGTGTTGTATGGACTGAATGAGTGAGGCATCAGGTACAACCATGACAGCTACTGAAACATTAATTCAAAGGCTTAACAGACAAAAATAGAGTCAGAAGTCAACTACATGGTAAAGAACCATAGATAGATAGATTAAGGAGAAATATAGATATAGAAAAAAGTAATGACAATGACAGCTGGAAAAAATTATGCGAAGATTATAATCAAAATGTTGCAAATATGTAAATTAGACCTGGCACATGACTTTGTATAGTGAGAACAACACAGTGTATCAAAAATACAAGCTGCTAATTTGATTAACTAGTGGAGTGACTGAATGTACTGCAATGTAATTTTCAGTGTTTTTGAACTGCTTTGTGTAACTTTCAGGTTGCACAAAGATTATTTTGCACAAAAGTTTCACCAAGATGTTCAAGTGAGGACTTTTTGAAGTCAAAAAATGGAAAAGAGAAAAAATGGGAAAAAAACAGAATTGAAATGTTAGGGCATGTTCTGTTATACCATTTCTATTGGCTTCGACAAATGGCATAAAGGTTGTTATGCCATAGCTTGTAGTTGGACAACAAGAAGTAGTTGAGTCAGCAGGCTGTCTGAAGTTTCAGCTTTACATAACCTAATAAACCACTGTGGTTAACCCGTTCTGCAGCAATCTCTGTTAACCCAAAGTTAGAAACCTGTGTGCACATGAAAGCATGGCATTTATGGCAAACAGCCAGTCTCATGAAACAAGAGGAGGAGTTGACAAAGGGGGAAAAAAGAAATCGTACTACTTACAAATGTAGAAAATAATGCTGCCACCAAGATTAGATCAAACTAAACTTATCAAACTAAGATCAAACTAAGTTTAAAAATAGCCGAGTAAGCAAGAAATACTGTGTGGTGAGACAGACCCCTGGATCCAGAGTGCTGAAGAGGTTAGCTGTAATTTAAATTATAACTTATTAGAACTCCAAATGAGCATCCAGTCATGAGCAATACACAAATTAGCCAGTCACAATTGTGTAATTTAGACAGATCATCTAAGTCAGGGGTGCACAACTGGAGGTCCTGGAGGACTGGCGACCTACATAGTTTGGTGATTTACCTGCTCAAACACTCAAGATTCAACTCATCTGTTAATTGCCAGTATTAATTGGTGTGTATGAGTAGGGGAACTACAAAACACCAGCACTACAGGACCAGAATTGTGCACCCATGATCTAAGTTTTTGTTATTAACTTGCATTATTTTTACAGTACATCAGCTAGCAATATGGGGCCCCAGAAAAATCCTACTTAGGGCTAGAGCCAGCCCTGAACCCCTTATGCCAAGAGCTGCTAGAAGATGCTATTTGTCTGTCTGTCTGTCTGTCTGTCTGTCTGTGTGTCTGTCTGTCCGTGAGCCTCCCTGAAAGATCATTTGGCATTTAGGATGTAAGTTACCACTTCTTGAAAATCCACGCCCATCTACTGACTCGCCTCTTACAGATTGAATCTGTTTTGATTCGTCACCAAGAGTCCAAATTTGGCCATGGAAAAGACTATTTCTGGACCCACAGGGTCTCACTCTTTTTCAGTCAGATGAGGACGTGGATTTTGGTGTGTAAAATCAGTTAACTATCATTTTAATCCCCAATGATAATGAACAATATTACAAACTGAAGTCATAGAGTACTTTAAAGTGTGATAAACATGACAGGGATTAACTGGTGTATCTGTTGTACAATCACAAGTAATGAACTCATCTGTACATTACAGAATGAGCAATATTTTAATATCAGTATATTTAGAATAGTATTCAAGTAGATGCTGGAGTCCTGGAGTCCCCCTTGGGTCCAAACCCTTGTTGTGGAGACCACTACCCTGTGCATTTTAATGGTTTCCATGCTTTCAGCACACCTGATCCAACTAATCAGCTTATTAGCAACTGCTTGCTCAGTTGAAGTCGATGTGGTAAAGCAGGGAAAGCACAAAATGAGCAGATCAGGGGGCCTCCTGGTCAAGTTTTGGGAAACGCTAATGTAGATCATGTACAGTACTATAAAAAAATTAAAAGGCACCTTTCTTTGATTTCATTTTCAGTCAAAACAGGCATGAAGTACAAGTTATTTTTCAGCATTATTCAACCATATTATATAAGAGAAATTTACACAATTCTCAAAAACTAAATATAATTTTTTTTTAGTATTTTGTGTGTCCTTCATTACAGCTTCCCTTCTTTTAAGGAAACTTTTTCCACATCTTTAAAGTTCAGTCTTAGAAGTGGGTCGCATTTTCTGCTTTTTACAATCCAAGTAATCCTAAACATATTCAGTGATGTTGAAGTCTGGACTCTGGAGTGGTCAGTACATTGTGCCTCATTCACCAATATCTTCCTAGGTTTTTTCTCAAATTTGTTCTTGAGAAAGGTCCTAAAAAGTCTACATCAGATTCATGATGTCTTCTCACAGTGGAAGGATGGACAGAAATACCTGTGGATTTTTCATATCTTGAGTAAGAGTGGAGCTTGATTTTCTCTTCTCTCTCAACGAAGAAAGCTTAAGTACTGTTTATGTGATGGAGAAAGCTTTGGTGGTCTTCCACGTCTTGCCCGTTTGTTAGGAGTCCCATTTTTTAAAAATCTTTTCTATATGCTTTTTTTTCACTTATTTATCTAATCTTCTCAGAAATATCTGCTGAAAAATTAATATCCTATACTAAATGGCTGTTTTGATTGTGGTCTGTGACTTTTGCGTAGTACTGTAAATGGCTGGCTTGATTATCTTATAAAAATTAATTATCACTAGTGTAACAGCCTAGGGCTTTTCATCAGAACAGAATTAAATTTTGTTTATAAATTGCATAGCTCCACATTACTGTAAAATGGATATACACATATATGACTGTACAACTCTGTTATAGAATAGAATAATCATTGACTGATGGTTGGGAACCATGGCCTACTCTTAACAAAGTACATTGCTTGGAGGAAAATTTCTGTCATATTTTATTTGGCCAGAGTTTAATAAAGGCAGTAAACTCCTCAAGGTCATGCAGCCTGAAAAAATGTTTTATTTTCATAGGAAACATTTGCAAATAATCTCACAAGTAATGGTCTTATTTGCTAGGAGAATGGTCTGATTATATTTATTTGTTTCTTATTTATTTTTAATATTTTTTTTGTGACACAATGACAAATAAGTGTATAATGTTTTTCAACTTTTGGTACTTCTCAATCCTAGTTATATACCATAACTTTATATATGCTTGGCCGTTTGCTTTCCACTCTATTCTATTCTATTGAAGATTTGTTAAATTGACATGGCAATTGTCAAATCATTCAATTCTATTTTAAGAACTTTAAAAATCATCAAGTAGGTTGAAAAGTGTGCTGATATTTTGGAAATTCTTTTTTCACCCAGTTGCATTTGCTTCATATTCAGGTGAACAGCAGGGGGCGACAGCCATAACTGCCTTTAGAAACATATTCTACACCTTGGCACAATTCAGTGCTGCTTAGATTTTTTTCCCACAAGAAATGCCAGCAGTTCTCTCCTGAATATTTCATCATTTGCCCTCATTTGAAAGTTTTCCTTTCGTCTTAGCTTGGCATTAAAAAATATCTGTGAGTGGAATAATGAAATAGCTCCACAAAAGCCTGGAAAGTGATGTGAGGCTGCTAGCCTGTGCCTACAGTTTAAGGCTGGGGAATTGGCCTGCAGTGCTATAGAAATGAAAAGATTTCTCATCCTGAAAGCCTCAGTCTGGAATAGCTGAAACAGTGCCAGAATCTGCTCTGAGGCGTGTGGGAAACACAATTATTGCAGTTTTTAATAAAGACATTATCATTATTTGCCTTTGCTCTAGTAAAAACTGGTTTGCAGGTTTATTCAAATTTTCACCAGAGTTTTAAGAAAGAAAACAACAAAACAAACAAAGAAAAAGCCTAAACACTGCACAATATTAGAACTCAAGAAAGCACTTAAACATGCAAAGATATCTACGACAATGAACTCTTGAAAACTGCAGTACAATAAAAAAATATATATGTTTTAGTGCAAAAAATCCATCCATTTCCAAATACTTAGCATTTTTATGTCATTTACTTTTATTGTGTCTTAAATCAATATAAGCAAGGCTCTACATTTCTAATGTTCATGAACACCAATCACATTTGAGTGGAGGAGAAATATTTAATTGACTAGACCTTTCTGGTAAACATCTGAGTGGAACGCAGCAGGATTTACTGTGATGTGTCTGCACAAACTTACAGCAGCCTACATTATCCGTCTGATTAATCATAAAAGTAATATATCGTAAAGACCCTTAATGCTTTCATTCAAAGCACAAGAAATTGATCCAAAATATTCTAACAATATAGAAAAAAGGTAACACTAAATATGCTTGATTCAAATGTGCATCACTTCCACAAGAAAATTTTATATTTCAAATTCAAATTACAGTCTCCTCTGAAAGGACTGGAACAGCAAGGCCAATTCTTTTGCTATACAATGAAGACGTTTGGATTTCAGATGAGATGTTAGGTCAGAATTTCAGCTTTTATTTCCTAATATTTACATCTAGATGTGTTAAACAATTCTTAGGTGAGTAAAAGTATGGGAACAGATCTTAAAGTTAAAAACACTTTATATTTGGTTTGCATAAACCTTGCTTGCAATAACTGCATCAAGCCGGTGAGTCACAGACATGACCAAACTGTTGCATTCATTCATTTGGGATGCTTTTCCAGGCCTTTATCACAGTTTCCTCCAGTAGTTGCTTGTTTTGGGGGGTTGTCCCCTCTGGGTCCTCTTCAGGGGGTCACATGCATGCTCTGGGTTAAGGTCAGATGACTTGGAAGTCTAAAACCTTTCATTTTTTCCCCTGATAAAGTTGCAGTGTGTTTTGAATCATTGTCTTGCTGAATGAAGTTCTGTCTGATTAGATCGGATGAATTTCTCTGTAAATGGCAGACAGAATGTTTCTGATTCTGCTGCTACCATCATGAATTACATCACCAATAAACATTAGTGAGCCGAGAAGCAGCCATGCAAGCCCAAGCAATGACACTACCTTCACCATGCTTGACCGATGAGATCATATATTTTGGATCATGAGGAGATCCTTTCTGTCTCCACACTTTGGCCTTTCATCACTTTGGTAGAGGTTCATCTTGGTCTCATCAGTCCATAAACTCTGTTCCAGAACTTTTGTGGCTTGTTTTGATATTTTCTTTTGCTAATTCCAATCTGAATTTCTGATGAGTGAGTGTGATGAGCTAATGAGTGTGATGAGCTAATGAGTGTTTTGCATCTTGTGCTATGACCTCTATATTTCTGCGCACAAAGTCTTCATCAAACAGTGAATTGTGATTCCTTCACCCCTGCCCTGTATAGGTTGATGATGATGTCACTGACTGTTTTTTCAAAGCTCTGATAATGTTTCTGACATCAACAGCTTTTATTTCCTTGGCCAACCTGTTTGATGTCCGCTTGTTAGTACACTAGTGGTTTCTCTCTTTTTCAGGACATTCCACATCATTGGATTAACTATGGCCAATGCTTGTGCAATGGTTCCGATTAAATTTTCCTTTTTTTCCAGCTTCAAAATGGTTTGCTTTTTGACCATAAACAGCTCTGTGGTCTTTATGTTGGTTTATCCTTTTTAGCAGCTAATGCAGTTACACAGGCAAAACTCAGGGCTCAAAACAAAAGTAGACATTCAGAGCTGTTAATTGCTTAACCACTTGATCTAACAGGGCAACACCTGGGCGACAAGAAACACCCGTCAGTCACATGTTCCAATATTTTTGCTCACCTGAAAATGGGTAGTTGTTTAACACAGCTAGATGTTAATATAAAGTAATAAAAGCTGAATCTGTATGTATTCATGTATTAGATCTCAAACCCAAATGTTTACATTGTATAGCAAAAACAGAATAATTGACAGAGCACTGTATATAAAAGAGACTGTATGCAATTGTTTTAATTTTGTATATGCATAGTCCTGTGTAAAGGTGTTAAGCCAGCTGAGAAAATGCCATAAATCTATGATAAAAAATCTTTTTTTCTGAGCGGGAAGCATTTATTTGATTAAAGTAACTTTAGCTTAAACACAAATAAATAAACAAATAAACAGTCCATCAAGTGTGCTAGCTTAACTATTTCCAAAGCTTTCCTTAAGGAAGTCCAGTATTTACCATTCAATAATGAATCAAGTAAATTCAATGCATTTCTTTTCTTCAGTGCTCATTTTAAATTTCAAGCTCATTGCTTACTTAACAGTGGAAATACAAGGAGAAAAATGTAAGACGACTCAGTTGGGCTCTGTGCTTGTGCAAGTGTGTGTGTGTGTGTTTGTGTGAGAGAGTTTGTGTGGTTTAACCTTTGATTTTCTTTGTGGTGAAGCTTGCAGCAAGCATTTTGAGAGTAAGTAGTCTTTCAAGCTGTATCTTGATTTCCGAGATGCATGCAAAACTGTGCAAATCTTCAAGCCAGCATGTTTCAAAGGAAAAGAAAGCTTTTTACCAGCCAGGGTTATGCCCCCCTCCACCCCACCGCTTTATTGACCCAGTTTCAGGTGTGTGTGTGTGTGTGTGTGTGAGCTACTCATTTAAAGCCACTGAAAAGTGAAGCTGCCGCAGTTTATACCACTTTTATCCCTCTTATAGAATGACACATATCTTTTTGAAATATTCACATATGATATGATACAGTTGTTCAAAGAGTTTGTAATGCAAAAGTGTACTGAATGTACTTGATTTAAATATGTACCTCATTTCTACATAAATAAAAAAATTACACCAAACAATGCAGCTATTGCCAAAAGTGAGATTGTGTTGATGTAATATGTTTTATTAATGAGGAAGCTATGCACACATTTGAATCAGGTATATTCAATATAGCAATCCGTTAAAATGCATCACTGGTCATACATCAATCTGTATAAATTGAAAATTTGGGCACTACTTGGGTTAAGAAATTGTGGATCTATGAATGAAATCTTCTATGCGTATACACCTCTACATATGTTCTCTATATATACACCTAACAGATAGCAGTGATCTGTAAATCTACTTTAATCTGTATTTGAATGAAAATAGTATAAAGACAAGACAATTAAACTTTTCAACTTCATTGTTTTCTTGTAAACATGCACTAATTTTGAAACTGATGCCTGTAATATGCTACAAAAAAAGCTGAGACAGAGGCAATTTAAGACTAGAAACATTGTGAAATGTTAAAAAAAAGCAGGTGGTGCAATCATGCTTGGGTTTAAAAGGAGCATTTAGGAAAGGTCTAGTCCTTTATGAGGAAGGGCCAGTCGAAAACAAAATGCAGCAGCAAATAATCCAACAGTTTGAGAGAAATGTTCCTCAACAATTGATTGCAGGAATTTTAGGTATGCCATCCTCTACAGTGCATAATAACATCAAAATATTCAGGGTATCCGGAGAGCTTTCTGTACGTAAAGGACAAGGCCTAAAAACACAACTGAATGCTTGTGACCTTCAATCCTTCAGATGCCACTGTATTAAAAACTGGCATACTTCTGTGATATCACACAGTCTCAGGAATACTCTGACAAACCGTGGTTAATAAACACTGTTTGTTGCTGCATAAACAAATACAAATTGATACAAACCTGTTTCCAAAAAAAGTTAGGATGCTGTGCACAATGTAAATAAAAACAGAGCACAATGATGCCTGCACCGTCTTTCACAGTGTGGTAAACCCCTTATCATCTAGAAAATGTCTCAGATTAGCCTCTTTGAGATGCTTTTTTCATACCAATTCATGTTACTGACCTGTTGCCAATTAACCACCAGGTGTTTTTTAGCATTACACAACTTTACCAGTCATTTGTTGCCTCTGTCCTTTTTTGGGACATGTTGCTGCCATCAACTTCAAAATGGATATATATATTTTTAAAAACAATACAATTTCTCAATTTCAACAGTTGATATGTTGTCTTTGTGCTATTTTCAATTAAATATAAAGTTTACAAGATTTGCATATCACTGCACTTTTTATTTTTTATTTACATTTTGCAGTGTCCCAGATTTCTTGGAAAGGGGGCTGTACTATGCATAGTGAAAGCCATATGTCAACAGTGTTCAGACACTGCTAACGTCTTTGAGCTTGAGTTCAACTGAAATTAACTGATGCACAGTGGAAACGTGTATTGTGGTCTGACGAGTCAATCTTTCAACCTTTGTTCATGGAAACAATACACATCATGTTCACTGGGCCAAAGAGGAAAAGGACCCTCCAGATTGTTATCAGCGCTAAGTTCAAAAGCCAGTGCCTATCATGGTATAGGGGTGTTAAGTATGGCATGGGTGACTTGCTCATCTGTAAAGGTACCATTAATGCAGAAAGATATATGGACCATTCTACCAAATTAGTTCAAACTGCAGCCCCACAGTAAAACTATTTAAAAACAAAATAAGTATTCAGACCTTAGATACGTACAAGGATTTTGTTTTGATCTATTTAAACCTAAAGCATTTATTCGAGAAACTCATAGCTAAACATACACAGACTCACGATGGGTACTTTCTATTGGGAGGTGGCTGTCCTAAACCCTAACACCCAAATTTGCACCTTTTCTTTTTATGTTGAAAGACTTAGGTCTCCAGTTAATATGTAGAACATATTTCTTTTTGTGTTTTAGTGAAAAATATGATTTTATGTGTGAACAGCTCTTCAAAGGTGAGTTTGCTAGTCATGTACTGGCTAGCATTTTTAAGTTCTGCTTAAAATGAGCTAAAATTGTCTCTACTGAAACAGTCACTACTGAAACATTTGGTAAAGTTTTGGTGGTGACATGATTGTTTGAGAGTGACAAAATGAAATGTTTGATTATTTGTTGACTCAAAGCAAAGGGATTTTAGTCTAAAGTCCATATCAGTTAAAAGTCTGAAATGGGTTTTGAACTCCAACTTTGGAAAAACAATTAATGTACACATTTTGGAGCAACATAAGCTGCCTTCTAGATGATGTCATTTTCAAGGACATCCATGCTTATTTCAACATGACAATGCAAAGCCACATTCTGCACGTGTTACATTAGCATGACTGTGTGTGCCTGCAGTCCAACCTGTCTGGCATTGAAAACATGTGGTGCATTATCCATCCATCCATCATCTAAACCGCTTATCCTTCTGGGTCACGGTGGGGTGCTGGAGCCTATCCCAGCTGTCATTGGGCGGAAGGCAGGATACACCCTGGACAGGTCACCAGTCCATCACAGGGCAGACAGACAGACATACACATTCACACACACAGTCACACCTAGGGGCAATTCAGCATGTCCAATCAGCCTGACTGCATGTTTTTGGACTGTGGGAGGAAACCGGAGTACCCGGAGGAAACCCACGCAGACACGGGGAGAACAGGCAAACTCCACACAGAAATGACCCTGGTCACCCGGCCGGGAATCAAACCCAGGCCCTTCTTGCTGTGAGGCAACAGCGCTACCCACTGCGCCACCGTGCCACCTGTGGTGCATTATGAAGCACAAAATACAACAATGAAGGCCCCGTATAGTTGTGCAGCTGAAGACAGGATGCACATACACACAAAAAGTGAGAAAGAGAGAGAGAGAGAGAGAGAGAGATGATGAATACCTGGGTGAAACTCCAACCTTCACATAAATCTGCAGTATATGACTGTCAAAAAAGCCAAATGGAAAAAAATATCTTCCACACGTGGATGCTTGTGGCTGTACAGTCATGTTTTGAAATATTTGTGGTTTCAGTCCTGCCCTTTATAACTTTAGCAATTTTCACAGTTTTGTCCAATTTTGACCCTGAGTGAAACCTTCTCTCTCTATGTATTATGTGTTCAGAACAACCTTCCAATAAAAGTCATCACGTTCCTTCCATGTGCTCCTCCACTTTCTTTGCGAAGCTGTTATACATTTCTCACCACTTCTCTAAATTTATGTGGGCGCCTCTACCATCAAAAAGCTGCCTCGATTACAGTCAGGCACGCAGCTGGGCATGCCGAGCGCCGCATACCTTTGAAAACATGTTGCCTGGCAACAGTATGAGGTGGCAGTTGAACAAATTTTTGCAGCACGACTCAATAGAAAAAAATTAATGGTCACCTAAGTACTGCTTCAAGGAAAAGCACCAATAGGACCAATCTGTTCAGTCTCCAGAGCAAAATCAACGTTGACTCATCACTATGACTCATGAGGCTCCAAAGCAAAGACATAAATACCTTCAGGCTATATTTCCATTGATGTATGAAGACCATTCATTTTTGAGTTTATTTGATTGCGAGAAGGAATAGTTTATTATACCCTGTTGCATTACTCTTACGATTCAGATGCATTAGAATAAAATGATAACCTGAAAAAAGTGGTGCATTGAAATGACCTGTTGTGAACGTGTACATCATTTCCACATAAATAAAGTATAACATCAACACAAATACTAACAAAAGTAAGCAAGCTGAATTAAATATTCATACAATGGTGTCATGTTTAAAATATGACTCGTGGAAATGGTGTTCACATCTGAATCAAGTTCAAATTCAACACTTTTTTCACCGGATGAGGGAAATATTTTAGAAAGCATATTCTCATGAATGTGTTTATACAGTACATTTTTGTCATATGGAAATATATTTGGTTGTAGTCTCATATTTATGTAGCTCACGCACATGGTTGGGAAAGTTCCTTCCTTCCAAAATTCCATTACAGACCTGATAACCTCACATTTCACCCCTGCTTTGTCAAGACTTCTTTTTTGTATGTTTTTTCCCCAACACCATTTCAGAATGCCAGCTGCCCTTTACACTGTGTGAATGCCTCATGGTGAATAGAACTATAGAAGTGCTCCAACATAACTTAGAAAATGATCTCATTAAATTAATGTACTTTAAAGCGAAATACTTTGTTACGGCAGTGATATGTTGCTGTTCTTTTACATTGACAATAAAGTTCAGTTGAATTAACCTGAAAGGTTGTAGTGTGATAAAAACACTTATGTTGTGATCAGTAAGTGAGAAAACAGTACTAACATTAACTGTCAACACCTTAAATGTGTTCATCACTGAGTACAAAATTTGCCACATTTATTGTTCTACCTTGAGCATCATGTGTTGTAAAAAGTAAAGAAATATATATAAATATGCATATATATATATATATATATATATATATATATATATATATATATATATATATATATATATACACATAAGATTTAAGATTTTCTCATAGGTACTCATAGGTGATATGAAAGAATTGCCAGAAAAATGAGTGATCCCACTTCATATTGTGTCTCTAATAACTGTGTAGTTGCATGTTGACAATACATGCAATTACAATGTAACTACTAGTGATGTACTAACTGTTACAGATGTACAGATTTATGTAAATACACATGCGTATCAATTTCAATGTTTACTCATGTAATTACACAAGTGTATCTGACAGTTGAAACAGTATATTTTCTCTTGTGTAATTACACATTTGTAACAGTCACATTACTGTAACATTCCAGAATGGTTTAAAGTCAGAACTTTGCTTAGGCATACTAATACTACTACACCAGCATAAAATAAAAATAAAAATAAAAATATAATAAGTTATAAAAAACTAATAAGTTACAAGTACATAAGCTGAATTATTATCATTCATCTGTAACAATGAATACATCAATAGTAGCAATATAGCTGATGCATGTATTGTTACAGTTATTAGAGACACTTAATATGAAGTTGAACCAAACGAGTAAGTTCTATATTTTTATTACTGATTATTTTTTTCATTTTAAAACCCAAATTCCAAAATCATATTACATTATTTGTTACTATCCAACCCTGCTTATGTACCACTCAACATAACTGTGGTATGTACACTTGCTTGTTTATTCCCCATTCAAATGCTTCAGTCAATGTGAGTCAGAAATCATAATGCATTTTCCTTCAATACCATGACATAGTTCTGAGTAAAACGCAGTATCAGGAAGGTTTCTGAGCTAGCTGGGCATTTTCTCTATATGATAGATGGAGGAGGTGGGAGGGGGAGGTGAGATATGATATTATAGGTTAACATTATTTTTCCCCAATCACTGGCGCATAGTGATGTGATCAAAACTCAGTTTCAGAGGCGGATAAAGTCGTAAGTCATGTCTTTTAAATGATATAAAATGATGACTTGTGCTTAATATGACCAGGCACATTTTCCAACAAGGTAAAAAATGGTTTGGTTTTTTATGTTGACTTTTGAAAGCAATAAGACTCCATAAAAACTTTGCTGACATTCTGGAAATCCCTTCATTTCTTTATGGGCGATGGGTGAAGTACAAGTCCATCCCACTCGTTTATGGGACTGTTTGAGAACTATTCTGATAAACTGAGAAACTCTTTCGTTTTTTTGGGTGATGTGTGAACTACAGCACTGTTCCACTCATTTGTGGGTTGTATTAAAACTAGATTTTACTATCAGTTAATAAATTCTATATACAGCCTATTTACAATAATCTCAAGTCAAGGGAAGTGTTGGTCATACAGCAAAGAAGTAGAAAATGAATCATCATGAATGTCCAGATTTTGCATAGATTAAAGGAACATTTACATAGTGTCCAGGTTTACAAGCTGTTGGAAATAAAGATTGCTGTACGAATAAATTTCCTGCCAATTTATAAACAAATGAAATAGCATGTGAGCACCTAGATTCTGGAAGAAATGTTTGTCAGGCCAAAATAAATATTTCAAATATATTATTTCACTTTATACACTGATTCTCCAAATCTAATTATCTTTTATAAATATAATAATTTGGTCTCTGAATAACAGAATAGTCACATACAGGCATCTTTACAGCTGAACACAGTAGTAGAGTTTCTTTTTTTTTTTTTCAAAAGGCTTCAATAATCACAGATAAAACAGAGACATATTTTTCCTTCCAATGTCTTTGTTTTTTTTTCTATATATTTTCTTCCAAAGGCCTGCTTCAGGAACCTCAAGCATAATGAAGATATTGCGAGGGGGATGAAGATTCTTCTCTGACTCCATATGTTTCTCAACAGAACAAAAAAATGCAGTCCTCCCCTCAAGTTTTGTATCCATAGGTAAGATCCCTCCATTGTGTATGTCAAATTATCACAGAAGTAAAGGTCCTCCTGTCTTGTTCTGCAAACGGCGTCTTTTCAGTTTTCCGCCACAAAGCCAATAGGCATGTGTTATTATCCTGAAGGACTGAAGCTCCATATCAAGACCCTGAGGAGTATATATTCACTTTTCTTTTCTTCCACTGAGAGAAAGGCCTCTGACAGAGCTAGCCCAGTTAGCCTGGTTAGCAGCGTTAGCTTAATTGGCGTACTGGGAGTAAAAGGCCACTTTGACGCGCTCGATCTGGTGGCAGAGTTTGATGGCTGGACCCAGCTTCAGATCCATACACTCCTGGACGGTGGGAAGGGTCAACAGCAACAGAGCTTGACCATCAATGTCCTATATAAACAGAGAAAGAGAAAGAGAGAGAGGGAGGAAGAGAGGTACTTCATTATATCACCTTTGAGAGAGTGGATCAATGATAACTGCTTTTCAAGGTTTTTGCATTCACTCGCCAAATATGTTTTCAAATAAAGAGGACACAGCTGCTATGCTTTTATTGTTGGGTTCTTTATAGTACTTACTTTGTCTTGTAAACCTTTCTGGTGCTACATAGTATGATTTTCAAAAGGTTCTTTAAAGAACCATATACAAAAGGGATTGGCATTGTAAAGAAACATGCAATTTAGCCAAATAAAGAACCATTCAGGCATTCAAATGGTTCTCTATGTTGTCACAGTTCTGTGTTTAGCCATTGCCTGTACTAAAGAACCCTTGAAGAAGGTTGTAGATTATAGTAAAAGTTCAGCAATAAACCAAATGTACACTTCCCTTTACTTTATACCTAAACTGGTGTTTGGGTGTCTGATGTTTGCTTGGTTCATTTTGCAGTGGAGACAGAATAATAGAAACTAATACTGCACCAGTTAGCATTGTGTAAACTGCATGTCTAGGCCTTTACACACTGTGTGTTCATTCAGATGTTAATAAATTAATTCGAACATCAGTATAACTGATATCTTGCACACTAAATGCAATTTCTGTAGGTGACACCCACTCACATGACCAATCATTGTCTCTATAACAAGAACTTTACAACATCAGAAAGATTAGTTTGCCCCCTGCTTTGTCACATATGGTGCTCAAAATAGGGGTTACTGACATTTTATGTGAAACAGAAGTGTTCATTATAAAGTTTCGACACCTGAGTGAATGAGGCAGTGAAACTATGTGCTTCTTTCACTTTTCCAGAATGGGATGTAGGCGACCCAGTGTCTGCTTTTACACTACTGTATGAGGATAGGTCATCTTTGTCACTTGAAGAAGACGTTGTCTATATGTTTGTTTTTTGACACGGTGGGTAAACAGTTTGAATAACATGACGTTGTTCTAAAAAAAAGTCACGTCATATCCGTTGTGGACTTAAATCACACGCTTGCCTCAAACTATGTTGAGTTATAATGGACAAAAGTATGCTGCTTAGCTAAAAACCAGTTGTAATAACCATCCTGTAGCCTGAATAGTATGTCATGCAGTGTCACAAACCACATAAGCAAATCTATTTGAGACTGAACGAGGCTTTGAGGCAAGTGTGTGATGAATTAGACATGCAGTTAGCACAACGCTAATATCTTGGGATACAACAAAGTCCTTAAAGGAAAGTCTGTCCACATGACGGCCATTTTGGCAATGCCGTCGGGCAGTTATTTCCACTCATAGACTAGGCTTCTGTCCGTTCGAATAGGGGCAAACCTCAAACTAACAGCCAAAACGCTGGTAAAATCTGACCAAAACAGCATAAACAGTTTGTAGCGTTTGGCTCAAATAACACATAAAAACATATTTGTTTTAGCTTGTTATGGCTACTGCGCATATCTCCACAATGAGGGGCAGCCTTGTGGCTTAACCAGCAAGATGGCTTGCTCATTTTATTATAGGGCTTTGCTCTCTCTGCAACCACATGCCATGAATGTTATGAGCTTTCCCATTCGTTTTCCAACCAGTGACCAAGCTCTCATTACTTATTAGCTAGTAGTCTTGTAGCTCTGGTGCAAGTCTAGAAGCAAACCTCAGACACCAAACTTGTCTTGGCCGATCGACTGTATTTGGATAAGAGGGGAAAACTGTAAATTAGATTTTTCTCCACATTATTCCTTTAAATTGATCTGATCCTAAGTGTGCGTTTACCTGCTCCTGGAATATCTTGGCGAGTGAGGCACAGTCGGTAGACATAATGAAGTCAACCACGTCAGAAACACTCCACTCCAGAGGATTCCTCTCTAGAACCAGGCGACCTTCTTCCTCTTCTGTATGGTCCGGCTACACATACACATAAACCAGTTAGGTGAAATTTCTTCGATTTTTTTAAATGTTTGTTCGTCAGGGTGTCAAAATGCAGTGATGTAGGGAACTGCTACAGGCTCAACGATACGATATCACAATATTTAAGTCTTGAAGTGATTCTGTTGGGGTTCTTAATGATTTTTGATGTGCTAAGCACTGCAATATGGTATACTGTGATTTACTACTTTTGACTGCAAATTATCTCTCACCATTCTTTACTATTCTTTGTTCACTTTAGTCTTTTTATTGAAGCAAAACTGAAGTGTGAAGTAGACAAATCCACATTTGTGTAATAATAGGATCAAACAATGTTAAAATACTAATAATTAAATAATAAAATATCAGTATAATACTGCATCCATTTTTTCTCCCACCCCAACAATCAGTGACATAAATATCATCTTATGGGCCCCAGTGCAAAAAAGTAAATGAGTAATAATATTATATGTAATAACGTGACAATGTAAGTTTCTTATCTATTCTCTTTTGTTATCTGTCAAACAAGTTGATGCTCCTAAGACATGCCACTCCACCAACTAGCATCTAACATTAACCTAAATGTGTAAATTAGGCTACTAATTAAAGATTTTAGAATAATAAATAACAATAATAATATCATGCTGCAGGCCGTACATGATTTGTTTACCATGAATGAGACGCATTATGAATAAAGAGAATATAAACAGACTTTAAGTTTTGTCTGTGCAGTGTTGACGTCAGCAAACTGGTGAGATATGAAGTTCAGAAATTGGATTTTAGTCCTGTCGCTGCAGTGCCTACAATGAAGGATCATGATGCATCAGGCTAAAGGTGATGATTTAACTGCAACACGTTTGGAATGTTAGAATTGATTGACATCAATTACAATAATATTCAATAGAGAATGTACTCATCAAAATTATAAGACTGTTTTCAAATGTAATTTAAAAAAAGACTTCAAACTGAACTGGATTGTGGTGAAACTTGAGACCTCATGATACACTGAATCATTTCGTAAAGAATCACATTGCTGAACTGAATCCCTGAGAGGTCAGTATAGATCTCACCTTTGTGAGTCCCGCAGGCTGGTTGTGTGTGTAGGAGTGTGAGCGTGTGGTTCTCCGCAGAGGTGACTGATCAGTGGTCCCGGGGTGTGTAATCCTGCGCTGGGCGACGGACCGGCGTGGCCGGCCTCTTCTCGACACGTCCATGTATGAGCAGGGAGGGGCCTCCTCATGTGGCTCTGAGCTGGAGCCTTCCTCACTGACTGAATCATCATCATCCTCATAGAAATAATCACTGTCCTGTGAAGAGGACAACAGTGAAGGTTTTAGTGTGAGTGTGTATGAGTGTGTGTATGAGAGAATGAGGGAGACAGAGTGTTTCTGCACATACACTCCTTGTCAAAAGTTTATAGACACTTTGCCTTCAGGAAAGAGTTTCTGTAGTCTGGACAGCAAACAAACACATGCAATGTGATTTTCAAGTGACATTTGTAGGAGGTTTTTAATCTGATTCAAATTAGATTTCCGTTATTTAGTGCACAGCCTTTCTTAATACTAGAATGTGCAACAGTAAAATCATTCTTCTCACACACTATGACAACAAATGTGCATATCTAATCAAATGCGTCTACGGTCTGACCATACAAATCAGATTTCTTTACTTGTAACTTGTAACAGGGGCGTAGATACGCTATCACCATGCCAGCATTTACACTAACAATGCAATAAGGTATGGAACTATGCTGTCTGGATGGGGGAAGTGGGGGGTGCTGAGGAGCCAAGATTTCAGAGTTGTTTAACTGCAACTGCTAAAAACAAATAAGTAATGCTGCATTTTCAGTACAGCAAGCCAAATCACTTCCCTCACCAACTGTTGGCTGCTTTGGGGGCACATCATTAAAACACAAGAAATATTAGTAGCCTAATCAACTATTGTATCTCCCACTCAGTGTGTGTTTGAGTGTTGAATCTTCAGCATATAGCATGACTATGGACTGGTGTATAAATATTGCATGATGTCAGTGTACATCTTGTATATCCCACTTAAAATATCAGCGCCTCCAGCTTTGAACACCTTTCCGCATCCTGCTTTCTGTCCAATGCTAATATGCCAACACAGTATTTAGTCTGTTTGACTCATAAGATCAAAATTCAAAGATTACACCTAGTATGCCTGCAGCATATCAGGTAGCTTAACAAGTGATTACAGCAGACTAGTGGCTGTGAACAGCATTAGTGTATCATAATGCCTGGTAATTAAACAAACTAACACTACTCAAAGTCTTTCCTGAAAAGTTGACTCCAAGCATTTTGACATTCAGAGTCAACCCTGACTCCCAGATGAGTCCAAGAATTGACTATTTTGGAACTATTTTGACTCCCATGACTACTTCCTTGGTATGAAGAGCAAGTTTTGCCTAAAGTTTTCTTTCCCAAACTATTGTTAAAAGCACATTTTGAAACTCTTTTGGTCCAAAGGTGTCTTAAAAACCTGGAAGATTTGATTGCTGATGAGTGCTTGCATCACAACAAGGGGATAAAATGCGTAGCCTTTGGTTTTATTCCTAATGTAGCACTGCCAGTAATACTGTCATCAGGTTTCAAATTGTGGCAGAGGTGTTGGGGGGTCCCCTGGTGGAAAGTCTGACTATGAGGTGACCTATGCACTGATGCATTCTATTTTATATATTTTGTGAGGTTTAGGCAGAGTCTTTTAACTTCAAGTCTGTATCAATATAAATGATTTTTACACTTAAGGCCACCCCACACTGTATGCACTGCCCCACACAGCATCCATAGATTGAAATCATTGTGATGAAGGTGGTGGTGACAGTGGCATTTTGGCAGCTGTTGAAATTCTCTGCACATCATAGTGTGCCACTTATCATCATTTTACCATCACTGCTTTAAATTAAACCCAAAATGAGACGACACAAAATCATAGTGGATCACATGTGGCTTGAAATTCACACAGAGAAAAAGCGTAAAGTTTTAGATGGGCAGACAAATATTAATAGTTACTTCAGCCAGCATTACATCCTTGTCTTTTTCACCTCATATCTTTCAAGCTGATAACAGGGTATAAATGATAAAAAACATGATACATTCATAAATTTCATTCAAAGTTTTATTCCTCTGTATTTATAGAAGAAAGAGTGTAAAAATGAACTTGAACTTGGCATTTGTCCATGCCATCATTGCATTGCATTCTATATGGTATAGCTGCCCTTTGTACTGCATCTGTTACGCAATGCTCTGTGGTGGTCCGATGAGCAGTTGACTTCAGAAGCTGACAACAAGACATGGCAAACAGATCTAAAAGCCTACCTCTTTCTCAGTTACTTAACCCAAATATATATTACATAGGTAGTAAAAGCATTGATTTAGTCGCCAGTAGGCAGCTTTGGTGGGTCCCCTAAAAAGTAAAACCAAATTACAGTTCGCTGCTGGACAAACTGGTATAATTTTGTTGGTTGTTGCGCAAAAACACATGAAGGCTAGCATAAACATTATTCTTTGCATGTTCTCAAACGGCCTAAAATGAAAACTCTTTGCTAACAAGAACATATTTGTTGGCTTATGGCATGGCTGGCAACAGCATTTATTTCCTTTATCTGCTTACTTACAGGCTAAAGTTACAAATTTGTACTGGGTGAGTTCACAGTTTATTCAGGGAGTGGAATCTAATGCTGAACACAACATAAAAGAAGATGGTCACCTCATGTGAGGGTATTCATTTTGTCAGAAAATTCACATTTTATTTAAGGAAATAACACAGAATTCCCTAAGTTCAATTTTGTCTCTCCTAAAGGGGGTCCCTTTACTCTTATGGAAGAAGTCTGAAACTCCCAGCCCCACCTCAGCCCTGACTGTCACTAATATTTACACATGTAATATTTCTTTTCTTGAAATAAGCCTGGTTGGTAGCAAACTGATATAGAAAAAAAACATGAAAATTTAAGTGTAGTGTGTGTGCGTGTCTAACCTGAGGTGACTCTGTGTTGTTGTATCCTACAACAGAAGAGCGTCGTTTTTTCTGAACAAAGATGGTTTTGCGTTTCTTTCTGCGGCGTGAAGATTTGGCTGTGTCTCCGTCCTGTGTGCTCTCTGCCAGGCTGGGACGCCCCACTTTCCGTCTCTTTCCATAGTAATATGCTACAACACGCACACACACACACACACACACAGTGTACACAATCACTATGCATACTTTACCAACACACTCTGCTAGAACAATGATCAGGTCAGTGTGTGTGTGTGTGTGTGTGGGTGTGTGGGTGTGTGTGTGTGGGTGTTTATGAGGAAAATGATACCTCACATATAAAACCATATCATTTTCATTCCAAACGTAAAATTCAAATAAGCACAACCGTCTCATCAAGAGAGCAGAGTGCAAGTGTGGAACCTACAAAAACATTCAAAGTATCTCCTTCTCTCTCCCCTTTCCTCTCTCTCACTCTCTTTCTCCCCCTCTCTCAGAGGAACTGACAATTATCTCACTCTCTCTCTCTCACTGTCTAAGGAACTCTGTCTCTCTCTATATCTTTCACTCTCTCTTTTCTCCCTCCTCTCAGAAGAACCATTACTATTATCTCTTCCCCTTCTGCCATTCTCACTACTTCACTCTATCTCTCTCTCCCAGTTTGCTATTTTTTATCCCATAATTTCTCTTTGTATCTCTCTGTCTTGCTTCCTCCTTGTCTCTCCCCTCTCTTAGTCTCTCTTCCTTTCTCCCTCAATGTCTCTCTCTCCTTCTTTCTCTCTGATTAACTGACTATTATTTCTCCCTCTGTTTATCTCTCCCACTCCCTCATTCTCTCTCCCCCTCTCTCTCTAACTGTGTCTCTCTTTACCTTTTTTCTCTCTAATTTTTCTGTATATGTAGTTGCTCTCTCTCCCTCTGTTTCTCTCTCTCTTTCTCTCTCTCTACCTCCCTCTGTAGCTCACTGTATTTGACTATTATTTCTCCCTCTTTTTCTCTCTCTCCCTCCTTCTCTGCCATTGTCTGCCTCCCTCTCTCGAGCCCTATCTCTCTGTTTCTCTCTCCCTCTGTTTCTCTCTCTCTCTCAGTCACTCACTGTATTTGGTCTTGGTGTATATCGAGCAGTTCTCGGGGCAGGTGTCTGAGATGAGCATTGGGCCGAACAGATTTGGACAGCACTGCAGCCTCACACACACAGTCCGGCAGAAATCTGAGATTTGCTCGGCCAAGCGCACGATCCGCACACTCGAACGATAACTCTTCCCTTTATACCTGAAAATGCACACAGATACAAATCAATTTTCCACCCAGCCTGCCATTTAAATATATTCTTACTGGGAAATTTGTGCACTTTCTTGCTCAAATATGCGCATGCATGAATATGCAAATCAGCTGTCTAGGAACCTCATTATGCAAATGAGAAAAAACACACAGTTCATTAGGACCACCGGGTTTATACTCTCAAATTTATCATTCATGAAACACACACATTTAGAAAAACACAAACTAAGAGGCAAGCATTAATGGATGTTGTCTACATGGGAAAGTATTTGAGAAAGAATAATCTCTGTGTGTGTGTGTGAGTGTGTGCATGTTTTTATTGTGACTGTACAGGAACACTAGAGAAAGACAGGGCTAACAGAATTTACACATAGGTAGTTGCCTACTATGGGATATATTATTTGTACATATAGACACATTCATATATATAATACATACAGGATTATCACCATGTTTCTAATGTGCTGCTGCTCCTCTGTGTGTCCCATTAGAACCTGACACCAAGACAGATTGTACTTTTTGTCCTAGTACATCCCACAGATGCTCAGTCAGACTGAGATCTGGGGACTTTGGAGCCCAGAGAAACACCTTGACCTCGTTGTTAAATTTTCCATACAATTTTTGAACAGTAGCCCATATTTATCAGACTTCTCAAAGTAAGACTGCTGTTCTAGGGTCAACATACAGCTTTTATATAATACTGGATAAAATGAATAAACTGATAAAACCTGATCTTAGATAGACTTTCTTACTTTGAAATACTTGCTAAATTTGGGCCAATGTGTTAAGTATGGCAGGCTGTGTATCGTGCTGAAAGAGGCTACTGTCACTGGGGAATACCATTGTCATGAAGCCTTGCTGTTTCAAAGGAGCTCCGACCGAGTCATCTGGCCATAACAATTTTCTCCCTTGTCATAGTTGCTCGGGTCTTCACGCCTCCCCATTTCACCTGCAGTCAACAAGCTGACTACGAGAACTGGCTGTTCGTTTTTTGGCTTCTATGTCCCAAATCTTAACATGTGTCACTGAGACGTTAACTTAAAAAAGATATAATTTTGACGCCAATGGACTAAGAAGTTAAATTCATAATTCATGATTCAAGAAAACCTGGATACTGAACTCTCAAATGTTTTATACAGTTCACATATATGTAAAAAGAACATTTTTAACAGTTTTCTCTTTCTCCTGTAAAGTTACTATTTTTAAGAAATGAGGTTTTGGTCTGACAGCGATGACATGCATGACCCCACATTCAGACACAAATCTTATCACATAAAAACATATCTGTGTGTGTGTCCTTACTTGGCTTTCAGCGTCTCGTCCAGACAGTTCCACTTCGGGTCTTCCACCAGCTGCAGCTCTCTGAGAACACGAGCAGGCTTATATGCTGAGTTTATTAACATCGTCAGAACCTGCGGGTACACACACACACACACACACCACACACACACGCACACACACACACACACACACACACACATAGTACATAAAAACGCTTTCTGAATGTTGAGTCAAATGAAGGTACCACAATTTGTATGTACTCAACTGTGCACACACACACACACACACACACACACACGTCTGCACTGTGGGTTCTGCTGTACCTCTTTGAGGACAAGTGTGCACTTGCCAGGCCCTACAGTCTGAGGCAGCTCAGCAATTCTGCCCTTATTGAGGTACGGGCCAGAAAAACAGCGGTGATTTATAAAGATCTGAGAACAGCAGTACTTTCCATTCACAGAACCTACAAGAGACACAAACACACACACACGTACACAAGGGATTTTATTTACTTTTTGATTTGTGAAAAAAGTGACTTTGAATAATTTACTTGACTCATCATTTCAACACATATAAAATATATTACATCAATAAGGTTTATGGAAATGTAACTGAAACTTGTAATGATGTATTATTGTTTTATTATTGTTAATGTTATGAATTTACATGAATCAATGTACATCATTTACTAGATAAATAATCATAAATATATATCTTGCTACAAACAACCTGTGTCCATTGTGACAGACTGGCAAAGGTCGAGAGGGACGTTTTCCATAGGTGAAGGTATTGACCTGCAAATCAATCAGTACACTGATCAATTTCATACAAAAACACATTTGCAGTGAATTTACATCATTAAAACAGTGCAGAAGTCAGATTCATTTAATTTCCAGTCAATACAGCCATTAAGTACAATTTATTTCTTTTCTTTTAGTGTGATGGCCTACCAGGTCTTGCATAGTTGTTAAGTGTTCCAATTTCTCTCTTTAAATAATGTTTGCAACATGTTCTCTTATTTTACTTCACCTTCCCCTGCTAGTGGGATTGAGTGCCAGTGCCAGTAATGAATTTTCACTGGAAATTAAACAAATGTGACTTTTGAACAGCACACTTAAAAATGGTTCTTCAAGGGTTCTGTAGTAAAGAAAATGGTTCTATAAAGAACCATGAACACTCAAAGCACCCTTGAACCCTGCATGATTAAAGCGTTCTTTGCATGGTTAAAGGGTTCTTCAGATTGATGGAGAATGTGTTATATATAGCTGTATATAGAACCTACAAGCTTGGAATCATAGCAATAGAAGAATGCTTTTTTGTGCTATACATCCATCTACAGCACATTCTGAAGAACCCTTTCATAAAGTGAAGAACCCTTTAATGGTGCAAAGGGTTCTTTGAGTGTTCATGGTTCTATATAGAACCATTTCGGTGCTATATGACCATCTACAGCACATTCTGAAGAATCTTTTCATAAAGCAAAGAACCCTTTAATGATGCAAAGGGTTCTTTGAGTGCTCATAGTTCTATATATAACCATTTTCTTTACTAAATAACTCTTGAAAAACCCTTGAAGAACCATCCCCTCTGAGTACTGTGTGCTGACATCACATGCTGATATCAAAACCTTCATCTGCTTTGGGTTTTATATTTTTACCCCATTTGAAAACACCAGTTGCCTTTTCCATTGTGTGAACACTTCATGATGAATGGACAAACAGAAATGATCCAAAATGAATGTCATTACATTCATGTACAGTATGTTAAAGTTTTTTCCTTTCCCTGTAAAGATTTCAGAGCCATGTGGTTTTGTTGTGACAGTGATGCTATGTGTGTGTAAAATAAAACAGAATGGCTCTGAAACTGCTCTAGCCACTTTTGATTCAGGACCATACAGTGGTGTTGAAGTGCCTTTAGGACGATGCACCACAGTGAGGAAATGAAACAGAGCAATGTTGAGTCTAGTAGAAGAGTTACGCAAGGTCAGGTGTTCAGAGGATTAAACGGCTGATGTAATTTTGCCATTAGTACCAAGGTACTTTACAAGCGCGTACAGAGAATAGGGACAATGATGGGTCAAATGTTTGGATAAAAGTATGAGTCATTTAAACTTTCCATCAAACTTACTGTTTCTCTGGCTGCACCACTGCAATCTTCTTCTGAGACTGACCTGAAAAACAGCAAAAAATCAGAAATCACCATTCAAAAGTTTGGAATCACTGTTTCTGATAAAATAAATCTTTTTGTTTTTTGCAGATAGATGTAGTTCTGTGCAGCATCCCATACGTAAAGAAATTAGAATGTTAATAAAGTTAATTAAAAAAAGAAATGTTAAGAATGAACAGAGCTGTAGATAATTCTATGACTTGACAAGAAATTAATAATTTATAATTAAATAACTTCTTAATGTTCCCAAATCATTAAATATAATACACACAATAGGTGGGGGATACCAACAAGAGAGAGGGAGAGAGAGAGAGAGAGAGAGAGAGAGAGAGAGAGAGAGAGAGAGAGAGAAAGAAAGAAAGAAGAGATAGAGTTAGCTCAAGTGTGTGCGAGAGAGTGACTTAAGAGTAAGAGAGAGGGAGAGAGCAAGAGAGAGGGAGGGAGAGAGAGTCAAGAGTGAGAAAGAAAGAAAGAAAGAAAGAAAGAAAGAAAGAAAGAAAGAAGAGAAAAGAGAGTTAGCAGGTATGTGTGAGAGAGAGTGACTTAAGATTGGGAGAGAGGGAGAGGGGGAGAGAGAAAGTTAGGAGTGAGAAAAAGAAAGAAAGAAAAAAAGAAAAGAAAGAAAGAAAAAAGAAGAAAAGAAAGAAAGGAAAAAGTAAGTAAGAAAGAACGAAAGACAGAAAAGTAAGTTAAAAAAAAAGGGATTTAGCTTGTGTGTGAGAGAGAGTGAGAGAGACAGAGAGAGAGAGAAAAAGAGAGAGAGAGCAGAGACCCACCCAACACCCAGGAGAGAAGTCATGTTTAATATGAGATCTTAAAATTTACATTTTTTTTAAATAAGCAAAAACATGCTTATAACATAATTTGACAAAAAACAAAGAAATAAATAACAAAAGGAGACAAGCTAGCACACACACAGCACGCAGGAGCGGCAGCAGACAGCACCATAAACAGAATCAGAGAGAAAATCCTGAGACTCTGTTTAAAGACTGCAGTATAATCAAACGGAAAAGCACTACCACCAACCTGCTTTACAGCACGGCATTCAGCTATACTAAATACTTCACACGCACCACAAAACGAGGGATCTGCAAAGGCTGTTAAATATACATTTTTGGAAGTGAAACTGGTGGAACTGAGGGGGCAGATCCACACCCATAGCACTACCAGCACAGACATGAGCTTCCTCAGGGACCAGCCCACCACACTCCACCAAAAGTCCACCACCACCTCCTATCTAGACCAATCCAACACTCCCATCCTGCCAGATCAGCTCATATTCCACCACCACTTAGATCAGCTCAGTATCCCTCCTCAAGCCAGACCCTCAACCCACACCCTGAGCAGACCCTCTCTCACGGGACTTCTCAATTACTGAGCAAGAGCTTAAAGATAAAAGTAAAAGACTAAAACCAAATAGGGCACAGGGCCTGATGACATCCTAAATGAGACACTAAAACACACAAGCTCAAAATTTCAAGTGGCCACTGTAAAGCTGTTCAATTTAGTTATGAGTGAAGGTTACGTTCCTGACCTCTGGACTCATGGACTAATAACACATCATTAAAAATGGAGATCAGATCTGAACAATTACTAAGACATTTGTGTGAACAGTAATCTGGGGAAGATCCTGTGAAGCATTTTAAACTCTAGATTTGAAGATGAAGTACAGTTTTTGTGAAATTAACGCACCACTGGTCATATTTAAACCTTACACACCCTAATCGAATATTTTCGCATGTTTTATTGATTTCAAAAAGACTTTCATTCTATTTGACACCAAGGATTATTCTACAAATTTACTGAAAGTGCCATAACTTAAAGTGGTATAATTACATATGACCTAATTAAATCAATGTATATGGGAAATAAATGTGGGATAAAATTGGCAACAAACAAACAAATTCCGTCTCTTAGGAGTGCAGAGTGAGACAGGGCTGCTGTTACAGCCAACACTATTTAATATTTATATTAATGAATTGGCAGAAATAGTAGTAGAGTCTACAGCTCCCGATCTCACTCTGTATGACCCAGAGATAAAATTCTGCACTATGAAGATGACCTGCTTCTGCTGTCCCCCACAGAGCAGGGTCTACAGCAGAACCCAGACCTGCTGGAGCAGTACTACCAGATCTGGGCTCTGGTAGTAAACCTAAACAAAACTAAGGTTATGATTTCACAAAGAACCCAGATCTCAAGCACAAATGAAATTATTCACTCCTCAAAGTATAATTATTTAGGCATCAAAATCAGTTCTTCAGGGAATTTTCATCAGGCCATGAGTGAACTCAGAGGAAAAGCTCACGGGGGTTTCTGAGCCATAAAATGTCAAGTTTCTGCAGAAATTTCAATCAGAGTTTGGCTAAAAATATCAGTAATTAAACCAGTTGCCCTTTATGGTAGTAAAGTGTGGGGTCTGCTTACAAATGAACAATTTGACAAGTGGGAAAAACATCCAACTGAGACTCTGCATGCAGAATTTTGTACAAATATTTTTAGTATATAGAAATACCACCACCACACAATGAATTAGGCAAATACCTAATAATTATAAAAATGCAAAAAAACACAGACTTTTGGGAAACAAAATCACACAGTAAAATGCAATATTATCTGGCCCTAAAAAGACAGCACACTGTGGCAGAGTACCTGAGCACAGCGACTGATCTAATACAATACAAATGTAGCATTATTTGTCATGCCAGTAAAGCACTTTGAATTGAAACTGAATTGAATTGAGAAAGCAAGAAAAGGAGAGTGAGGAGTGAGAGAAAGGAAGAGAGAAAAGGAGAGACAAATAAGAAAGAAAGAAAGAAAGAAAAGAGAGAGATTCACAGGTAGAACTCACAGACAGCCTTCCGTATGGCTGTTAGCGGATAGCTGTTAGCTTCACACCAGCCCACAGGGAAAATGTCCATACTCTCCACGTCAACTACACAATCTGCTAGAGGCTTAGATAGTCCTGTAGAGAGAGAGAGACAATGACAAAAATAGTGATAAAAAAGTGAAATAATTACAAATACAACAAAATATATCTTATTACTTGTTATTTTAATAAAATGTTTAGATGTTAGACATAATGACTCAAGATTGCTAATGACTCAAGTCCATCAACTATTTAAAGGTCAAAGCTACATCTTGAAATAACTACTGTCTGATGGTGACTGCACCATCTACCATGCATCATCTACTTTTAGTTACTTAGCATTTAGAAATAGAAGTATGACTTAAATCTAAAGTCATTAGACTGGTTAGAAAAAGCAATTACAAGATTTTTTTTCACAATGAAATTGAAGTAGTGAAGTAGTAACTCATCAAACATTTAATATTCAGTCATTAATCTTAAGAATTTAAGGAGAATTCCAGCGATTTTTCAAAATGTATGTATATTTCAATCACTGAGATGAAAACAAAGTCAGTCAGACTGTTTTGATGTGAAAAGTTTATTGTAGAGAAACTTACTAACTCAGATTTCTTTGCAGTAGTGGGGTTAGGTACCAGGGGTCACAATGTCTACAACATGATTATAGCCATTTTATTTATTATCCAAAACCACCAGTTAACCTACGTGTGTCTTCTGAGTGTTTATGTGCACATCTGTGAAAGTGGTAAATCTGAAAAAAAGATGTTTTCTTTGGGGACTGCTTTGCCTTACAACACCCTACATGTATCTCTCCACCATTAATGGATACAAAACAGTACATTCTAGCCCTCTGTTCTCTAGAATGGAGCATTTCACATCAAACCACTCTGAATGACTGTGTTTACATCTTAACAATCAACTTATGGAGAAATTTAGAAAAATGGGTGGAATTCCTCTGTAGGTTACATAGCTATGATAGTGAGGAACTAAAGTGTAGACCCATATAAAGACCCTTAGAGTTGTAGGGGTTATAAAAAGATCTGGGTAAATATGTCGCACAGATACACAAACACAGAGCGGCCTCCTACCTTCAAATCTGAGCCAGAGGAGCCGACCTTTGACCTGAGTGATACGTGCAACGCAGAGTTCTGCCGGCTGAAGAGGATTCACAGCTTCCAGCCATGTATCCTTACAGAAACCCCTACTGAGAGATGCCTGCACACACAGACACACAGACACAGGTTTTTATACCTTAACACAAGATGATGTCTCATTCATATGCCCCATCTGTACTGTATAATGTATATCTTAGTAAAAATTACTGCAATTAAATTGATCTGGAAAAAGGCTCGAATTATTACTAATAATAAATCTTACATGCTTAAATATCATTCCTACAATTTAAAGTTGAATTTTAAGATATTATAATTCAATTTTTATCAAATAATGTACTATTATTTGCCAGCAATTCGTCCCTTAGAATTCATAGCTCTGTTTCTAAGATTTTTGTTTGTTCTTTTAATGGATCCATTTTGGCAGCCCACGGGATCTTCACTTGGCATGTGTCCTTAAAATGTATGACCTTATTTACATGTTGACTTTTCGCCATGGGCACAGGTGAAAAAAAACACAACATTAAACAAAGACTGGTGTGCTATGAAAAGCTCTTATTTATCATGCCACACATTTTGCATGGTGTAGTGCAGTTACCGCTGAGTTTTACGAATCTTGGCCATTGTGTGTATCTAATAACCTAATAAACCTAACTCAAAACTTAACCTCATGAACCAAAAAGAAATGGTTTTGTTTCACAACAAAAATACACACAGAAACATCCCCATGCATGCACATGTACACTCACACATCCACGCACGCACACACACACACACACACACACACATACATACATGCAAAGCACAAAGACACAAATATGGGTCAGCTGCTCAATCCCTCATGACTAATTACACAAAACAACTACTGCAAAATCAACATAAACAAACAATGAGATTATGCGCACGATCAAAAAAATGTTTTCCAGTGATAAAAATATTAATTATTCAGGCAGAATCAAATGGAAACAGACAGGCACAATTAATCACTATTTAGAAGAATTACAGTAATTGGCATTAAGCACGAAACGAGCCTGCAGTTACTAACACATATAAACACCCACACAGGCGCGCACACACACACACATTACGTCCTGGGGGAAAATGGCAGTGATGAAGAAATGACCAGCTATGAAAACTGAGAATAAAATCTACAACATGCAGAAGAACTGAAAGCAAAAAAAAATTCCTTCACACTAGCAACTAATTTCCTGTGAAATATGACATGTCATGAGGAAGTCCATTGTGACGTATGTGTTTCACAAATTTTTAGGAAAAAAATGTCCAGCCTTTGTTGGTGAATCAGATAAAAACAGGACTATGCATATGAGAAATATTATCATTTATCATTTTGCACAGATACTCACATAATAGTACACATTTATATATGTATATGTATGTATATGTATGTGTATATATATATATATATATATATTAGTGCTGTGCAAATCTCAGAGACCACCCTTACTTTTTAATTTCAATTCAAAACAGCCCGTAAGTTATTCAGTTTTCACCTTCAGAAAAAGCAGAAAATAATCACACAGAAGCTTCAACAACTAACTCCACAGCATTACAGATTCCATTCTTTTCTGACGACTTGTTTCAGTTTTTTTCAAAGAAATTTACAGGGATATTTTTCCACACCTCAAAAGTTCAGTCCTAAAAGCTGGTTGCATTTCCTGCTTCTCATGATCGAAGTAATCCAAACACATTCAGTGATGCTGAGTTTTGGTCATTGGTGGTCTACCAGATGGTCTCTCTGTATCTCTTAACAAATTTTTTGAACTGAAGTTCTGGAAATTCCTGTTTTTACTCTTATGTTCCCCTGATTTTCCCCTTCCTTGTGCAAGTGAATTCTTTTATGTTTGACCTCCTGAAAATATATAAATATCTCCTGAAAAATAAGCAGGCTGTACTTAATAGCCATTTTGAATGAAAATTAAATAAATGAAGGGTGGTCTCCGACTATTGCATAGCACTTTATTCAGTATAGTGACTCCTTTTTATTACCCTTCATAATTTTCTATTATGTCACTGAAATCCTTAGTCTGATATGCATGGCGCTATAAGGGACATATGGGACATATTCTTCTATTTACATATGGCTAATTACATATGACCCACACTGCATGTGTTTGTGTGTGTGTGTGTTTGGGTATATTTTTCAGTGGGTAAATACCTAATAGGGAAATTCCTCCGCTTTCAAGAATATTGTCCAAGTTATCTCAAATAAAGAAGAGAAACCCCCTAAAGCCTACATTAAAGACTGGCAAACTGCACACACTTTCTCTTTCTTACTCTCACACACAAACACATCATACACACCCAACACACCATACACATGGATACTTTCTCTCTTTTTTTCATGTCCTTGCAGATTATTTCTCTCTCACACAGAAACTGCACATCTTGTTTTTCATCCTTTGCACACTGTCAGTATCAGACTCTACAGAAAGATTTTAGTTTAAAAACCTTTAGTTTAGTTTAGTTTAGTTTAGTTTCGGGGGCAGTACCAAATTATGACAGGTTTGCTTTCCAAAACGTGGAGGGGAGAGTTCACCTTTTAACAACTGATCACACTGAAACTTCAGGGAAATTGTCAGGCCAAGTTTTTTAAACAACAGAAACTAGTGTTCACACTTAGCGGAAAAAGAAAAAAATAGCCTTGCATATCTTGCACAATAATGTGATGCAACATTGTTGTACCACAGCAAACTCACTGTACATCATAGCAAACTAATTTAACTATTTGGGAAAAAAAAAACATCTAATAAACTTTACAAACTAAAATACAAACACTGTTAGAAATAAAGCTACTGTACATGTACATTTTTCATTCATCAAGGTACAAACAATGTAAATGTAACCTCAGGTACAACAGTGGTTTTGACGTCCAATTGTGCACCTTAAGTTTTTCCAGGTGAAAAGTACATATTTGTATCTTTTCATAACCTGATGTTTTAAAACAGAACAATAAAATAAAATGCCTGGAGACGAGACGGTGTGCGTGGAGTCAATACAACAAGTCAATACAAAAAAGAAAAAATATGGTACAATTATGGTCCCTGACTAAATGTACAGAGATGCACCCTTGAGGGTATCACACCAGTGACAAGAGGGGTACTGCCAGTAATAGTTTTATACCTTTATTTCTGAGAGTGAAGAAAAAGATAAAAATGAAATAGACAGACATCAATAATCATTGATAATAGTAATGTCAGTTACTCTGAAAATTTTTTGAAATAAAAAGCTTTATGCCTAAATGCTGTAACGAGCAGATTATCACTGGCTGCAAGTGCAAAACTGATTTTCACAGAAACTGAAAGTATGGCGACATGAGAATAAATAAACATCACTCACGACCAGGCTGTTATAACCGTATCACTATTTCGTAGCACAGTATGAGTGAAAAATGAGGGAAGCTGTGCTTACGTTGAGGAAACAGGCCTCTGGAGCAGCTTCTGTACCAGAATACTTCAAATAATCAGCCCAGTCAAAATCCTGAGACTGAAAGCCTGAGACAGAGAGAGAGAGAGATGATGTGGAGAGAGAAAAAAAATAGACAGATTAAATGTCAGATAGACATCAGGTAGATTTGACCACACACTCATACTCAAGTGGTGGATATGGAGTCACCAAACATTACAGCAAAACAGCAGCCAAGTCCTTTAGACCCACCTCTAGGTTTCTCCAGTCCAACTCCGTTCTTCAGGCACCACTGGACTGGCAGAATGGCCGGTGAATCAGCATGACACACTACAGAGCGCGGCGTGGCCTCAGCCGTCACGTCATCCACTGTGACCTGGAAGTAGTACTCATTGTATACCTGCACAAGAGAAAACGATGAGGTTGCAAGCGAAGCAGAAGATCTGAGTAGGATTCACTGATAATTTATGTCATGACTTTTAGTTAATCCTTTTAATGCTTTCAAAAGCAGGTCAGCGGGCAAGAGGTGTGATGAGTGGACTGAGCGCAACATCTAAGGGGAAACTCGGGGTCCTGTGAGAAACACCAACCATGTACTTTCACTAACTAACCACTTCATTAGAAACACCTACCTTTTATTTCCACTAACTGGCCACTTTACTTGAAAACCTACCTTGTACATCCATTAACTGGCCAAGTACTTTCTAAGTACTTCCACTCACTGGTTACTTTATTAGAAACACCTACTTTGCACTTCCATTAACTGGCCACTTTATTAGAAACACCTAAACACCTGCCCTGAACTTGCACTCACTGGCCACTTTATTAGAAACACCTACGTTGTACTTCCCTTAACTGGCCACTTTATTAGAAACACCTAAACACCTGCCTTGTACTTACACTCACTGGTCACTTTATTAGAAACACCTACCTTTTACATCCATTCAGTGGCCACTTCATTAGAAACACCAACCTAAAGTCCACTTTATGAGGAGTACAGTTAGAGAATGTAGCCCATCTGTTGACACACAAACTGGCAAGACTGAGCATTGATGAAGGACTAGAGGATGGCTAACATAAACCGGGCATCAACAGATGGGCTACATTCTCTAACTGTACACCAGCAAGGTGGAGCAACAAGGGAAGGGTTTCTGATAAAGTGGCCAGTGAGTGTATGAATCTGTGTTTGTGTGTGTGTGTGTGTGTGTGTGTGTGTGTGTGTGTGTATGTGTGTGTGTGTGTGTGATAGAGAGAGAGAGAGAGAGAGGGAGAGAGAGAGAGAACGAAAGAGAGAGCTTACTTTAGTGACAGACGCAGGACAGATGTGGAAGGGTTCTCCAGGTGTCACCATTTCCAGCTTCATCCCAGTTTTGAAGGAGTGCTTATGCAAATCAGCATGATCCTGTTAAACACACACACACACATTCTCAATGTACAGGGGTGGGCAATATGACTATATGTTGACGTGATAAATGACACCAAAATGTTCTTTACATCATGGGTAACATTAGTACTTTTATATCGTTGAACAACTGCATGGATCTCAAAAAAGACAGATTTAGATCAATTATAGAGAATACTTATAAATAACAATAAATAAAATTAGCATCCTATTTTTATATTATCTTTATTCATTTATTTTTACAGTTGTTTGTGCTTTTTTAAAAAAATTGTAAATGTTAAATTTAAGTGTCAAACTCAGTTTTTCATAGCCTTTGGCACTATATGGGACTACTCATTCCAACCGTAGCTGTGAGTAGGTATTCTGAGTAGGGGGTTGCAGCAGCAGTGCAAAAAACTCATAACATGCACTACTTGACCGCTTTAAGTTTAACCTTTCTCAGCTCAGAGCACCACACAAAAAAGATGTGATGAGCACGAAGTACCTTGTGCACAAAAAACGCGTCTCTCATTGAGAATAACTTGAAATGGTGCACTTTGTCAAATGTTATCACTAAGACCGGGTCACAGGTATATAATGGTATAGCTGTCACCTACATTGCCTTCTCACCCATAGCTGCAGATGTCCCAGCTACAGAAATTGCAGAATATAGCAAAAGCACCATTACAGAACGCAGCTAGAACATGGAGTAGCAGCAGTGTTGATGGATTTGATGTCCTTTTACCCATTTAAGAACAGGCCAGTAAGGAAGACGAATGATGAGAGGACTGCATGAAGCATGTACGGGGAAACTTTAGGTCTTATTAAAAACCTAAACCTTGTACTTCCACTCACTGGCCACTTTATTATAAACACCTACCCTGTACATCCACTCACTGGACACTTTACTAGAAACAGTTACCTTGTATTTTCACTCACTGACCACTTTATAAGAAACACCTACCTTGTATTTTCACTCTTTGGCCACTTTATTAGAAGCACCCACCTTGTACTTCCACTTATTGGCCACTTTATAAGAAACACCTACATGTTCTTTTACTCACTGGCCACTTTATTAGAAGCACCTACCTTGGACTTCCACTAACTGACCACCTTATTAGAAACACATATGTGTACTTCCACTCACTGGCCACTTTATTAGAAATGCCTACTTTGTACTTCCACTTATTGACTGCTTTATAAGAAACACCTACATGTTCTTTTACTCACTGGCCAATTTGTGTGAAAGAAGGGGGCATTTACAAGTTGCATAATTGTGCATATGCATAAATCTTCACATTCTTAATGCGTGTTGAGGTTTAAGGACTCACCTATGCAAATTTTTAGTATCGTGTTGGGCACAACAAACGTATTATTCAACATAGATTTTTTTTTTCTGTTTTAAATTCTGACGTCCACCCTCAGTTCACAGTTACCTTAAAGACTTCCAGGGGCAGGGGTTTTTTCAAGGCTTCGGGAGTTGCTTTCTCTAAAGCCTCTGTCCACTCCTCAGAGCTTTTCATATCACGCAGCTCTGCAGAGGAAAAGAGAACAGTACACCACGTCAGCGCATTAATTTATTCATCCATCAATCCATCCATCCATCTGGTTGACACCTCATTGATCCATCTGCCTCGCTGAGTATCAAAACACTGTTGATGTTTTCTGTATGCTCCTCCATAACTACACAAACAAGCATATGTGCATAGGCTTTCGGAAACAATGCAGCATGGGCTCTATTCCAGATGTTTGACTGGATATTTTAGTCCCAGTTCCAGAGAAGTGATATAAATCTGTTGCTCAGAAAAGCCAGAGAATGACTCAGAGTCGCACACAAAAACACACAGGGCCTCTAGTGATCCACAAGCTACAGCAATACAGCAAACAAGTTTACCACAGCATAACAGGCCACAGGCTCTGTTGTATGTTTAACCCCTTAAAATCCCAGATTACATACTAAGGCATATTATTCAGTAACTACAGGGACTTCAATGCAAACTGATTGAGCTATTCTTTGGTTATAGAAGTGTGTAATAAAACTTTGGGCCGGCTGGTGGGCCATGGCCATTTAAGGGGTTAAGCAGCTCTTCGCCCTCTGCTTAGCTCAAAGACACTCCCTTACAAAGAAAAGAATTAATATGCTCTGCTGCAGCGCTCAGTGTGAGCAAACCTCAGCCTAACGCAACAGGCCTCTTAGTCAGAGTTTCCACAGAAAACACACATACTTCTCCATGGTCCTCCATGGTGGTTTAATCACATTTTATTTACTGTAACTAGTTCGTTTACGATTGCATTAAAGCTTTGACTATATAATACATGTGATTGAGAAGGAATAACCACATGCACACCTTTTTGATTTTGCTTCTTTAAAATGGAACATTAATGGGAATGTGTACATGTCAGAGGGGCAGCTTTAGTATGGCAAAGTGAGGCAAAGCTGCACCCCTGGACAAATTACATGATTTTCTAAGTGAAAATAAGTACACATACTCTACAGAGAACAAACTTGTGCACATTTTCTAGGCACAATTATTCTTTATTTACTCAATTTAACATACTAGAAAAACAATAAAACATAAAATATGGCCTGTGCAAAAGTTATGGTACATTTTCTTCATCTTTTCCAATGTCTTAAACTCGCAGAAAAACTAGCAGAAAAATTCCATTGTCCAAGTGTGAAGTGCAGAGGATGTGTTCATTTCTTTTTCACATAGAAATCAACTTAACATATTTGACAGGGGATCTCCCAACTTTTTGCTCATTTGTTCTGTATACACCAAGTCAATTCAGTACATCTTCAATGTAATAGATTCAATTCACACTATAGAAGAATCACATTTGGTAACCCTAAAGAACCTTAGATGATTCTTTAAAGAATTATTCTGGTAAATGAGATGTATGAGAGTGTGAAGAAGCTTTTCAAAGGAACGGTTTGGCAAGAAATCATGATTTTCCACTTACCCAAGATGTAGTCGATCAGCTGACACATGCCCAGTGTCCAAATTTTGCCTCTTTAGATTAGCATTGGAGCTTTGAGGCTAATATTGCTAACAAACACTAGATGTCAACCTTTTCTGTAAATACATTCCCAATATGTCCCTCAACCCACTTAAACTGCATGCAGGTCTTCATCCAGTCAAGGTCACTCTGACTTGTTGGGACACAGTGGGCCAGATTCATAAAACACAGCTATAACAGCACATCATCATGCACAATGTGCATCACAGTAAACAAGAGCTTTTCATAAACTTCAACATTTTTACATGTGAAAATTGTATATTTATTTGTAAAATAAGCTAAAACTATGTGAACTACTAAACCACTAAAATCACATACACACACACTTTATAAGCCACTTATTCTTCTGGGTCGCGGAGGGAGCTGGAGCCTATCTCAGCAGTCAACTACTAAAATCAATTCAAACATTATTAGAATCTCAACATCAAAATTCCTCCTCATTTATTTCCAAACCCACTTTCCACGAACAGAAGGGGGATTTGCCAAACAGGAAATTTGACACAGGGATAACGGACTGTTTTAAATACAGTGCCAGTTAAATCCGTGATCCACATCTAAAATCCTGCTCAGGCAAGTCTATTTTCTCCTCTGTTCTCCTACAAAAGCAATTAGAAGGTTTACCATGATGTTCAGTCCAAACAGATTGTGTTTTTTAAATATGTTGATTAATCAGCTAAGTGTGTAAGTGTGATTTGTTGCATGTGGGACCAAACATGCTTGGAAATATTGTAGAAAATATTTTTTCGCAGGACTGTGTCGTGTTATGTATCAATACTGCCCCATTTTAATGAGATGACAGTGCGGCAAGTTAGCCTAATCCTTGTTTATGAACATGCAAATGTGTTACCACCATACTATTGGCTCTTTATGTCATGCTAAATCTTGCACTGCGTTTTATGAATCTGGCCCAGAATGCTTTTCTGTAAGCTATAAAAATGAACAAAACTTCACTGGCCTGCTTGCAGTCTTTAACTTAAAGTCATTTTGTGCCCTAAACCAAGTCCATGTGACCTTAACGAAGAGCTACATGAGGTTTAACCAGTTTGAGAGAAGTTGTATTAATGTAAAAGATTTGTGTGACTATTGATTTCTATTGTTTGCTAGCACCATTAACCTTGTAGCTTCAGTGCTAAACTAAAGTAGCAAACTTTGGACACTAAACAAGTCTTGCTGATTGACAACATCTGGGGTAAGTGGAAAATTGTGAAAAACTCATAAAATTATTAAATTGGAGCACTAAAGTGGATTAAATTGCAATGCCAGATGTGTTTGACCATTGAAACTCATACTGAGTCTAGGCTTAAGTGTAAACTGGATCTGGGAAACTGGTGCAATACATTTGAGACAGACTGAATTGAAATCTCTGAACTTTGGTTTGGATTGGCCCACACACGCTGCCTCTTTCCTCTTTCCGCTTCTTAATTCATAAGAAATACTGAGGAGAAGGGTGGGGGTGGACTTCAATGGAAGTCAGAGTGAGGCAGCGAGAGTAACAGGTATGTGAACTGTAATCATGTAAGAGTGTATATTTAGTAGGATGTTAGCTACAAATGGAAACACTTAAGTTCTTCTCTCAAATTTTCAATAAATAACTAAATTTGGGGAGAGACTCCTACAGAGAATATCAACACATTGAGCTGAATAAATATACTATTACTCATGATTCAAGAACATCACATTCACAACCATCTGCTAATGTTTCCATTTGTCTTGATAATGATACTTAAGAGTGAGGGAAAGTTTCCAGAAAGCAAAACAAATTGTAAAAAGTTTTAATTCATTGATTCATTCATTAATTCATTCATTAATGATTTATAATTCATTAATTAATTAATTGATTAATTGATTCTAACATTCCAAACCAGATGGAGTTGAATCACTATCTTTGGATGCATTTTTGGACCCCTAACTCTCACCTGTGGGCGGCTCCATTGGGAATCGGTTCTCTTTGGCCCAGCCCAGGGGACGGAGACTGGTGTCCAGATAGAAGAGCCAGATGAAGTGGGCCGGGTCATCCAGGCCAATGTAGCTGAGGCATAACCGCCCACCAACATTCCGCTGGACTCTGGCTGCCCAGTACACACACGGCTCACAAGCATCACGAATTTCCAACACACACCCTGACACAATCAGATCTACTGTGTTCTTACCCCTCAAGGGCTATGACAGAGAGAGAAAGAATGAAAAAAACAGGTTACTGAGTGATGTGTACATTCTACATATTCTACTATTCTCTTCTATAGTGCTTATTTTGGTTTAAATGGGGGTGAAGTGCAATTGAACTACACTGAAATGTCACTTGTTTAACTGGGAAAGTAATTCTCTGGTAAATGGTAAGGAACCAGTAAACCTAATAGTAAGAATCAATGCTTCTTTTACAGCCCAGATTTATTTTTGTTTCTAGGTAACAGACAGGTAGATACTATAAGACTCTTTTGTCTTTGTTCTTAGACCACCTTTTATTTATTTAATTTCCAGTCAAAACAGCCCGGCCATTATGTACAAGTTACTTGTCTTTCAGGAGATATTTCTGAGGAAATTACAATATTCCACTTGCATAAGAGAAAGGGGGATGTCCAAGGAAACTAAGTAAAATAAGTGAATAAGTGCAAATGAAAAACAGGCCATGTTTACACTGTAAGAAGACAATGCAACACCATGAAAGAATGCGCAGCTGTCAAAAAGCTGTTATTGAGAAAAGGGAACAGACAAGAAAGAACAAAACTTATAAATCAAAAAAAGAAATCGCTGGTGGTCTCTAAACAATAACTGACCACCCCAGAGTCTAGCCCTCAACATCACTGAATATGTTTGGGATTGGGTTGAGAGAAGCAGAAAATGCAACCAACTTCTAAGGCTGAATGTGTGTAAAAATATCCCTACAGATTTGCTTGAGAAACTAAAAAGCAAGTCTCCCAAAAAAGAACAGAAGATGTAATAAAAAATAAACTGTGGACACTAAATACTCAGTGGAATTATCTTTATTTTCTGTATTTTCCTAGATATTATACTATGACCTTCATTAGCTCTAGAACCTGTTAAGCATTTTCATGTAATTAAGCCAGATTGTCTACATACTTAATTTTCTAATACTTACAGTATATACCTACTTACTTGTCTTACTTACTATTGTGTTAACACAAAATAATTATAGAGCCATTTTTGTTGTTTGTACCACACACTTGATGACTTAAGCCACTTAATGACTTTCAGCCACTTCAGTGCAATTTACAGTCTTGTTACAAAACATCCTAGTACTTTGAAGTTTGTATCTCACACCAATCTGGTTCTGGTTTAAAGACTGTAAAAGAAAGACTTATTATGTTTTTAATTTTATAAAAGCATTATTTATGTTTTCATCATCCTAGGGATGTTTTGTCCCCATAGAGAGCCAAAAACAACACACACACACACACACACACACACACACACACACACACACACACACACACACAAATACTCACTCCTTCGAGCAGGTTAGCTGGTGCTGTTCGTGATCCTGTGAGTTCTTTGATGAGAAACTCAGTCCAGTCACTGTATTTCTCTTTAATGGCTGTGAAACAAAGAGAAATAATTAAAGACTCAAACAAGAAAATACAGCTTCATACATCTTCATACATACAAGTGGTGCATTCTGGTTTATCATGCTAATAATTAGTGCACAAAACAGGCAGCAGTATGAGTGGGAATATGCACCTGTTCACAGAGCACTGCGCAAACGTCAAAGACCACCTTTCATTTCTTTAATTTTCCGCCTAAACAGCCAAGTACAAGATATTCATTTTTCAGGAGCTATTTCTGAGATCAGGTACAATATATGGCAAAATATGAGGACAGCTTGCCTAATTATTGAGTTCATGTGCTAACAGTTAAATCAAGCATATAGCCATGCAATCTCTATTGACAAACACTGGCAGTAGAATGGGTCGTGCCGAAGAGCCCAGTGATGTTATATATAGCACAGTCATAGAATGCAACCTTTGCCACAAGTCAGTTTGTGAAATTTCTGAAAAGAATGGAAGCTGTAATAAAGACAAAGTGGACACAGTAAGAGACACACACTAAACATTTGAGTCACATTTAGTTGTTGAGGCTTCTGTGTGATTCTCTGTGAAATCTTCTGCTTTGTTTCCTGCCACTTAAAAATAAATCATTTGTACTTAATGACGGTTCTGACTTTTGCACAGTGCTGTATGTGTATGCGTGTACGCATGCAGTGCGGGTGCTATTTTGCAAGCTGGCACACACAGACTAGTGCACACGCACCAACCCCTGCTGCTCTCATTTGCATACGGACACTCTTTTGTTTATAAATGCACTTCCTCTTGCATTTCTTCCTCCTCTGTGCCCTTTGGTGCAGGAGCCACTTATACATTCATGAGCGCAATACTCTGCAAATCAGCTCCCTCCAGTTCAACAAAGCACTTGCTAAGCTATGTATTTACATACTGCAGTGAAGTGGTTTATAATGACAAACTGCCTCTATAAAATGACAGTGGAATAACCAGCTAGCAGACTGGTATGTCCACCAAATCTGTCAACAGAGTTCTTAGAATATGCTGGCAGCTTCTCAGATTGTAACGCATACTGTATTCTGGATTAACAGTAACCCATGTGGACTGGAGTTACAGAGATGAACATTGGTGTATAGACTATAATCAACATCGCTGAGCCACAACTCTACTATCTCTGCACATACTCTGCTCTTTATATGCTAAAAAAAAGCGATTCACTGAATTTATTGGATTCAGATGAGTACATCATGAATAAACTGAATACAATGCACGATTTCCTCTTTCAATTTACTTATTTTGTGTTGATGTAATACATTTTATTTTACTTATTTTATGTGTGGAAATGATTTACACATTTGAACCAAGTAAATACAGTGTATTATTTTTTTTTTAAGTGCACTTTACTTTGACACTTTTGGGCACCCCTGGTCAGATTATATGCTTTGTTGATTTTCTACGTGAAAATAACATCCTCTATGTTTACATAATACACAATTATTGATTATTTGATGAATTTAACAATATACGCCTGTACATTTTACTTGTACCCTGCATCTTTATTTGTTTATTTGTTAATCGTTATGCTTTATTCCTTTTCAATATGTTAAACTTAGCAAATAAATAGAAATTGTGCACTAAAATGTTCCCTGTATAGGATGTAATGTAACGTGACCAGTGGTGTTCAATGGACCAATAGAAATCACTCAAAATTACTTGGAATTAAATCTCATTATAGTAATGCTGTTGCTTACAAGGTGAGCAACAGCGATGTTACGCTCTTCTGGTATAAATACAATAAATCTGAATTGAACTGTATTGAATTGAACTGAACTGAATGGTTGAAGTAGTGTCAGGCTCTTCTGGAAAGGCAGTGTTAGTGGCTAAGCTGCTGACACTTCGAGGAGCCAAACACACTGTCACTGTGGCTGTGACGTCAGCATCACAACACCAGTATCACATGACACCAATCATGAGGGTGTGATCTCTGCCCTGAGAGATCATTCTGGTAAACAAAGAGAGGAGAGAGAAAACAGGGAAACGGAGATAGGAGGAATGTTTGGATTTTTTTTTTTATTTGCTTTATCTTTCTATAACACAGTGACTGCCAAGCTAAAGTAGATAGCAAATTTGAAACAAGGTAGCCAACATTTTTCGCCAGCATCTCAATAATGACACTATTAAGAAATATTAGATAATATTAGATGAATAGAGCTGGAGGGCATCAAGAATAAAGTTATAATAACATTAATATCCTCAGTGTGTCATATTTCAAAAGTGGTGATCAAACCTCAAGGTAGGTAAGCTCACAATAAACTAGAAACGTGTTTCAAACTTAAGTTTGCTTGACAAAGGTGTTTCTACAAAATACCAGGTGGTTTCTATGTGTTGCTATGTTATCGCAAGTGACTGTTAAGATGTTGCATTACCATGGAATCCCAGGTGGTTGCTAAGGTTTTTCTAGGCTGTTGCTATAGCTTTTCGAATGGTTGCTAAGGTGTTGCAAGGCATTGCTACGGTATTCCAGGTGGTTGCTAATATATATAAATACACATGTGCTTGTATGTATGTGAGCCTGTATGAGGGTGTGAGAGATGTTTTTTGTGTCATTTGTGACAGTTAGATCTGAATTTTCTCACCAGTCTGCCATCCAATTTCTGTAGGAAAATAAACTGTGTTTGAATGAATGCTGTATGAAAACCTTACCTGCAATTTTTCGCGAAATCACAAGCACACTATTCCCTAATCACTATAGGTCCTCGATCCTGCAAGGTTTCATTGTTCTAACTCAAAAACTACAAAATACAAAAGTAAAGTGGCCTTGTCAAGCTAACTAAATTACATGAATAGATATCTAGGGTCTAATTTATTGCCTAGTCCATGATATTTCAATCAACAATGAAATATTAAAATAACTAAAGGAGATAGCAGCAGGCATTCATATTTCAAGTGGATGAATGCAGCAAGTTATTGGTTGAATAAAGAGAGAAAGGTGTTTCACACAAACACAAAAAAAGTGTGAATTTTTTTTTCTTCTCACTCTGCTGCACTCACTCTCCATCTCCTCTATCTCTGTTTGATCTCTAACAGTCAGAAATAGCTCAACTATTTTTACAGATGCAGTTTAGAAGGGTAATCAAGTCCTCAATAAGATCTACTGCTTCAAACCACTCCATACTCTCTCCGTTCACCAAACATTCCCCATCTCTCTCTCTCTCTCTCTCTCTCTCTCTCTTCTTTCTGTGCTTCTTTCTCTATATCTCTGGACTGCCAAACCCAAGTCATGATTTACAAATGATCTACAAACTCGCAAAGCAATACTTCAGGATTTTTTGGCATTTTTTAAATTTGTCACATCTGTAGCATAAAGTCTAACCAGCTGACTCAAAACACACTTACAACAGAAGCCAATGGGCGGGTGCCTCGACATCTGTGCACTGGCTTCTATTATAAGTGTGTAAGTGTGTTCTGATCTTTAACTAAGAAAAGGAAAAGGCAATAAAGTTATTGTGCATGGTAACTGATTGGATGCTACATAGAGACTTGGTGGAGAAATCAATGGAGCAGTTCTGTAGCCTCTTTTTGCTACAGGAATGGAAGTGACCTTGGATATTTTTAATAATATAACTGAATAAAATATTTTCATTTTCCCCTGTAACTCTGTTATCAGATTAACTAAGTTTACAAGCAGCCTAAAAACTTTAAGAATCCAACGAGTAGCTCAATCAGAATAGAATATGTCCATGTAAACACCTCAATCGAATAGATTAGTCCAGTTGAGGTCATTTGGAATGCAATTTCTATCCGATTGAAAGAGGTGGGTAATCCTATAAATAATCCGTTACATAGAATAATATGTCAGCCATGTTAATGTCTGTATCTGATTATACTCTCAATTGGAAAGTTTAAGTATGTTCTGTGCATTTGCGTTTGCATCATAGCTAAAGTTTATAATGTTCATCATGGCGGGAGCAGAAACTGGTCTGCAGAGGAGACAAAGTTTATGCTTTGCACTTTAAAGACGGCGGTGGGATGGGAGTCCAGCTTATGTGTCTCAGAACATGATGTCTTACTATCACCCTTCTTTAATAAGTACAGGTGAAATATGTTTTATTTTATTGAAAATACAAGCGCACCAGCTGAAAACTCAGGTAACACACTGCTGCTTGTCTCACTCAGACTGGACTCACGTGATGCTCTTTGTCATGGTAACAACTACACTAAATAGTGTTCTATGCATGCGCATAATTTTGGATTGGATTATGTGAGTGCATGTAAACAGAGGTTTTCATCAGATTGTTGAGTGAAGTGGGCATATAAACACCTCAGTCTTAATCTATAATTGGAATGTATTTAGTCGGATTGGCAAAATCCTTGCACATAAACACAGCCACTATTGTCTCTCTCTCTGTGCTGTTGAGCTGCTAGTGAGCAGAGGGGTAAAAGGGGAGGGGCGAGAACCCCCTGCTGCGAAAACAATTTACACCTCTCCACCAAGACGACCATGCCTAAATAAACCTAACAGCCCAACTAGCAGCTTTCTTTATCTCAAAGAATTGTGTATAACTGTCACAATAAAACATTAATTAAACACAAACAATAAAAGCATTTATATAAATGTTGACACACTTGCTCAGCAGTGAAGAATAAGGTCCAGTTCATTTCTGGTTTTGTAAATCACATACAAATATATTTCACCAACAGTATTAAAGAATGTATAGACATGCATGCTTCCTCCAAAACAGCTGTGGAAACTGCATTTTATAGGCACTGTGAAAAAGAGTTAACATCACTTATTACTGTTTCAGAATTAGAAAACATTGTGTTAACAGCACTTTGCCTCTTTCATTCTGACTGGCTTTTAGCCATTAAGCTCTGCCTACTATTGCCATGACTACTGCCATTACTGCCCCATTCGCTTTCTTCTATTTTTCCTCTAAGTTTACATGGAACCCATTATGGCATTTGTTTATTTTTATTTACAAAGCCCCAGGCTGTAGGGTCCTTGTTGGAAATGACGATAAATGCATAATTCAGAACGCAACGTGTTTGCTCTCAAACAACCCCCCCTCCCCCCCTCCCCTCCACCACACCGGCTAAGCTCTGGAGACACCCTAACGCAAATATTCATTATGCAAAACCACATTTGCATATCCTTCAACAACTCTTCTCTAAACAGAGAGGTCAGATTTTACAACTTTTCTTTCACTCACGTAATCAAAGCGCTTATTATGGAGAGAGAGAAATGGAACAAAATGACTGGTACTGTTAGGAAGGAAATGATTCAATGGATTGATTCATGAGAAATGAGGACATGCTGCATTCACAGGGGTGTCTCAGTGACCGCTATTTAATGGCCATTTACTGACGGCTATAATAAGCCCATCAATAGAAAGGGCAGAGATTGAATTGTCATAGAACAGTAAATTTTAAAATGAAATGTCATACACCTTGGAACAGGAAAATTATCCAGACGTCTTACTGTGACACAGACCTGGAATAATAATGTGTGCTGCCTTGACTTTTATGATAATGGCAAAATGGCTTGACAGGCAGAGCTGAAAAAAATAAACTGCAACTAAGATCTCTTCAAAGTGAAATTTTTTTGCTATTTAATCCTTAAGTTGCAATTTTGACTGGTGATAAGTATTTTACATTAATTATTTCCTATTTGTAACTCACTAAAAACAGGAAATTGCATGGAAAGTGCAGATTCTAAACATTCAATCCAAACCATATTTGTGATTGTAAGTAGAAGAGGAGATGTTTTATTATGATCTAAATTTAATGAAACCTTGTTGTTGTGTTTGCAATTTTTTTTGCAGACATCAAAACAAACAAACAAAAGGCCAAAAGTGCAGACATTAACCTGTCAATACAGAATGTAAATAGAATGTACATGTAATTCATTATGCAAGTCATTAAATATGTAATTGTCATTTATTTTTTAATATAGCAAAATTGCAAGAAAAAAAAACAAAATGCACACACAGAAACATACACACTTAACCACACACAGCAACATACACACATAAATACACAAAAATGCACAAAAACACACACACACACACACACACTCAACCACACACACGCAGACACACATGCACAAACACACATACACACAAATACACACACACACAAACACACACTCATACACATAAATGCACACAAATGCACAAACACAAACACATAAAGCCTCACAGAAACATACACACATAGGCACACACAAGTGCATAGAAACATACACACACATGCACGCACAAACATGCACACACGCAAATGCACATCCGCACCTAAATACACACAGACACGCATTCTAAACACATTCAGGCACAGCACAAACACACATACATACATAGGCATAATGTATAATAATCCATGAGTACACACATACGCACATGCACAAACACAGACACACGCACAGACATACACACACACACACACACAACAAATAAATCTGCAGGAATTCAGAGCCCAAAGAACAGTCTCTACATGTCAAATCCATTTATTAAATCAACAATATACAATCAAACAACACCCATTAAAACTATGTACTAATTTGATCCCAAAGATCATGAAACGTTCTCTCCACATGGCTTAAATTCAATTGTTCAAAAGCAAAAACACAAATACAAACCACTACATTACAAAACACAGAATTCTGACAAAGCAGAAAGTCTATGTGCTGTATTTATTCTACTTATTGTACTGTATTGTATTCTACTGTGTGGAAGCACATGAAAAGCATTATTTAAAACCTGGCTGAGTCTTTACAGCTGTGTCTGGGAGAAATACCACATTTTTTATTGTGGATTAAAAATAACATAGCATTAAAATAGCATTACATGCTCAATAATTTTAGAAGGTTTTTTTTTCATCTTGCATGCATTTTCTTTAAAAAGAGTTTGATGTTTTGACTCATAGACTTTGGTATTTTGGCTCATATTTGAGACATTCTCTTTGAAAAGATTTAGGTATTTTGACTCAAACCGAAGACATTCAATTTTAAACACCAAATCAATTAATCAAATTAATCACCAAAATCTAGAGAAAAAGGTGAAAAACAATGGCACTCTTTATTAAATAAAAATCTTTATTATAACAATTGTTATCTGGACAAAAAAAAACTCTCAATGCATTAAATGATTTTTTTGTCCAGAATTTTTTTGTTCCGATTTTGTAACTCTGGTCACAGAGCACCTTCAATAATAAACATTTATTTCCCTACCAGCAGCACTCTCTGTTTAAGTTGGCTGACGATTACCAAAATCTTTTAAAAGAGATTGCCTCCATTCTGTTTTAAAAGATTTTGGTTCTTTGAATCATACTGGAAGCTTTAAAAGATTTTGGTATCTTGTTTTATACTTGAGGCATTCTCTTTAAAAAGATTTCAGTATTGTGACTCACACTGCAGCCATTTTGAGTGAAGTATTTTGATATCATCAACGTTGTTCCTGGAACTGTGTTTAAGCAGGCCAGCAAAACTGTTATCAACTACGTCATTCACACACACCGGTTACAACAACTAGAATTTTGGATTTTGTGTGTACATGTGTGTGTGTGTGTGTGTGTGCGTGCATGCCTTCCTGTCCCAGAATGGCGCTGCGTCTCACAGTGTGTAATCTCCCCAGCACGAGTGTGTGCGCTAATCACTTAAGTAGCGCGGCGGCAAGAGAGAGCAGCCGTTGCTATGGCAACAACCCCCCTAGCAGCTAAGCGCTGTGGTCAGGCTGTGTGATCAGCGCGCTTAAAGTAGAGCAGGATCACTTCATCACATTAGCTCGCAGTAACAACACACACAGAAGATATTTACCAGCTTAACCTGACGATTATGTTTAAAGTGTGTGTGTGTGTTTATTTTTGCTGCAGTATATAATACAGATTTTACTTGTAAAAGAAATTATGTGGAAAGTGCAGATTCTACACTTTCAGTCCACACATTTGTGTTTGTACATAGAAGAGGAGATATTTTATTATGATCTGAATTTGGTGAAAAGTTAATGTTGTGTACAGTCTTGTTAAAAGAAAATTTTTTTTACATTTTTATTATTTCTTGATGTCAAAACAAATGCAAAAAAGTAGAAAGTATTGATGCAGAATGTACAAACCCAATTCCAAAAAAGTTGGGACAGTATGTGAAATATTCTTTTTGACTTATTATTTTAGAAAACTGTTAAAGAATAATGTGTTTTATGTTTTACCCTATAAAATTCAGTATTGTTTGGTAAATACATGCTAATTTGAAATAAGATGCCTGCAACACGTTCCCAAACAGGAGCATGTTTACCACTTACAACACTTCATAATCATTCAGGGACTGAAGCCAGAAACTGTTCCAGTTTTGAAAGCCTATTTTTTGGCATTCATCTGTTATACAAGTCTTCAGCTGTGCAACAGTACAGTATGTTGATGTATTTTGAGATTAATAAGACACACATTTTCAATGGGTGACAGCTCTGGACTGCAGGCAGGTCAGTCTAGCAGCCGCACTCTCTGATTACACAGCCATGCTGTTGTAACACATGCAGTATGTGGCTCAATGTTGTCATCTTACAATAAGCATGGGAGTCCCTGAATTTTGCTTTCAAATGTGCACGTTTCCCACTAATGCAGCCCCCATACCACGACAGACTCTGGCTTATGAACTTTATGCCAGTAAGAATCTGGACGGTCCTGTTCTTGTTTAGCCCAGACAACACGGCACCCATTACGTCCAAAAATAATCAGAAAAGTTGACTCGTCAGACCACAATACGCATTTCTACTGTGCGTCAATCTATTTCAGGTGAGCTCAACTACAGACATGTAGACATATTACTTCTGCTGTGCATTGCAGTCTTAACTTGCATTTGTGCAATGCAGTGATGGACAGTATTTAGTGACAATGTTTTTTCAAGGTATTCCAGAACCCATGCGGTAATATCTATTACAGACACATGCTGGTGTTTAATGCAGTGTCATCCGAGGGATCAAAAATCACAGGCATTTATTCGTAGTTTTCAGCCTTTTCCTTTATGCAAAGTGACTTTTCTGGATTCTCTGGATTTTTTGATGATATTATGCACTGTAGAGGGTGAAATATCAAAAATCTTTGCAGTCGCTCACAGTTATTTTTAAACTGTTGGATTTTTTGCTGATGCATTTTGGCAAAGTGGCGATTCTTGACCACCCTTGCCCATGAAGGACAAGGCCTTTCCTTGATGCTTCTTTTATATCCAAACATTATTGCATCACCTGTTTAAGATGTTTTTTTAAACATTTCACAATATTTTTAGTGTAAAATGGACTGTGTCTTGCTGTCTGTTGAAGTGCCTGTTCAAAATAAAAGAGTATTCGTCTATATATGCTAAGTTTCCCGCTTCTTGTTCTATGCCGAAGCCACAATATTTACAAAAAACTATGCGGCAATGAAACTTTTTTTTTCCAAATACAGGTTAAAGTAGATTCACAAATCAAACAATAATTTGGTTTGCATTTATCTACTGTCTCAACATTTTTGGAAATGGGTTTGTAAATCATCTGCAAATTTGAAGCATCGTTATGCAAGTAATTACAGGGTAACATATTACACCCCTCCCCAAACCCCATTTTTACCCCATTTAAATACAATCAAACCTAAGAAAAATCTTTTGTTTTTAGTCATTCATATGTTTGATACAAGAACACAGGTTTGGTTCCTGACTTTTTGCTACACTCTAGCCACTCCATACATTTGTTAAATTCCATCAGCAGCACCTGATTTAATTTAACAAAGGACTGATTAGATAAACAAGGTATTAAGTGGTAAGTGTAAATACTGGACTTCCTTGAGGAAAGCTTTGGAAATGCTTACTTTAACACACCCACACACAACAAATCAGAATGTATTGTTTCTTTGTTTGTTTATTCTAACGTTAGTGCTTTTTGAACAAATAAATGCCCAGATAAACAGATTTACAGAGAACCCTAGAACTAAGGATTAAGGAGTCACCCAGCTTTGCCATCAATACAGCAAAAACAAGACATTTTCTTTGCTATAGTCTTTGTGCATTTGCTCCATCATTTGTATGAATGAATGAACTGATGTGTTCTTACATAAACATTACACAAGGCTTTCAACAGAGCCTTATAATTACTGAAATTCTCTTCCTTTTATGAGAGATGAGAGCTTTACAAAAACTAAGCTTCTACAGCTCCCTAAAATCAAAATCACCATAATTACACTTTTCTCCAATGCTTTGATACAGTACTGCAGCTCCATGAGAATTCAGCAGCATTATCCTAACAGCAGCATGCATCCAGTTCAAAATCAAATATATTAATTCCAATGACTTCGACTTCAGATCTTCAAAACTACACACATATTACAGGAACAGTGGGTTATGTAAAATCTAAAAAGCCTTTAGGCACTTTTGTAGGGAAGCATTTCATTTAGAAAAAAAAAACAAGCAAAAATGAATCACCAGCATCACTATTATTATAGTTTTCTCAGCATTCTCATAGTCTTAAAGACTTTTTGATCTAAAGGTTTATGCTTGAAATTTGTTTCTAAGACAAATATAAAGAGTGAGGTTGATGACTAAATATGAAAATACTTACAGAAAATTATACAGAAACCTCAACAATTAAATGTAATATATAGTGTAAAAAACTTCTGTAAGTGTACAATATTTATTTCACAGTAAAAATCTATATATAGTGTCAACTTTTATAACAGCTTCCACTTTTTTTCAAGAGACTTGCTTTAAGTTTTTCAAAGAAATCTACACAGATATTTTTCCACACCTCGAAAATTCAGTCTTAGAAGTTGGTTGCATTCTGCTTTTAATCTCAGTTACACATTTATCAGTCCATGAAGCCTTACTCCACATCTCAGATGTCCAGTTTCGGTATTTTCTTTTGACTTCCCTCTTTGTTATGCAAGTGGATTGTCTTATATCTGATTGTCCCAGAAATACTTCATTTAGGTATTTTAGGTACACATGAGAAAATAATTTAAAGGCAGCTAAGTTGTTTTTGTTCTAAATAATGTGTGTTTAATGAATGTTTTAACTTGAAATTAAATACTGAAAAGCAGGTGGCTCCTGAAGCTGAATGACAAGAGTGGAGTCAAAGGGAGGCTACTCTCTAAAACTATCTAAAATAGAAGTTAGTTTAACACTTTTTCGGTCTTTGTAGAATTACGTATATGTTATTTCACAGTTTTGATGCTGTACCTATACCATAAAGACACATTTAGGGGTATGAATGTCCAGACTTTTGGTAGTGTATAGGGAAATACAGGAACTGGTGATTATGTAAAAATGCAAAGGTCATTAAGCCTCTTTCTGGGGAAAGTGAAGAACAAAAACATCTAATTTTATAAAATGATAATATGTGCCAGGGTTTATGTTAAAAGTGATGGAACTGTTTTCTTTTTTTCATCTATTCTGTTCTAAATGCACAATTCAAAAATGTAATATATTGGAAATGCACTAATGAAAAAAGGTATTTTTCTATTGCTCCATTCATTATGAAATTGGAACAAAATTAAGTGCCACTGGCATTTTTGAAAAACAGCGATGATATATTTTGGATATATTTTATATTGTGGAATATACTGACAAGATGTAACAATACTTTTAATTTTTACAGGGTAAGCAACCAAGAAAGAGTAAACACCTTTAAACCTTTCTCAAAGAAATGTGGAAAGCATGTGTGGCTATGTAAATGTGTGTGTGGTGTGTTGTGAAACCTGCTAGACAAAGACGTGGCTCCACATGACCTATGAGCTACTTTAAGCATGTATATTTCACCTACAAGCATGCATGCAAATCCCCTCACACACCCATGCAGATACACACACAAATTCAATGCCTCTCATTCTGTCTGTCTATCTGTCTGTCTCTCTCTCTCTCTCTCTTATGCACACATTGTGCACCTAACAGCCAAGCATGCAGAGTGATACAGACAAGCACAACTACTAGAGTCACTTCCTTTAAAGAAGAGATGGAAAGAGAGAGAGAGAGAGAGAGAGAGAGAGAGAGAGAGAGAGAGAGAGAGAGCAAGGAGGGGAACAGAGAAAGAGGGAGAATGAGAGAATGAGAGAGACAGGGAAGAAAGGAAGAGTGCAAAAGAGTATAAAAAGAAGAGGGGGAAGAGAAGGAAAGAAAAAGATAGATAGATAGATAGATAGATAGATAGATAGATAGATAGATAGATAGATAGATAGATAGATAGATATAGAGGGATAGAAATACAGAGAGAGAGAGAGAGAGAGAGAGAGAGAGAGAGAGTTCGGCTTACCTGCTCTGAGGTAAACGTTATCTGAGAAACAAACAAACAGAAATACAGGTGACTAACAGATACACACACACAGACTGAACACACACACACAGACTGAACACACACACACAGACTGAACACACACACACACACACACACACACACACACACACACACACACAGCTGTAACTCTTTATAAGACAGCTCGGCAGTTTAATCAGTCTAAATATTTGTCCACAGTGGCAGGTGTCGTTTGGGCTTTAGTTCACATCCTGTGCAATGCGGTAAAGTAACTAGAATGCACTGCTACGTTGGCCTGTCCTCAACAATAACAGCATGACGAAAATAAGAGCAGTTATTCATGTCTTATATTGTAATGTCTTATTTCTGTCTTGTGTATCTTTTTAGGTATCAACACTGACTCTTGTTTCTGGCAGTGTCTTTAGGTCAAGGGTAATCTTTGACTTTAACCTATTTTTACTAGCTAAAGATATTCTCTCTGAGTGGGCAACAAACTACAAGAGCATCTGCCAAATGCTATAAATGTAAACATGAAAGATAATTACTCCTTATCATCCACAACCCATACTATATTATTCATCTATAAAATAACTGATCAACTCCCCACTGAACAAAACATATTCTACAAAGGAAATGGTTGCTTAATTATTGTGCTAATCAAATAATACATACAAATTGCACAATGAGAAGATCAAATCTGCTTTTTTTAAACAAAATACACCTTCACAAACTATTATTATTATTATTATTATTATTATTATTATTATTATTACGACTATTTGCAGCAACATTTATTATCATCATTATTATATCACTGGAATTTAAATATGCCAACCAAAGCAACTAGAGGTGTTAAAAATCTGTCAGGAAGAGGATATATGCCTATACTGACCATGGTTTGGGTGGCCAATGAATCTCAAGGGATTACAGATGGGAATTGCAGACATTAGTCAGGTCTTGGGGTCAGAACGTCTCCCAAACCACAATCAAACACCTACACAACCAAGTGTTTGGGGGGGTTGCCAGAAGAAAGTCTCTGCTGTCAACAAACTCAAGCGCCTACAGTTTGCCAGATGTTACAGGAACTTTTAGTGGGACCGTGTGTACGGTCAGATAAGACCACAATGGAGCTTGTTGGCAACAAATACCAGAGGTGGTTTTTCCTCCAAAAGCCCTGGACAACATGTCATGTTCAGAGACATGGTATCATGGACCCATCAAGTACCAACAGATATTAAATTAAAACCTGACTTCCTCAGCCAGGAAGCTCAGAATCTGAAGGATCTGGAGAGATTCTGTACGGAGGAATGATCTCAGATCATTTGCCATGTCTTCTCCAGTCTCACTAAGCATTATAGGCTCAGAGCTGTTATCTTTGCAAAGGGAGGCTGCACAAAGTATTAAATGAAGGGGTGCCAACAATTCTGACACACATATATTTGAGAAAAATATTTACTTCATGAAAAAGATTTCTTTTTTTTTCCCTTTCAATCATTGTACTTCAAATAAAGGTTAGATCTGTGTTCATATTGTGAATGAAAGGGGATTATTTGTCACTCATATGATTATTTGTCACTCATAGCTCACTAAAGCAAGTGGGGAAATGTTTATTGTGCAGATTCAAAACTTTCAATCATTACCACATTTGTGACTGTAAGCACACTGTTAGAAATAAAGGCTCTGTGCAGGTACATTTTTCATTCATCAAGGTACAAACAATGTAAATGTTCCCCTCAAAGATACAACAGTGGTCTTAAGGTCCAATTGTGTACCTTAAATAAGTTTTTCCCAGGTGAAAAGTACATATTTGTACCTTTTCATAACCCAATATTTTAAACAGAACAATAAAATAAAACGCCTGAAAATGAGACGGGGTGTGTGAAGTCAATACCTCTTAGAAAATATGATTTCAACGGATTATGGTACAATTATGTACCCTGACTAAAGGTACTGAGATGTACCCTTGAGGTTACCACCCCAGAGACAAGAGGGGTACCGTTCCAGTGACAGTTTAGTACCTTTTTTCTGAGGGAGTAGAAGAGGAGATAATTTTTTATGATTTGAATTTGATGAAAGGTTACTGTTGTGTACAGTCTGTTCTGTACACAAAGAAAAAAGAAAAACCTTCCTTTATGTTTTTGCCATGTTCCTGTCATTTCTTGACATTGAAACAAACAGAAAAAAGTCTTAAGTACAGTAATTCTAGACCCTATTTAGGGTTTTTCATCTCAGCCCCCCTGCAAATGTCATTCTTCCCCAAATAAACTAAAATCTTCAGACTTTGTGGTCTGTTTCTCTTTGCTGTTCCTGCAGCACTGCAGTAAACAACCAGCAAACTTTCCTTCGAGTTTCCCGCTTCATCCTGAAACTTCATGGTTCGAACTATACAGATTCTGGTGTGAAACTTTCCAAAAGCTGCTAATGCTGACCAGCGAGGTGCAGCATGGTACTGTGGTCTTTGTTTCTGGAGAAATATACAAATCACTGTATTAAGGACTTGAATCTTATGCAGCTCATTATCATTTAGCTTGTGTAGGTTACACATCTGTCGCGCCAAAAGAGGAGCATTCAGACAAGGCCTTCTCAAATGTGAGATGCGACGCACCATATGCCTAGAAAGAAGCAGGCTGCGTTTCTTTGGGGGGCGGGTTAACACATTTGATTGACAAGTAGGTAAAGATAAGCGCAATTTGAGAGAACATGAAAGACAGTTGACCCACAAACATGTACAAACATATAATATATAAAAAGAAAACTGCTCTCTGACTCCCAGCACTGGTCAGGTTTTCAGAGCATCACAGTGCTCCACTCATTCTGATATTCACTAAACCTGTCATTTGAAACCAGGCTGGGAGGGGTATGGATACTGCTGTAGAAGATGTTAATGGAAAAAAGGAAGAAACCAAATAAGTAAAACAACAGCAGAAAAAGAGCAATAACTAAATACAAACGGACAAGAGAATAAAAGAAGGCTAAGCACTGCTGTGTTAAAAAGAGGTACAGAGCAATAAAAACAGGACTTAGAAAAAGACAAACAGAAGGCACAAAATACACAAGCAAATGCTAACGCTAATGCCAATGTTCCAACGTACAGACTAATGTCAATGATAATAATAATGCAAAGGATGATGCTAACGCTAAAGTTGATAGACAAATAGAAATAGAACAGACAAAGAGAAACAATCTAACAATGAAATTAGTACAGAACTAAGAAAAACCAAAGAGGCTAGCAACAAGACAGGCATACAGGTAGGTGCACAGCTTCACACTAAAGGCCGGGAAGGTGGGGTTAAATAGAGCCCATTAACAAGAGGGATAACAAGCCACAAATTGCCTGTTACAAGGCCTCAGCCACTCCTCACTATGTACATACATAACTCACCATGCAATCACATTACATTTGAATAGTATAGCAAAGGAAAAGTAATAAGAATCAATGTCTAAAGGTTAAAATACAAAGATGTATGACTTTATCTACTCTTTCAACAGTTAAGATGAGCTAAATACTACAGTTCTTTCATACTGTTAGCAGTGCCACATTAATCACAAGCAAATTTCCCAGAACATCCTGAACTTAAAGAAAACTGCACCCCAACTGCGTAGTAGTAGAAGTGTGTGACTCAGCTTGTAATTATGACTCAGAACTGCACTTTAACTTTTTCTCCCAGTTGGAAGCTGATAAATATCGCAGGTGCACATTTATTTGATTCTCCTTAGCACAAACTCAGTTTCCTGCAATCCTCTGCTTTACCTCAGTAAGTATTAGCTCTGTTTGTTGTCACTATGCAACAAATTGGAATAATTCTGGCTATTGTTACAAAAATGAACAATTACTTCTACATTAGCCCTTGAAAGGGCTTTTGTGGTGCGTGTGGCATTGAAATAATCAGTCATTCATTAGGTGTCACTAAATTCTCTAAAATTGAGGAGCAAAACTAAATTGTCTGCAAAAGTAGATAAATACCTATAGGTTCATATACAAATGAGCGACAAATCGAATGAGGAACCAACATAAAGTGTCATAATAAAGTGTTTGCTCACCATGAGCTGCCACAGCTGTTTCAGTGTGCTTTGGTATAGATTCTACAAGTCTGTGGACTGTCCTGGAGGATTCCCTCAATTGGTTTTGATGACAAAGCTGGAGGGTGCAGTCTAACATGTTGGTACAAAAATCTCCTACCGGTGTTCAGTTCAGGTGGTTGAGATCTAGTGACTGTGAAGGTCACAGCAAATGATTTGCATCATTTTCATACTTATCAAACCTTTCAATGACCCCTTGTTTCCTGTCATCCTGGAAGATACCACTCCAGTCAGGACTGAAATGCTTCATCACAGGATGAAAGAGACCAGTCAGAATAATTTTCCTATTGAAACACTAGTCATTGGAAAGTTGTTCTGACTGATTCTGACTGCAATGGCGAAAGTTTTAGGTCAACTTTTGGGGGGCGGGGGGCACGGGGAGAACGCTTTACTCATATCACCTGATCTATGAGTCTTAGGATGAGTTTTAAACTACGTATTAGCATTAAGGATTTGTTAGATTAGAGAGGTGCCGTTAAAACAGTTATTCAACATGCAAAACATTCTTATCTTGACCACTTCAAATTACTAAAATATGATTTTTAAACAAACATACTCAACTATCAATATCCCTGTCAACAGAAATCTTCACAATTATAATGCATAAAGTTGCAAAAAGGTTTCCTCTTCTTCAGTGGCGTTAACATAAACAGATCTCTGATCTCACTCTATTACAGATCAGTGTAGCCTTTAGACAAGAGGGCTGAGAGAGAGAGAAGCACAGTGACAGGCCAGAAAGAGACTCAGCAGTACCAATCAGAGCCAAAATTAAGCTCAAAACTGGACTCTTCAGTTCAAAACCAGACACCAGGAAATGCTAGGTCGACATAAAGGTGTCACCCAGATATTGAAGTACACCTTTAGATGCAGAAACCTTTTTTCTCGCTTTAACAAAGTAAATAAATCTGCTAGATCTAGCTATCGCTAACAAACAAGGCCACAGCATTAGTCTTTTTAATCCTGGAGTGCCACAGCCTGAGTAATCTTGGTTCAGGTGGTTCTGAAATCACAGTATACATTTGTTATTTTACTGTTATTTACTGTGGTACAGCAAATTACTGTGAAAGTAATGCAACTAGTTGCCAGTCATTTACTGTAATTTTGAAGTAAAATACCTACAAGTCTACCCAGACTTGTTCTATACCTACAGGCTATGCAACCTTGTGAAATACAAATACATAGGCGTAGTGATGATTCTTACAAATAACAGGAGGAGCCACACTAAAAAATGTTTAAAGCGTTTACAGTTCAGTGAATGATTTTCCCATGGAAGCTCATAACTGACAGTTAAAATTGTACAAACTGTAGGTCTAAACCACCACACACTCGCCTCAAACCATGTTAAACAGACACAAATTTGGTTATGTGGTGTCTGACACTGTTCGAGATGCTGCTGTGAACATGGACAGAAGTACAGAGTATAGCTGAGAACAGTAGCAGCCTCCTTAATTTTGGCCATATTTTTGTCCATGTTGCTACATTAGACTCATAACTAAAAAAACAAGACACCAATCATGTCTTGGCTGACTGACTACATTTAGGGAAAATGGTATAAGTTTAGTTTTTCTTCATTGCTACATCCAAAGAAGTATTATGTAATGCTTGCATCATGTTATGAAATTTGATTGTTTTTGGTCTGGAGCAGCTTAAACATGATAAGCAAACATGGCTCCAAACAGAAAACGCCAGCAATACATCAATAAACAGGCGTTTATTGTGTCCTGAATATGTTTGTGGACACACAAGCAGTTAATAGTTAAACAGCAGGTAGCTGCTGTTATTAGTTAAACAGCTGAGAGCTGCTTTACATTCACCTGCACTGAGAATGAACAGGCAAATATTTAAGCCTTTGACTGTCAAATGATGAATGCTGCAGATTCCACTGTTAATGGTCGCTGTTGATATTGTGAAGCAGTAAATATGTGTGTGCAAGAGAGGGACAAAGAGAAAGAGAAAGAGAAAGAGAAAGACGAAAAGAGAGAAGGAGGAGTTATATATATCGAGAGAGATAAACAGACAGTGAGCGAGATATGGGAGATAGAAAGAAGAGACAGAGATAAGGATAGAGATACAGGGGCAGATGTACTTATGTTTTGTACTATTACAAACTCAAGTTTGGCATTAAAAAATGGCTGTCGCAACTTACTAAATAGGTGTAAAGGCACTTTGCCACCTGTAAAAAGACCAAAGAGGCGGCCCCTGCTTTTTTGCACCTTTTACTAATAGTAAAAAGACTGATAGTAAATACTGACTGACTGCATTATAGGAAAACAATGTTTTAACCCCTTACATGACCAGGACCTGCCATTGGTCCCAAAGGTTTATTACACACTGTCATGCCTCCTTCCAACATGCCTGAAACTACAGCCAACGCGGCCGCTCCTGACTACGTTTCCTAGAACCTCTCGCTTCATCACATGACTCAGGACTCTCACCGAACAACCTATCACCGTTCTTCATCACTGGGTTTCGAATCACACACACCTGTCACACCTTGCATGTAAGTAGTCTGCTTGAAACATCTCACTGTGAAGTATCATCACATTACTGTGCATACTGAGTGTTTCTCCCCTGTTACTTAGTGTTACTCTGTGTATGACCCGTTTTCTGTTTATGACCTCGACTCTAGCTTTATCCCTTTGCTCTGTTTTGTTTTTTTTTTGGTTCGACTCCCTGCTTCTGTTTATCAACTGTAATTTTGGACTTTCCCTTTAGCATTAAAGTTCTTAACCCAAGCCTCTCCTGCGAGCGTCTGGCCACTGTTACACACACTTCTATAACCTATATAAGCTCAACCAGTTTGCAATAAAGTCCCTGTACTGAACAATAAGTCTTAGTCTGTAATAAGCCTAGAATGTAAAGGGGTTAAACTGCTGTTTTAAACAGGCTAGGTTTCAGGCTCTTTCCTACTGTTGTAAACTGTAATAATTTGACAGTTTTCTTTTCCAAATGACTGTTAAAAGCATATGTTGAAACTCTTTGGCCCTGATTTACTGAAACTATTCCTCACCTCATCATTCCTGCACTTTGTGGCTTCTGTATGCAATGTATTGTGTGCTGTGGTGTCCCCAGTGAAATTACACAGAATTTTACAATGTGACACAGTTCAACTCATTCCGTCCAGCTGAAAATAAACATGTTTTTCAAAATTGAAAGTGAAAAATAAGCATTTTTAAACTAAGAATGATTAAATAATTAAAATAATTATTCATTATGTTGAAATTATCACAGACTTTCTATACCATTAATAACTCATTTTTGTTTACTTTTCCTTGTCATTACTTTGACTCACTTAATCAAAAATAAGTTGTAATGTAACTGTAATGTCAGGAATGTTACTGGTTAATTTCTACAAAGCCTGGAATATTAAGTTATTTTAGTATTATCAGTGGGAAACTCTTTGGGCCTTCTAGGCCCTGAGAGAAGGCCAAATGAGTTCTGTGAAATAAAACATACATTATTTTTAGCTCATTTTATTTAAGAGAATCATCATTCATACTATATTTGAACTTAAAATAATTAAATAATTAAAATAATTATTCATTATATTGAAATTATCACAGACTTTCTATACCATTAATAACTCATTTTGTTTACTTTTCCTTGTCATTACTTTGACTCACTTAGTCAAAAATAAGTTATTATTTTGACCCAATGAGTCACAGTTTGAAATAGACAAACACATAGTTTGAAATAGATAAAAAAGTCTGTTTTTCTCCTACTTAGCGAACTCTGCCACAGAGTTCTGCCAGAGAGAGAGAGAGAGAGAGAGAGAGAGAGAGAGAGAGAGAGAGAGAGAGAGCGAGAGAGCATTTTGAAGTGGGTAAATATATCCTGGAACAAATTTGTTTTGTATTTATCTCACACAGTCCTGAAGAATTGATTATGAATAATTCATGTAGGTCTTTGAGAAGATGTGTTTGTGTGTTTGCAGTGTGTATGTTTATGTGTGTGTGTGTGTGGGTGTGTGTAGGTGTGTTCGTATTGTTTGTGTATGGGTGTGTATGTTACCTTCAGGTGGCTGCAGTCTTTTGTTGTTCTGCGTGCACCAGCCCACAGGGTGAAGCTCTGCAGTCATGACGTCACACCAAAAGTCAGCTTTGCGGTCATCACCATAACCACAGAAGCGCAACAATAGCAACTGACCACACGTGGTTATGATGGTCGCCACCCAGTATGTGTCTGGAGAGTTTTTATTAGCCACTTCCAGCTTCATTCCTGGCTGAAAGCTGCTCTGAAGACTGAGCTCCACCTGTGAAGACAATTCAGATGACTTACTTTCATTGGCAGGTATTTTTTTTGTGACCACTGCATTAGCATTAGCATGTATAATCAACAAAGCCCACTAAAACCCTGAATTTTAACTGTAATGTCAGGAATGTTACTGGTTAATTTCTACAAAACCTGGAATATTAAGTTATTTTAGTATTATCATTGGGAAACTCTTTGGGCCTTCTAGGCCCTGAGAGAAGGCCAAATGAGTTCTGTGAAATAAAACATACATTATTTTTAGCTCATTTTATTTAAGAGAATCATCATTCATACTATATTTGAACTCTGCAAATATTGTAACAACACTCTTATTTCATTCAAGTTTTGGTTGGAAACAAAAGGGTTAAATCGGCCAACAGAAAATTGCCCAGTCAGGATTTTTTCTTTGTGGTATTTAAATGGAGACAGCCAACTGAGCTCTCCTATTGATTAGGTCTTCAGGAACTGAACTGAAGGCCTAACATGTCAGATTAACCACTAACATAATTAGGATCTGAAAATGGAACCAACCAATCATGTTTTTTTACAATGGGTAAAATCAATTTCACAAGAAAAAATGTCACAAGTGTTCTGGAACAAGTGGTAGCTTGAAGAATGTATTTCAGTCAAATGTACAAAATGGTAAACAGTGATGGCAGCTCTATGCCAGAACTCTTTAACTATAAAACTACTACAAGGTAAAATATATGGTAATGGCTGTTACAAGCTTTAAATGCATCATGAAATGTCTTTTACAAGCTTCAAATGTCCACATTTAATCGAGAAAGACCAAACAATATTGAAATGAATCGCCATTAGCTTAGCACTAATGTACTACCAGAATCTCATAGTGACACTATTAGAAAGTTGCAATATCGTATAGGTGCATTTTACAGAGTTTTGGCATTTATGGCCTGAACTGAAGGCTCGGCTTTAGTAGTCGTGGTTCACCACTTATTATTGTCATTTTTATGTAAAATTCAGATTAATTCAAAATAATCATGGGAATTTAACCCTTTATTCTACTACTGCTCAGGAAAATTCTTGACCACTCTGTAAGCCATAACATGACTATCATCAATGAGCTCAGTGTAACTCTGAATCCTGTGCTTTACAGTCAAAAGTATTTATTTATTTTTTTGCGGAAGCTCAAGAATAAATATGATTCATTTTACCTGGAATATTGCTAGAACTGCTGTTTGCAGAATGGTCACAAACATACAGCAGAGCCACATAATAGTGTGTGTGTGTGTATCTCCATGCAGACTGACCTCAGAATGCTCGAACCACTGTGGTCTTAGATGCATTTTAGCTAGATGTTACACAAGTTTGCACAGCAAACCAACTTTTTTGGAAAAGGGTTGTATAAATAAGACCCCTGCAAGACTCAGGCATGGGCAGCTTGACTGGGGCCCACAACATTAACCCAACTAGGGCCCACAATGTAACACAGCTGGGGCTCATGGCTATAACCCAGTTTTGGCTGACATACTACCTGTCAAAAAGTCCACTACAAGCCTATGCTCAGGTAAAACCCACGCACGTCAGTTAAAACTCCTATGGGGTCCACATAGACATGTTCACTGGGTATCTACTGATAGAATATCTGAGACTAAACTACTGTAGTCTCTAAGAGTCCATCAGAAGCCGTCAGAGAACTTCTTGTCTCTTCATGGCTGGGTCCTGTGTTTTGATCAGAGCCTGGATTACCCCACTTTCCAAACCACTCCATCCTTTCTCACAGATCTTACTTTGAGAGGTTAGTGGAACACTCCAGAGTTGATGTTTTGTCAAGTTATTTTGACCTATCCTAATGTATTACATAAGAGGAGTCCAATCTAATCCATAAACTGCTGGCGTGGCTGCAGGTTTTCATTACAACAAAGCAGGAGCACACCCAATCAGTTGTTTGACTAAGACCAGTTGAAAAAACAAGTAGAGTCAGTGGTGCTCCTGCTTGATTGGAATGAAAACCTACAGCCACAATGCCCCTTTCCCCTTTGCAGATGAGATCAGACACCCCTATATTACATAATAACAATGGACAATATCATTTTTGTTCAAATTTGCAAATAAAGGCTGCCCTTTACATCTGAGTATTTAAAAGTTAATGCAAAGTTACTGTATATTTAAAATCCCATGCTTATTAAATACTAAGTCTTATTATTCAGAAACTACAGGGGCTCCAATGCAAACTAGCTGAGCTGTTCCTAGATTATTGAAGTGTGTAATAGAATTTTGGCCATTTAAGGGGTTAAAGTTAAGAACAGTATATCCTACTAGAACAAATGTCTCATTGTTGATTTATTATTACAGCAATGATAAGTGACTACCATCCATGTGTCAAGTACACTTGGCTTAGTAGCTGTGAGTGTGTGTGTATGTGTGCGTGTTGACTTGTAGACTTACATGTTTAAATGAAGTGTGGGGGGCTGCAGTGGCCCCTAACTCCTCCAAATACTCATCCCAGTTAAAGTCCATTTCTGCTTCTCCATACTCCATATCTGTGAGATGTAGAGAGAGAAAGAGAGAGAAAAAGAGAGAAAGAGAGAAAATTCTGTTAGTAAGAACAATGATCTAATCTAAATTCAGTCATTTCAATAAATTCAAAACAAGGCAGCCAAGTTACTTTTTATAGCATTCATCTACATCTACACATTATCTACATGTGGTCTACACAACATCTACACATTATCTGACAGCACTACCACTGAAAACCCAATGTTTTTTTAGTGCTAACTACTAGCCATGGTGCATGACTGCAATACCCAAATTACTTCATGCATCACTCTGCAAGGGAACTGCAACTGGCTGCACTGATAACTCACTCACAGCCCCAGGCATAGGCGCCAAATTTCTCTTCCTTTTAGATTCATGCATTTCAATTCTCAGGGCTGTCCATTAAGTGGCATATGCTCAGAGTGCAACAAGGACATATGTGTATATCGGTCTGTGAATATACACATGCCAATGGAGGACTGGGTTGGGGGGGTGTTGTGTGTAAAAAAGGGCATATGCTAGTGTCTATCTGTGCACATGCCTATCAATGTATGAACTAAAGTATTTTATTAAATTGCTGCAATAGTCAGAGACCACCCTTCATTTATTTAATTTTCAGTGTAAATGGCCATTACGTGCAAGTTAAGTGCAAAAACGTATATTTAACAGAAAATTACACAGAAGCCTCAACAACTAAACATGACTTTTTTCAGGATTTAATGTGTTCACTTTGCCTTTATTACGGCTCCCATTCTTTTAGGGAGTCTTGCTTTCAGTTCTTCATGAAGGGATAATTTTCCCCACATGCAAAGTTCAGCAGTTACTCTGATTAATTAGCAAGTTTTCTTCTTTTTGTTGTCCATTCCTTTTTCTCAGTAAGGGCTTCTTGACAGCTACACATCCTTTCAGTCTCATAGCATTGAGTTGTCTTCTCACAGTGGAAGGATGGACAGAAACTGTAGATTTTTCAGATCTGAAACAAAAGTGGAGTTTGATTTTCTCCTCTCTCTCAAAGATGAAAGCTTTAAGCACTGTTTACGTGATGGCGACAGTGTTGGTGGTCTTCCAGGTCTTGCATAGTTGTCAGGAGTCCCATTTTTAAAGTATTCTTTGATCATTTTTTGAACTTAGGTTTGGGAAACTCCTGTCATTTTTCTTTGACTTTCCTCTTCTGTATGCAAGTGAATTATCTTATATCTAACCTCCTCAGAGATATTTCCAGAATAAAGTACTTGTACTTAATGGCCATTTTGACTGGAAATTAAATACATGAAGGATCTCTTAGGCACTCGATATGTAATGAAATGCAAAGCTATTTATCAGGTAAGCACTTATTTGTTCAAAAATATACTAATATTACTGTGAATACACTTAAAGAATAGATTATAAAATAATACCGTGATTTGATGTCTGAATTTGTTCACCATTACTTTCCTCGAGAAAATCCAGTATTTTCAGTGACCATCCACTACCTTGTTTATCTAATCAGGCCTTTATTCAATTAAATCAGGTGCTGCTGGTGGAATTGAACAAATCCATGCAATGACCAGAGTGCAGTAACTGTAGAACTGTGACAAAAACATCATATTATGCTTTACTTTATATATTTTTTTATTTGTATTTATTTTAATGTTATATATTGTATTATATTAAACAATTTTAAGTGCTGTCTAAAACTCTCTCTTTATACAAAGGAAGACACTTTAACGAACATGATGCAGTGTTGAAGCTAAATATAAAGGATTAGAATATAACTACTTTCTGCTAACAAAACCTTTCCAGGTGTCTTTTCTTCATTCATTTTTGTAATAGTAAAAATCAACCCTTTTTTACAACACATGATGCTCAAGGTAGATCAATAAATGTGGCAAATGTTGTACTCAGTGATGCTTCTAACACATTTAAGGTGTTGACAGTTAATGTTAGTACTGTTTTCTCACTTACTGATCACAGCATTAGTGTTTTTATCACACTACTCCACTGCTGCATTCACTTGTGTTCCAGTATGAGTGCAAATGAATGAACAAATTACACTCTCTCTGCCTATGTGTCTATCTCTATCTTACAGTCTTAATCTCTCCTTTAGGACTAATCTCATTACATCATTACAACAGTCATGACATCATCACCACAGAGGGCATGCTGACTCATACCATGCCATTAACACACACCCAAAACAGCTGCAGTCAAATCTTTACACACGCCTTTACTTAAACTCATCACAAACAAACCACTGTTGAGCTAAATAACTCTGACGAGATGATGACGACAAGGTCATTCATTACCTAATAACGGTACATAGAACAATACATTTGCACAGATTGACGTGGCACATACTGATGTATATTTTGATGAAATGACTCATTCTTTAATACAGTTTGAGTCATCCTGCAGTATAGGCAGGGTGAGTCATAACACATGTGACATATCCGGCAACTGCAAGCATTAAGCTGACAATGTCATTTCACTCAGCAGTGTGAGAAATGACATAAAATGAATTTCCCACTTTTTTCCCCATACAATATGTTTGCAATTCTTTTTGAACATGAGGTATGGAGACCAATTGTCACTTTCATATTTTATTTAAGAGGTGAAAAATGTCTGTATAATTAAATTGTTAACATGTAAACAAAGTCATTCAGAGTGGTTTGATGTGAAAAGCATTCTTGTGAAACTTACTGCAACAGAAATATTCACAGCAGTGGTGATAGGAACCGCACCTCTGAAGTGTTTATTGCCGCTAAAAGCTATATTATAGAAAGCTATTACATGAAATGGTTTTGAATACGCAGCCTGATGCCTGAGATATTGGTTTATGATAGTTTTGAAATAAGGCTGTGGAGTAGTATTGTGTTCTTCAGCAACATGTCGACTTGCACTGTTATTATTGTCTTTTTTTATGGTGAATGAAGACAAAACAAATGGGTAGATCTTATGATGCTGTTACTGCAAATCATCCAACTTGGATCTCCTTGGAATATTCTGGCTCCGACCCCTCGTTATCCACAAACCTGCTTTTTGTGTGTTAGTTCGTCTCTGGTTTTGTTCATGGCAGTTATTTATGTAATACTTAATCTTGTTTCTAAGAGTGCCTTGTTAGTTTGAGGACTGGTTGATGGGCGTGTCTTCTGAGGATGTAAGAAAATTCTCTTACTACTGTCTTCATATCGTCCTCAGTATAATGTTGATTTTGCATTTGAAACCTAAACCTTCTTTTTGACCCTGTGTGTGTCATGTTAATACATGAAAATGTATGACATGGCCTGAAAAACTCAAAATCCCACCAGACAACTCTGACTTTTAAATGACTATCTTAGGCGACTTTTATTCTGACTCAGTAATGCTAGTTCTTTCAGTCTTAACAACAAATCCTACATCATACTGCTTTAAGTTGTAATTTAGAAGGTAGAATAAGGTTTTATTGAAAATTATATGCATATATCCAACATACATATTTTCACTAACTTGGTTAATTTGGGAACTAAAAACTGTCTGTGATACCGAATAAGGAGCCATTTGGGAGCCAAATGAGCTGACTCCTATTAGTGAGCTCAGCCAATTAATTTGGCTCACTGAAAAAAGTGAGCGTACCCATCTCTTTTTTGGAGTGAAATGTATTTTTTAAAGTGTGGAGGGATTCATTCAGGGTGTGGTAAGGCAAAATAGTCAATAGTACCCAAAGAAAACTTTTTTTTTTTTTGGACTTACCACTATGTTACCATATTCAATATTACATATAAAACTCAGAAGACACATGTAGGTTCACTGGATTGTAAATAAAATGGCCATATTTGTGTTGTAGACATTGTGGTTCCATTCACGACTTTTCTAAAGAAATCCAATTCAAAATGTAATTTCATGGTTTCAACATAACAGTGAGGATATTTAAGTCTTAAATTATATGATGATATTAAAAGCAGGTATCAGAAGCACAATAAGTATGTACACGTCAGTCAGTCTCACCTGAGTGGGCCGTGCCATTGGACGGGCTCTGAATCTTCCCACCTGCCGATGTCATCATCTCTATCTTGTGAAAGCTATTCTCTTGGTAATCTGTAGTCTCGACAACTGTTTCCAGCTGTGTCCTCTCACAGCAAGTTTGGGGCCTGCAGGTTGGGAACACATCAAAAGTCAAATTATATTAACAGCGAAAAAATCTATCAAATATTGCCACAGCTTCCATTCTTCAAACTACATTGATGCATCTGTTTTTATTGTAAAGGAAGTTACAGCACTGACTGTACATTCTTAAAAACAAAAGGTGCCAAAACAGGTTCTTTGGATCAGTGCCACAGAAAAACACTTTTGGTTTCCAGGAGAATCTTTCAATGAGATGTATGAGTGTAAAAAAACACCAGCATTTGCTAGTTAATTCCCATCTTCCAACATTACCACATCAGATGACATTCATGGCAGGTTCATCTTGACTGCATGAGCCACATTTTAAATTTCAGGCACAGATTCTCTACTGTGTTTACTCTAGTTAAGCAGGTGAATTTAACCTTCTCTGTAGGGTTAACAAGTTCAGCTTGACTGGAATGAACTCATTTGAGAGGTCAAAATGACAGAACAGTGAGGTAAATGCAACAAATGAAGGAATCTCCTAGAAAACAAGCCTGAGCATTCACACCGATGCAAAGGCACCACAGAACCAGACAAAGAGTGTTCATAATCCTTATATTGAACTGACTGATGTTATGCATTATGAGAAGATACAAAACAATTTTGTTATGACAATAACCAGCCTTCCATTCAATCCAATTCAGTTCAATTCACTTCAATTCAATCCCCTTCATTTCAGTTCAATTCAATATTTCTGCCACCATAGACAGATGAAGAGATTTCACATCAAGCTACAGTCCTTTAGTGTTGGTATTAAGTCAGAAGTCAATGGCTCATTCTGGTTAATGTTCAATAAAGATTTCAAGTCTTACACTGTTTTACTGTAACTGTTACTGTCACTTCATATGTAATTGCACTGCATTGCAAGTTTAATAACACTTGATCATTCATCAAAGCATGTCAGTTCCTGTAATTCCTCAGAAACCCCACACAATGCTCATCAGCACCTAGGGACTGTTTGGCACTCACCGTGCATTCCACAGAAACTTCAAAGCCTTCATTAGTTAAGAACTACCGTTTACATCAAGAAACGCTTGATTTATATCCAGCTGCCATGCTACCAAATCCAACACATTAATTAAAGCCTCTCACAATTACATTTTTAGAGGCCAAAAACAGTTTAAATAAATATACACTCTTAAAAATAATAGTAAATAAATAAATAAATAAATAAATAAATAAATACTAGGTAAAGAACCTCCTCAGGTACCCCCAGATTGTCCACATTTTTGGGCATTGGAGTATAAATGTGGACCGTCTGGAAGTCTCTGAGTCTCTGGGGTTTGAGAACCAATGCCAAGAACCATAATTGAAAGGTTCTTTAGTAAACCAAAAGTGAACCATATTTGTAATTCGACCATTTGATTCACTTTCTTAGCTCAAATCTCATTTTTTTAAAAACTCTTTAACACTCTGCATTAAGCAATTGCTTTCATTTTGCTGTACCATTCAAATAATTATGTATTATATATGTAATTATATATTTCAGGATCAACTGCACATTAAATCTGCACATCTGACTTTTTTTATTTGTTTTCAGATCGACATATGACAAAATATGGCAAAAATGTAAAGTATGACTTATCTTTCCATAAAACAAAATAACAACTTTATCAAATTCAGATCACAATATAATATCTCCACTTCTACTTACAAACACAGAGATGGTACAGTCTGAAAGTTTAGAAACTGAACGTTCAGCAGAGTTTCTTCTGCTACCAGTGAGAAATAACTCTTACAAAATATAAAACTGAAACATGCAGTTTTAACTATGGCAGCTATTTTGCTCTAAAAACTACTGTCAAACAGCCATCTGGACTGAGAAAAGATACATGGGAAATTGTAGAAATACAGGTTTTAATGAATCTTTTCCGTGTTCAAATACATTATAAGTAAAAATCAAGGTGCCAGAAGGGGTTCTTCAGAGTGATGTTATACACGTACGACACTTTGCTATTCAATGGATGATTCTTTAAAGAACCATGTTTATAAATGAGATGTGTTAGTGTGAAGAAACTCTAAAAGTCTTAAAACCTCCAGAAGAACCATTTAGGAACTAACTTAATTCAACACTACACAACCTCAGCCCTAATCATTTAGTGGCTTTAAAATGTGTGAACGAATTCAGGTTTACTTTTTTTACGTTTTAAATCAGCAGAGTTAAATCAGCGATTAGCTTGTTTGGCTTTTATTAATGTGTAGTAGTGCTTTTGCCCAAGTCTTACAAATGGGAATAAACAGTGAAAGCTCCAAGCAGCTTCTATTATACTGTGAATAGGTTCTATGTTTGTTTGTGAGTGTGAGAAAGAAAGAGAGTGTTGGTTTGTGTGTGTGTGTGTGTGTAGGTTTTACATGCATGACTGGCCACCAGTTCCACAGAAAAATAATTCCTCGAAGAATTGTGTGCCACTCTTCATTAGAAAAAGCGTAAGCACTATTTGGAAGCTGCATTGCCTCATGGGAGATTCATAGCAGATGATAACGTCAATAAAATGAATCTTTTCCTAAACAATACTCCAAAACAATCTATCAGGGGACAGAGAAAAGTGCCTGTTACACAATGGGTACAACAGTGTTCTGGCCTGATCATAAGAAAACATCTAAACCACTAAAGATCATTTCCAATGGCAGGCTTCAGTGTTACATTTCAGTGATAAAAGGAAAATTCTCAAACAGAGTTATGTTTTCTCAGTCTGAAATACACTCTTGGGAAAAAGGGTGAGATGTAGTACTAAGCTAAAAGTTTCTATGACTTGTGACAATAGCAGAAGCATTTTTGGTGCTACATAGAATCATTTTTAAAAGGTTCTTTTAAAAAGGTTCACTTTTGGTTCCCTAACGAACCAAATCATTGCTGTTGGGACAAACCCTTGTCTCTCCATTTTTGCTGTTTTTCATTTCTTGACATAATTCGAAAATGCCAGTTGCTTTTTATGTTTTGTTACAATCTGATGAATAGACCAATAAAAAAGTAGTAGGAAGAAAATCCTGTTCCATTAACTCCCAGTGAAAGTTAATAAGGTATTTTCCTTCTCCTGTAAAGTTAACTTTTTGGGGATACAAGACTTTTTGGGGATACAAGCCTTCCGATCATACACTGTCAGAAAAAGGGGTACTGTTCAGGTACAAATAATGTAAATGTACACCCAAATGTACCTGGTATGAAGGTCCAACTATGTACTTTAAAAGAGTTTTTAGTACATTCACTTTCCCAATGAAAATGTGCACAATTTTAAGTAGAAAAGTAAAAAAAAAGACTGAGTCAGAACAGGGTATATGGAGTCAATGCGACTGAAAAAAATAACTCTAACAGAATATAGCACAATTACATTCCCTAACTAAAGGTACTGAAGACGTACCCTTGAGGGGTGCCACCCGAGTGATTTGAGAATACCATAGACTCATGTATCTAAAAATCTGTGGTGAATGCAGCCTAAATGAATAACTTCTAGGGCCTGCTTATAAGAAATGCTTTTCTTAAGTTAATGTTGTGCACTGAAAAACATGATGCATTTAATTTACCTAATGAAAATACATAAATAACTCATGTTACATCAACAAGATTTGTCTTTCAGTTTACATTTGGCCATAGTTGTATTGATGTAATTTTTGATTGATGTCGAAATGATGGACAGATTTAGTCATGTACAGTCGCTAACACTTTTTGTTCTTAGCAGTGTGCCCCCAATAATATCTCTCGGTCTTACTTAGCCAACCCTTTCTAAAAGTTCCAGCTGGGCCTTTGTGGGAGGCAGTGGCAGGGAGGCGGAGCAGCAAGCTCTCTCTTTCAGTCTCGGCTCAGGTGTAGCTGTAGCAGCAAAAAAGACTGACAAGCTGAAAAGCTCATGTGTGAGAAAAGGACTGGAAAGTCTATCTAGAAGTCACTGAAAAGTGTCCTGGCATTTGGTTTTGTGGTTTTTGTTTTCTGTTCTGTGTGAAAATAAAAAGGAAAATGACCAACTCCAGCATCCTCTTCCTCTCAGGGCAGCACATGGTGTGCTACAGTTAGGCATTAAAATGACTTGATTTCCACATGAATAATGTATATAACTATTGTATGGTTACTGCCAAATTTAAGTAAACTGAAAGACAAAGCTTTGTTGATGTTATCTATTTTCTTCAGTTTACTTAGTCAGTCCAATGCATCACTTTTTTCAGTAGTGTTTAAAGGACACAGTAATATCTACTTGACCTTGGTAGGTTAAAACATAAGGGCTAGAGAAATGTCAACGCATGTCTATGGTTGGGCTATAAAGTGATTCACTTGCTTTCACTGTGACTTCAAAGTCTGGAATAAATTAAAGCCCAGGATTTAATGTTTATACTGGAAATAAAGAGCCCCCCCCCCACCTCCAGGAAAGTAAAGCAATTACAGCGATAACAGGTTATTGGACTGATAACAAGTTATTGGTTGAGAGTTTATAACTTAAATTCTCTCTCATAGAGTCAGGATCAGTGTGGTATTGATCCAAATATATCACAGTATTATGGTCTTAGTAATTAATAAAGTTAATTAGTTTACTTTAATGAAGTATTAATAATAAGCCCATGCTTCTCGAGTACTACTGCTCGATGCCAAAACAATGTCTCACTGACCTGACCTTTTCACTGGACAGTTTTGTTTTCTTCTCTTAAAATGACACCAAACAGCACCTTGCAAAGTGTTGCAAACATTAACTAGATAGAAAGCGCATTTCCAGAAAGGGAACTTACTACTCATTTAGTTCTTTCAAACTGTTCTTTCAAAACGATCCAAAGCACCCTGCAAGTGACAGACATTACAGTTATCTAAAGCCTTGTCCACACTAGAACAGACGTGTTTGAAAACGCTGTTTTCATGTCAAAGTTTTCCACCCACGTTGTTTGTTCACACGGTAGATGACAGGTGTGCAGCTACACTGAGCATGCGCGTGCTACTTCTGCCAGTTTCCACCAAGCAGTTTGTTGCGGTGGACGCGAACAAGGGTGGCTAAGATAAGCTAAAACTTTGCTGGTAACAGCACTGAGCACACAGAAGTCTGCCAGACAATCTTAAAAACAAAGGTTCCACAAAAGTTCTATGAGCGACACTCTAGAAAAAACACTTTTGGGTCCCTAAAAAAACTATGTGTATAAACCAGACACGTGAGCCTGAAGAACCTTTCAAAGGTCACATAATGTAATGGTTCTATACCAACTTAAGGGTTCTTCCTAGAACTTTATTTAATGTGGAGGTTCCTTAAGCTTTAAAAAGGTTCTTCACACTCACATATTACATTTGGATTAATGGTTCTCTAGAGAAATGTTCACTGAAAGGCTCCTCTGTGGCATTGCGTCCCTTATTTTTTTAGAGTGTACAACAGAGAATGCGGTGTATATATTGTACACAGTTATGTTGAATTCTAGAAAGGTGACCAAAACAGACACAGACAACAACATTTTGGATAATTTCTTCTCATTTTGGAAGTTCTGGAGCTATGAACATGTGACCGTCAGAGGCCAGTCACAGGACGACAGATATCAGTGTGAAATGTCCAGCTTCCTCCATCCACACAACAGTGTATAAATAATGTTTTTCAATCTGTCTCACCCTTAAGAGCATTTTCAAGAATATGCGCTTTTAAAAGTTGAAAATACTACTGAAAATCATCACCAATCCTGGAACACATGAGTGTAATTTTGTCACTTTTAAAAAGTAAAAAAAAAAAAGTGCAACAAAAAAGTAAGAAGCAATCCATGTAATTTAAACAGCACTGTTCTGCAGGGAAGGTAAGTGTATGACTACATGTATTTTAAGGATAACATGTTCAGTACTTCAGCATCTATGTTGCTTATTCTAAACATTTTACGCTTCATCTCCATCAGTTGATGTTAAGTAACATCATTTCCTAGCTAAGACTTTGTGCGCACTCAACATACAATATTTATTAATTAATAGGATTGTTTCTAACTACAAAATAACTAACTACAAAGTATGAGTGCCATATTGACTGATGCATGCAAAGTTGTGACCAAAATTCCCTGTTTTGAATCCTCGATATGCCATTCACATAATTGTGTAGATCTGAAGAGGTTTTAAGAGAATTCTGTGAGAGAATCCCTTTTTCCCCTTCACATAGCACAGCAGCAGTACAGTCATTATTCAGCCAACTCTAATTATTATTAATGTTAGCAACAAAGACAATCAGCGTTCATGTAGTTTTCGTCTGTAACTGACATAGATTGGCTTAACCGCTATGAGAGCAAATCGACCGTCTACAAATTACAATGTGAGTGGCAATCTTTGGGGTCCGAGCACTATGCATCATTGTGGGGTGTTTTTAGAATGGCTTCTCTTTATATTAGATGTCTCTCATGGTCTCAGATAGAGATGTCCTCCAATTTTTGTAAAACCCTGACCTTTTGACATTTTTAACAAATACACCAATATACCTAAAAAACAGTACATGACATGGATGTTGAACTCAAAAAAATCTCCTAGGAGCAATTGCCTCAGACCCTGCTACAGGTGACTGCCACCTTTTCGTATCTGTTAATATTTAAATTTGTCTGTTATCAGGCAGCACACAGCCACTACATTCACCTCTAGTCTGAAGACACAAAGCATTTAGCATCTCCACCATCTCAGCACAGATAATGACAGAAAAGGTCTTACTGGCAGAGCATTACATGTTAATGTTATGTTGAGGAATAAATAAAGATGATCTCCAGCATTGTCTAACTGATGCTTTTAATAAAGGTTTGAATGGGTTTATGCAGGGAGATATTATATGAAATATTTTAAACAGGTTACAACAATGTGTGGGAACAAAATCAGGCATTTTAAAAAGTGCCATATCCAAGCCAAAACAGGTTGAGTGGGCTAAATCATTAGAAAATTATCTACTCACTACCCTAATCAGAATGAAAAAACACTGTTGAATATTAAACATAACACATGATTGCTCACCCAGCATTTATCTGCCAGTATAGTTGAAAAATATATGTACATATATTTGCCCATATTTAAAACATATGTACAATATATGTGATGTTTTAAAATACATGTGCTAGATATATTTAAATGTTCTGTTAAATATTTAAATGCATGCCGATATATGCATATATATGGCAACATAGTGAAATATCTACACATATCTAGATATGCAACAGTGTCAGATTTTAGTGTCAACAATATATGAAAATATATTTTCTTTGCATATGGGTGGTTAAAGTTAGTTACTACAACTGACAGGATACCACACTGGGCAAAAGCAAGTTAACCACAGTCACACCTTTTATAGCACTAAGAGGAAATGTTCAGAGTGAATGGTTGAAGATGTTCATGCTTTCAACCATTCATGCTGTTGTTCATGTTGCTGTTTCAAAGTACTGAAACTTTACCACAGTTTTCTTTACCACAGTCAACTACTATCTGCTACTCCTTAGCTAAGTAAATAGCCTATATACACTAGCAAAGCTCAGCTAAGTTCTCACCATCAAGAGACACAGGAAAGCAAGCTAAGGCTGTAATTGCATGTTTTAAAATGCGTCTGTATGTTAAAAATGCTTTTCCATGCCCTTTCACCTCTTCATGGCAGCCTGCAGATGTGTAAACGTTACCATGGTGATAGCAGAAAATTTGCGATGACTTAAGGAGAGCTTTGTCAGTCTCTTATATTCAAGAAAAAAAAGGCACAAGGATGCAAGAACCCAGTGCTTTTGGCCATGACGACCTTACATTTTGCAATAGTTCCTTTGTCATTGGAGAATTTTTGGTCAGGAATCGATACATGTCATATCCTCAGTGTCCCCAGCATAACTGCATGCTGGTACAGACAGGATATCACCCAGCATCACTAGTCATGATGCTTCTGAAAAATCCAGTATCATTATTCAGCGTAGTTCTCTGACCAGTAGAGCTGCAGTAGGGCGCAGATTGCAGAGAGATTATGGTGTATTATCTGAACTAATCTCAGATGTGGACTGTTTCAGAGGCTTTGTGTGGCTCTTGCTATCGATTAGCCCTGATTGCGCCAGATGCTCCGAATGCAGCCTGTGTCTGCTTAATCCAGCATTCAGTTAAGTTTTTATGGGGGAATTAGAGGATTATTTGAACACAATTTAGTGCTGCTTTTCTTTTGAGAATAATGACTGGCTTTTCCAGTCTTACCAACATTCAATAATCTACTTTAATCACACAACGGGGGGCCATGAGTGGAGTAGCTGAGAAGTGTGACTGCAAGTCTGTAGATGAGTGTGTGTGTTTCTATATGTGTGGTGCATAAAGTGGGAAATATTTGCTGTAAATTTTGCTGATGTCACATCCATGCCCATGTAGTGACATCTCTCTCCTCACAGGAAATACAAGCTGATGCTATCATAGACACAGTCAGTTCTGCTAACAGACAAACTGTCATTTAATCTTTAGGAATGAGGTCTGCTGACACAATGTTCTTGTAAAGCAGAATTTTCCAAACATTTACTGACCTCCTACACATCATGGCCCACACATCAGAACAATCTCAACTCAAAACAGATATGGGTTCACTTTAAATTTCAGCCCAAAAAAGTGCTAAAATGTTAAAATGGCCAAAAAATTATTAACCCTTAGAATTCACAGTTATCACTGACAATAACAGAAGCATGTTGCTCTTTTTTTTGCTGATTATTTCTCACTCATAGTTCATTGAAACAAAGCTTTAAACATGTCAACCATCTGTGTTTGTAAGAAGAAAAATTATTTTATATTCTAAATATTCTATATTCTAAGTTGTTGTGCATGCATTCTTGTTTTAAGACATATTTACTATAGCTTTCACATCAAAACAAACCAAAAAACTCAGAACTGCAGCCTATAGAATGTGACTTTAATTCCTGATGTAATAAACTATTATTTTTTCTTGTTTTTTATGCATTTGTGTCATTAAATTTAAACAGCATAGCCAAACAACAGTAATAACTTGACTTCTAAGGGTTGAAGTGTGAAAGATGAAAAACCTAAATAGCATTGAAAAACTAATCGCTGCTGTCGGAACAAAACCTTCAAAATGGTAACTTTACAAGAGAAGGAAAAAACCTTCTTTACTTTTAATGTTAGTCAATGGAACCAGACTTGTTTTCAAGTCATTTTGGGTAATTTCTATTGGCCCATTCATCATAAAATTCACACACCAAGGACAGACATTTTCAAATTATTTCAAAATCTAAAAAAACGACAAAAATGGAGATATGCGTTTTTGTTCCAACAGCAGCATAATGCAAAAGTTGCTAACTCATTTCTGTCAAAAAAGTGACAATATATTAAAACATTAACTGACAAAAACTTTAAAATATTAAACTAATTGCTCACTGAAAAAACAGCTTTATCCAGTTTCCCTCCTTACCCCAAAAACAGTCACTCAGCTTTAGCTTCTTTAACACTGGAGCTATGAGGCTAATATAACAGAAGTCTATATCTCCAAAAACGATTGACATAATCTTCCATTTAGCCACAACTGTCTTGAGGCTCCTTTACAACACTCTAATCCAGGGGTGACCAGTCCTGTTCCTGGAGATCTACCACCCTCCAACACACCTGGCTGTAATATTCAGGTGCTCCTGACTCAGGTGTATTAGATCAGGGTTGGAGCTAAACTCTGCAGGGTGGTAGATCTCCAGGGCCAAGACTGGGCATCCCTGCTCTACACATTTACTGATTAGGTAACAGACCTGCTTATGTGCTCTTCTCATAAAGTAGAACATTCCAAATACCTATTGATCCTAAAATGCTGACAAGGCCAACTAAGTGAAATCAACTCTGATAACTGATATTGATACTGATAACTACTTGCACAATGCAGCATTCTGGCATGTATGTATCACACAAACACAAACAGTTGTAGTTGTGTATTGATCTCTGCACACTTCACATCTTTCTACAGCACATGACACCGATATTCTGAAGTCTAAGACGTGTGCTGGAAGGAATGTACTAACTGTACTTATACATGTGCGCATAATTTCCATACTAATATGACATCAGCACAGTTGTTTCCAAAAGTAAGTGAACTGAAGGACAAAACTATGTTGATGTAATTTATTTAATTCATGTGGAAATATGTGCATTCAATACAGCACTTTTTCAAGGAGGCGGAAAGACTAGCAGCTATTTGTTGCACTGAAACAACCTGTGTAACATGTAAATTAACAATACAACACACAATTTCCCAAAGCTCAGTAACCTCGCTCACACAGAGACAGCCATCCGATCTGTTAGACCCCAAGGACACTCAATCTGATTACTACAGCCCCTTATTACATTACATACAACACAGAGAGAGAGAGAGAGAGAGAGAGAGAGAGAGAGAGAGAGAGAGGGGAAAGAGAGAGAGAGAGGGAAAGAGAGAGAGAGAGAAAGAGAAAGAGAATGAGAGCATGAGAGAGTTAAAAAGAGAGAAAAACAGAAAAAATAGAAAAGAAGAGACAGTGAGAAAGGAACAGGGAGAGAGAGATGTAAAAAAGAAAAGAACAGAAAAATTCAAATGAAGAGAAAGAGAGAAACAGAGAGAGATAAAAGGAGAGAGGAGAGAGAGCATGAGAGATAAAAAGAGAGAAAGGAACAGAGAGTGAGAAAGAGAAAACAGAGAAAGAGAGAGACAGAAGGAGAGAAAGAGAATATGAGAAAGTTAAAACGAGAGAAAAGACAGTGAGAAAGAGAATTACACAGAGAGAAAGGAGAGAGAGAGAGAGAGAGAGAGAGAGAGAGAGAGAGAGAGAGAGAGAGAGAGAAAGAGAGAGGGAGCAAAACAGAACAAGAGAGAGAGAAAAAGAGAGAGACAGAGTTAGATAAAGAAACAGAGAAAGAATGAGAGAGAAAGACAGATGATAAGAGAAGGACTTACACACAGACAAATCATGAGAAAAACATGACATGAAAATAGAAAAGAGGGCAAGAGAGAAAGGCAGAGTGAAAGAGGGGGAGAAAGAGAAAGAGAAACACAGAGAGAAAAAAACATTAAAAAAGAGCAAAACAGAATAAGAGTGAAAGAGGAAGAAAGAAAGAGCCAGAGAAAGTTACAAAGAAAAGAAAGAAAGAATGAAAGAAAGAAAAATATGAAGTGAGAAAGAAAGAAAGAAAGAAAGAAAGACAGAAGAAAGAAATACAGACAGATGATAAGAGAAAGAATTAGTGAGAGAGAAATCATGAGAGAGAAAGAAAGAAAAAGAGAAAGAGAAAATGAGAGAGAGAGAGAGAAAGAGAAAAGGAGAGAGAGAGAGAGAGAGAGAGAGAGAGAGAGAGATTAAAGCTTTCTTTTCTCCTCCTCTGCCTCCAGCAGTTCTTGGTAAACTGCTGAATAGTCTTTCCAGTTTATCTTAAAGTCAAATCAATCAGTGAACCCAGTACAAAGATGACAGAAAAGAGTTCAGGCCTGATCAGTTCGGGCGTCTGTTTTCACAGTGCACGTCCTCTTTGTTAATATCACCTTTAACCCATAAAATACTCATAACCCTAATTCAATGATGTCACATAGTTAATTCAGTGAAAAGGAGCAGAGTCAGCTACTGTCTTTGACTCTCTGTATAAAATTCTGTATGCAAAGTGCAAATAATAACAGATCGTCAGTTTGCAAGTCACACCACATCCCCTTGGTTCATTTTTTTCGAGGGTTGGTTGTTGTGCATTGTGCACTAGTTTTGTTCAAATCAGTGAAATTAAAGAAATAAACCAGCCACTCTAATCAGTAGATCCATTTTCACTTCTCGTTATTTTAGTGCAGATTTAATCCAGCCCAGTGAACACTGTATGAGAATAAAGCAAATTAAAGCAAATTAGAGCCATCTGCAGAAACCCATCAGACAGGAAGACCACCCAACTAAAAACTCCATTGCTCCATTCAACACAACAACATCAAGCCATTCCTTAAGTAGCTGTCACATTTTTTAATCACTACTGGAATATGAAACTGAATAAAGGAAGAAATAAGTCTATCATATAAGTCTTTAAATAAGTCAGAAAACAAGTCCAATCCAGTCAATAAAAATGAGATAATAATGTAAATGATAAATAAGCCAGTAAAAAAGCAAACAAATCAGTAGATCAGAAAGCTTGTAAAATATCAGTAAATACATCAGTAAATAGATGAATAACTCAGGAAATATGCCAGTAAATAAGTCAAAAGTCAATAAATAAGTATATACGTCAACAAGTATGTCAGCAAATAAATCAGTAAGCAAGTCAGTTTAAGTCAGTTTAAGTTACTGTGTAACTAAGTAAATATGTTAGTAAATAAATAAATAAATAAGCCAGCATAAACAACAATAAATAGGTAAATAACTCATTAAAAAAGTCAATAAATAATGATTATATCATTTAATAAGCCAGATAAATACATAAGTATATATATATATATATATATAATAGATATTCTTGGTAAATGAGTAAATAAGTCAGTACATAAGTAAATCAGTCAGTTGGTGTGTTACAAAATCTGTCAATAAATAAGCCCACAAGTTAGTCAATACATGTTTCATACATCAACGGCCAGTAAATAAAGTAAATATATCAATAAATAACGAAATAAACAAACAAGAAAGTAAACAAGAAAGTAAACAAGTGAGTAAATAAAGCAGTGAACATTTCAGTATGTCTGAAAGTAAGTCAGTATATAAGCCAGTGAATAAGTTACAAAGTGAATATGTGAATGTGTTAGTAAATACATCGAATAACAAGACAGGCAATTATTAAAGAAGTCAATTCAGTAAATACACTAGCAAATATGCCAGCAAACAAGTCAGTAAATAAATAATTAGTAAATAAGTCTGAATAAAGGCCAAGTAAAAAAAGTAAACAAATCAACAAGTTAACAAGTCAGTAAACAAGTCAGCACATAGGCTAAGTAAATACACCAATAAAGGGCCAGTAAAGAGTAAACAAATCAGCAAATAAACAAGTAAACAGGTCAGTAAAAAGTTAACGCATAAGCCAGTAAACAAGCCATTAAATAAGTAAATAAATGTGATTCAGCTTGATGATTCAATGATCACAATTCAAAACGAAACAGGAAACACAGTGTGTGTGTGTGTGTGTGTGTGTGTGTGTGTTTGTGTGTGTGTGTGTTGTGTGTGTTCATCAGAAGTAGAGGACACCGACCGGACATACACACACATACACACACACACAGAGGCAGGTTTTGTGTGTTGTTATATGAGTTGTTTTGGCTACTTTGCTGCGGTGTGAAAGTGAAACGAGTCGAGCGGAGCATTTCGGGAAAAAATAAATAAATAAACGAGAGGTGAGAATATCGCTCAGTTTAAACAAATAGGAGAAACATTTGGCTAATGCTGCTGCTGTTGTTGCTGTTGTTGTTGAGGGAGGTTTCACATCGCCTCTCAGCACGAATCGACATTCTGACGGTTTTTCTCATTGATGAGCGATAAACAAACTCCAGTCAAAGTGCAGCTGCACTGAGCTGAGAGCGGCACTGCGCTCGCGCCCAGCAGCTCTGACACCCCACACAACCAGGCAACAACAACAACAACAACAACAACAACAACAACAATAATAATAATAAAAATAATAACAATAATAATAATAGTAATGATAATGAACCCACACACAGTCAGAGGAGGGTGTGTAGTGTGTGTTTAAGGTGTGTTTGTCCACAGCGCGCGCGTGTATTGTGTGTTTGTGTACAGAGTGGTTGTGCATGGCGTGTGTGTGTACAGTAAATGTGTGTGTGTATATGTGTGTGTGTGTGTGTGCATGTGTACCTGCCCGGGTCTCCCGCTCCCTCCGGGCCGCTCGCGCAGCTCCTCCGTCCAATATGGCATCCCGCGCGTGCGCATGTGTCGCGCCGCTGCGCTTTAACAGCACTCGTAGAAAAAAAGAGAAAGAGAGAGCGAGCGAGAGAAAGAGAGAGAGGCTGGACCAGCCAATAAGAAAGAGAGAGAGAGGAGCAGCCTCCTCCTCTCGCTCCTCCTCCTCTCCCTCCTCCTCCTCCTCCTCCCATCATGCGGGAAACTCGTCTTTTCCTGCTGTGTGTAAACAACAACCTGGAGCTTTTTATTTCTCATCATTACACTGTCACTGAGGCACTAAACACATTATTATTATTATTATTATTGTTATTATTATTATTATTATTATTATTATTATTATTATTATCTGTCTGTCTTTCTTAAAAGAGGCTTTAATATTGAATCACGTTGCTACTTTGTTTGCATTCTAACAATTCATTTAAATAGGCCTTAGTAGTAGTATTTTCTTATTCTTGTTGATGATTTTAAATATTATGTATGTGTGTATCTTTATCTCTGTAGAATATTTTTCAAATCTATCTATCTATCTATCTATCTATCTATCTATCTATCTATCTATCTATCTATCTATCTATCTATCGATCTGTCAGTCTGTCTATGTACATGGTTAGAATGAAAGGTTCTGTGCAGGTACATTTTTTGTTCATTAAGGTACAAACAACGTAAATGTACCATAAGAGGTACAACAATAAGGTCCAAGTGTGTATCTTAAATAGGTTTTACCCAGGTGAAAAGTACATATTTGTACCTTTTCATAACCTAATATTTTAAAACAGAACAATAAAATAAAAAGCCTGGAGACGAGGCGGGGCACATAAAGTCCGTACAACTTTGAATATATAACTGCAACAGATCATGGTACGATTACATTCCCTAACTAAAGGTATTAAAGGCGTACCATTAAGGGTACCACCTCAGCGACAAGAGGGGTACCAGTGGCAGTTTAGTCTGTCTGTCTGGCTTTTTCTTTTAGCTGATTTATCTTTTATATGTGTCTGTTTATCTATCTGTCTATCTATCTATCCATCTGTCTGTCTGTCTGTCAGTTTGTATCTATCTATCTATCTAGCTGAATAATCTTTTATATGTGTGTAGGTTATCTATCGATTACTCCCAAGAATCTTTTCCAAATCTATCTATCTATCTATCTATCTATCTATCTATCTATCTATCTATCTATCTATCTACCTATCTATCTACCTACCTACCTACCTATCTTGTCCTTTCTATGCCCATCTTTTCTAAAGCTAGGCACCAGTGATGTCCAATTGCAGCCCAATGTTGCTGTAAATTTGTAATCAGACATTGCAACATGTGAACACGTGAAAGAGAGAGAGAGAGAGAGAGAGAGAGAGAGAGAGAGAGAGAGAGAGAGAGAGAGAGTCAAAGTCCGAGCCTCAGTTTCCACTCATGAGGGAGGACTGTTTTAGTCATTCAAAACAAAAGTCTTTCCTGTACGCTTGTTCTCATGAAAGGGACAAAAACTTTGTAAAATGGCGGCAAAGCCCATGCAATGTCCAAATAAAACATCAGACCTGAATCTCTCTATAGCACACCTATACATACTGTCTATGTATGTATACTGTAAATAACAGAAGTGAAATAAATGTATGTTTTAAATGTCCAATTTGACCAATTTTCCAGCTGAGTTGTTGGATGTTGCCCTCTAGCGGCCAAGAGCATGCACTGCAGCCTGTGGCTGAATTATGATTATTAGGCTTCGATAAGCAGCCACGACCCGTTTGTCTGTCTGCGGAGTGTAATTGATTCAGATGGTGTACACAGTGGAGTCAAGCAAATTCAGTGTGGAGACACACTGCGCGTGCGCCGAGGTCAGCTCAGCACACTGTGGAGGGCGATGTAACAACTGCTCACCTTCACCTGCGAGCCAGATCACAGTGCACTTAACATCTGATGACCTCGCAAACATCTCCGGCCGGCTAATCACAGGATACCGCGATGATGTTGCAGTAACAGATGGCTCGTGCCTTGTGCTTAATCTATGAGACGAGGCTGCGTGTCGAGCGCGTGCAGGAGACGGATTACTCCGCTGGTGGTGACCTTGCTGGGTGCCAGTCTATTGGCTAATGCTGGCCTGGTTATTCTGCTCCAGGAGAGCCACACAGCAACGAACAAACGCTGGACTATTATTAAAGCCTGTTTCCACCAGAAAAAAGAAAATATCGATGGTTTTTGCTTCTCTGTTCTAATCGCAGTCAGATTTCTGATTTAAGTGGAAAGTTTGATCTCTAAATTGGGAGTTATTTATAGAGAATCTGAATTACCATGTGAAATAATGACTTATCTAAATTTATTTCAACTTATTAATTCAAAACAATTACTTATTTTCTCAAGATTTTGAACAATGTATAAATAATTCATTATTGTGTTGGACTTTCGACTCATTACATCGAAATGGTGAGTTTTTTAGGGGAGGTTGACTTATTTTTTCAAAATACTTATTTTATGTAAATTAATATAAACTTATTATGTAAAAAAAAACAACTAAATTTTCCTATATTTTGATTTTCTATCTTAAAATTATGACTTATTTTCTCAAGATTTTATCTTTTGACTGTTGAAATAATGACATTTTCTTCAGATTTTGTCTTATTATGTTGAAATAATGACAAATGTTCTTGAGATTTTGACTTCTCTTAAAATAGTTACTTATTTTATTGTTATATCTCATAACGTTGAAATGTATACTTATTTTCTGGGGATTTTGACTTATTGTGTCAAAATAACTATATTCTTACGATTTTGAATTATGTCCAAATAATTACTTATTTTATTGATTTTTTGACTTATTATGTCCAAATAGTTACTTATTTTCTCAAGATTTTGACTTATTATGTTGAAATAATTTATTTTATTGAAATTTCAACATACAATGCTTCAATAATGGCTTGTTTTCTTGAAAAGTTTGACTTAATATCTCAAGACTTTGCACTGATTATGTCAATATAATGTGTTCTTTTGTAGCAACTGTTGCTATGTTGGCCCAGGTTCACAGAACATTGATAAAATCCCATTCAGCCTTATGAGAAACTGTCAGACCCATACAAAACAAGCAAAATAAGTAATTTGAAAGTAGTAATAAACTCTGAAAAATAGCTCAATAGAGTGATAGACTAGTGTGCAGTCTATTCAAATGTTCACAGGTCATGTTTACCTACACCTACATGACATCATCAGCTAAAGATGAAGTCTTTCTGGAGCTCAATCAGACGCATAAGAGGTTAAAAAATGAAACTGTGCAGTAGGGAAGGATCTACAGGGAAACACTGCTGTTCACGTTTAGAGAAAAATGCCTGGGGATGAATGATTTTGGAGGGATGTTGTGAGTCATATGAAGTTTTTTACATTTTTGACTGGTCTTATGAATTAGACTGACATGGTCTCATAAGTTCATAGACGAGAGCTTCGCCTTTAACATACAGTTACTCAACAAAATCTAAAGTTTCAAATCTCAAGCTAAATGTAAGCTAAAAGCACTTTAAATTTAGCTTTAAATTGCATTCAGTAAGCACGTGAAACGTGAAAAAGTGTTGAGTAATGTAAAATGTAAATGTGAAATGATCTGACATACCACTGAGTTCTGAAAGTAAAAGTGAAGCTGTGTGTGCTTCCAGCACTTAAGTGTTTCTGGGCTTCATTTTTTGACACAGTTGACAAACAGGCTACAACTGGTTTACACAACCTGATCTGCTACGTTTCATTTCAAAGAAACCAACTACTGGTATCGTTACAGTAGTGTCTGCTTTTGAACCACATGCCAATATAAACAGTCCTGATTCAGCGGGAGCTGACTACTGTTTATGCTCTTTTCACAACCAGCGCTTTCCCAAAACTTCACACTCTGTCCAATCGCAATCTATGTACTAATACGGTTACTCATTCTGACCCCTCAGCAGTCACTCTGTTTCCATTACGCTGTATTCAAGACTGCATTTTCAGTGTTAATCCTTCAAACTCTTTCTCCATCATATTACCTGCTATAATATATATATATATATATATATATATATATATATATATATATATATATATATATATATATACACACACATGCATTAAACATGTGTGTGTATGTGTGTGAATGTAAATGGGGCTTAAAATATGTAAAAGTACATAGTAATTACTGCATAATTTTAAAAAGTATATGGTACTTAATACTGTATAATATTTAAAAGCATGTGATAATACGGTATAATATAGAAAGTATATAGTACTTAGCACTGTATAATACATAAAAGTAGATGGCAATTCTTATTGTGTAATATATAAAATTGTATGCTTTATACTGTACTATATACAAATGTATATGATACTTAATACTATAGAACATTTAAGTGTATGCTACTTAATAATGTATATTAACTACTGTACATCATATAAAATTATATGTACGACATAAAAATACTGCTTAATAAAAATATATATAATCAATATGATATTCTACATATGCTGCATTTTTTTCATATTGCTTTTTCTTAGAATAAGAGCCTTTCTCAGAATGACCTTGACTCTCTGAGTGCCAACTCAGTGTAAACTCAGTGATAACCCTGGCCTGTGATTAATGTTTGGCCCCCAGGGTCTCTATCCCATAATAACCGATACAGACTCCTCCTCTATACTTCCTCTCATCTCCATAGCAACAGAGCATCCTTATCACATGATGGTCCTTTAAACTGGTCTTCAGCCTAAGGGTCTGGTTGAGAAAAGTTCTACTTGTTATTTAGCTATGATACGTCTATTGATTAGATAATGACAAGCAGAAGTACTAAATAAACTGAGCTGGACTGTTAAAAGAGCTTTGAAGTGCTTCAACAAAAGACTTCTATAACACGCTTTTGGAAATGATTGTTGTTTGATTAACATATGTTAAAAATCTGCTTCTTATTAGTTTTGTATGAATAATGTGTGTTTATATTCCATTGTATTTATATTTAATTGTGTTTATATTATGTTATGCACAGTAATTCACAAGCTAAAAGACAGTAAGCCCGTGACCTCTGACCTTTCTGAGGTTGTGCATTACCATGAATCCGTGCTCAACTTGTCAATCATTAAGCCTTTGACAGCAGTCAGTAGGAAGAATGAGTAAGAGTCCATTTCCACATTTTCACAAAGCTTTACTGAAATATTCTGAGCTTCATGTATCTCTAAAAGGTGATTTTTATTTGTTTATTTTATGATTTCACTCAGTTTTTCTTCAACTGTTAAAATATTTTATTTTGTAGTCATTTTTATTTATATCATATACATATATGTACGTTGTTTACTGCAGATGTATCTTTTGTAATTTTTATTTACTCATATTTTCCATAAGGAAAAAGAAAATAAAAAGCTGTTGCTGTTAAAAAGCTGTTGTTTTGAGTGTGTACTGTAAGCTGAGTGGATTGTGTGGTAGACTCAGCTTGGCACTTTATTATTTTCGAGATCATTTCCTGCCTCCACCCAAACATGCTGATGTTTTCGCAGAAGTGACTTCCTCATTGCTCTTCCGGACATTTCCCGTCTCTGCTTACATCACCACTCTTACAAATATACAGAAAACATTGTTACGTTTTAAAGCTGAACCATGAGGTCATTAACTGCATATATTATAGTGTACAGAAAGAATACTTAATGTTTAGTATATACTTTTAATGTTCTGTTACATTTTTATACACCCCTGGTCAAATTGCATATCCTCAACAGGAAACAGACATCTGCACATCTAAATGCACAGTTACTATTTTAACACAGTGGAAAAAAACTAAAACAAATTGTGGCATGTTCAATACTGCGCTTCCTTGAGTACAGGTGTGAAAATGATCTAATGAACACATCAAATCTTTAAATCACTATCATATTATAATTGTATATTAATAATTGTATTAATGATATTTGTATGTATTTTAATGTTGTTTTTTTCTGAAAAAAGAAATGTTTACTGCCCTGATAAAGTTTTTTTTAATTGTACATTATATGCTGTCGGAATAAAACCTCATATCTCCATTTTTGTCATTTTTCAGTTTCTGGCATTTTTGAAAAATTAAAAAAAAAAGTAATAATCTGAATATATACAAAACCATAAATTACAGGGCACTCTTTATTGGGAGGTGTCTGTCCCAAATTGTGAAAATAATACTTAATTTTTTTCTTTTTTTAAATGTTGTTTTTTTAAAAAATTGAATTTCTTTCAAAGTAAAGTAGATTTTTTTTTATTTAGTATGAGTTTAAATAAAAAAAAACCCCTAAAAATTAAAAAATTCGAAAAAAGGTTTCTCACATGTTCATATCACTCCTGAAACAGTCCATGGACAGAGCCTTATTTCAGCCACACCCCTAAATTTTACAGCAGGAAGTACGACTGCATCCCTGTTCCTCATGGCCACACGGTGAGCAGTTAGTCATATACTGACTAGCATTTTTGAGTTGTGCTCAAAATTAGCTAAACTTGTCATTACTGAAACATGTGGTAAAGTTTTGGAGGTGTTATGGATGTTTTGACAGTGACAGAATGGATTGTTCAATCATTTATTATAATACAAAAGTATTTGAAAGAAAAAATACAATGTACAGAGTCATTCACAGCAAAAAAGATTTAGTCCAAAGTCCAAACAAATTAAAAGTGTTGTGTGTTTCCACTCTCACTTTGAACTAATTTGGTAGAATGATCCATATGCATACATGCACATGCACACAAACACACACACACATGTACATATATAATGACCAAAATATTACAAGTACTTAATAAATGTTATTCTGAAAAGACTTTAATGATTGGCCTACTATTAGTAGTACACAAGTCACATACTTATTAATAACTGTACCTTATTATATAGCTAAACTTATTATTGACTTGCAACTACATCAATAGCTTGTCTCTGAACGCATTATACTTAATGTGACTTAATGTGAAAGTGTTATTCTTTGAAAAATTGCCTTGCAATGCTTTAAAAGTAAATTCAAAGCTGAGAAAAAAGATAAGAACATTCACTGACTCAATTTAAGAGCACAAAGGTGCCAATAAATGTGTTAATCTGCCTTAATCTGGTTTGCTAACTGCTTACGTCATGTCCTTCAGCCTACTGATTATAAATTGCATTTGTGCTGTGTGTTCACACTTAGTTTAAAAGCCTCTGCACTCGTTTAACACATGACTGATACGGGCTGATATCTGTATTTAGAGAATGTAAGGTCAACATTGCATTTGATTACAATACAATATAACAATAACAGCAGAGACACTGCAATTGACCTTCGAGGATCTGATAAGATGTATAATATTCTTTCCAGTTTGCAGTTCAATATGCTTTATTATTTTTTTTTACTTCACATATACTTACGGTATCTGAGTAAATTATATTTAAGAAGTTAATTACATAAGCATTACGTAAGTGTTTATTTGCTAAAAGACAGAATAAATACAATAATATTAATACAGAAAGTAGTGATTTTATGTTTGTCAATGTGTTTGACTGTTTCCAAACCTCTCTGTGTAAAAGCCCAGTATTATTTGTAGTTAATATCCAATACCTGATTTGTCTAATCAGTCATTCATTAAACTATCAGACGTGCTGCTGATGGAATTTAACAAAGCCATATGATGGCCAGTGGCACCTGAGAAATCAGGAACCAAACTTGTGTTCATCTGACTAACTCACAATATCTTAACGGTTTCTTAGACAGCAAGATTTTATTTATTTATTTATTAGTTTTACTGCATTAGTGTTTGTTAGTATTTATTGTAATGTTATATGATGTGTGTACAAGCAAAAACACACTTACTGTCCAGATAAATGGTTTTAAACAATATGCTTTAATTCCAACGATTTTTAAAAAGATTCTGCATAATTACCCTGTTAAGATGTAAACAAAGTTATTCACAGTGCTTTGATGTTCACAGTGTTTGAGATATGCCTCTAAATGCTACATCACATAAAATGATTACATGAAATGATTAAGATGCCTGAGACATTGACAAGAATGGATTTGCAATAGAATTCTGATGTTATTCATTTGTGGCCTCTTTTTGCCATCAGTTTTGTTTTTTAAGTCTGTTTGTGTTTATGCTTATGAATACATACTTTTTGTTCATGTTTATAATTACACCATCAAAAGACATTATGTGTGTAAATTTGAAGATGATATATGCTCTGGAAATATGTTAAATAACAAAAATAAAAGTGCCTGAATGCTTGTTGCCCCCCCCATGTTTGTTTGTTCAGTTTGTAACTAAACAGTGCAAAAAGTAGAAACACTTGTATCTGATAACTGTGTGTGCAGTTTTTGAGGTCAGCATTTGTTTTTGCAAATTGAAAGTATAACCCCCTGTAATGAAACACACACAAGCTTGAACACTACTGGTGACCTTACATGTTTTGTTAATTTTCTAAGTGAAAATAAGTTAAAACACACTCTACATTTAAATATCTATTATATATATATATATATATATATATACATATATATATATATATATATATATATATATTTAATGTGCCTTTTGCACAGGCCACCATTTATGTTTTAAAATTTTAAAATACGTTACATTCAACAAATACATTGTAATTTTGTATTTAAACATGCAGAATAGTGCTCTCTATAGAGGACTTGTACTTATTTTCACTTAGAAAACCAATAACATATACTTTTGACTGGGGGTGCCTAAACTTTGATTTTACCACCAGAGGGCGCTGTACATCATCATTTTCTTCTTAAAGAGAGGGCTGAGGGCTGATGTAAGGGTCTTCATATGCCCCTCCCCCCCATCTATACAAACAATAAGAAGTCAAGAAGTTCAGGATAAGATGCTTATCAATGGATTTACTTAAAAATAATATCTCTCCTTTCCTTAACTTCTCTCTGTCTTCTCTGTTTCATTTTGACCCTCCCTCTACGTCTCTTATAGCTCCCACCCACACTAATCATACACTATGTGTGTGCATGCATGCACATGTGTGCAGGTGGGTGTGTGTGGGTGGGTATAGTTGTGTGTGTTCTGGAGTTAGATCAAAGCTAGGCATTCCTGACTGTAGAACAATAGAAAGCCTTTTAGGCTGGGTGTGGGGGGTACGTGTGTGTGTGTGTGTTTGTGTGTGTGTGTGTGTGTGTGTGTGTGTGTGTGTTTGGCCAGTGAGAGAGACACAGACAGAGGCAAAAGCAAAATCCATCATTTCCTCTGGTGTGTTTGTGTGTGTGTGTGTGTGTGTGTGGTGTGTGTGTGTGTGTGTGTGTGTGTAAGTGTGTAGGTGTGTTTCCATATAGATGGTTATTTGGGGTGAGGAGTTGTAATTTAGCATAAATATGCAGGAGACTATGCATTATGTCAATATAATCCAAAGAGTAGCCTGACTCTCTGCAGACCCTCTAGAAGCCATTCTGCTGGCAGAATAGAAGTTGACTTGGATATTTTTAATTATTAATATAATAAAAAAGAACTCAGATTAAGTTGGCACTCTTTGTGCGAAATGCTGTAGTCCTGTGTTTAGCTGCTGTAAGAGATAGTATACAATTGACCTGTCACAATTACTTGATTTAACCTTAGTTACTCATTTTAAACAAAAATAATAAAATTAACACTGACCCTGATTGAATCAGCAGAGATTAGTTGGCAGTCAGTGACAATGTACTTCTATGTCTCTCCTTTTTCTCTCTCTCTCACAGAAACAAACAAAGCCGGATTTACCACTCATTTATATTATTTTTTTCCACATAGAGATCTTGTCTTATTCTTAAGTCTTTTTAAAAGTTTGCTTGTATATCTTTTACCAACAATGTATTTTGGAACATTTAAAAGGCTATGCATAATTAGTTTTAGCTCTGTTATATATATTTGTATTGTTTAGCCCTTATCGAAAATGCTTATGGATAGATTAATTGTCAACATATTGAGACAAGTGCTGTGGATTGATGAAGTAAAAATGGAACTTTTTTGCCACAATCACCAATTGTGTGTTTGAAGAAAAAAACAGCATTTGGAAACAGCATTTGATGAAATGTACACCTTGCCAACTGTTAAGCATAGGGATTGATCTATTATACTTTTGGGTTGTGAGGCAGACTCTGTTTCTTACTGTAAGACACTGTTTCTTACAGTAAGAAGCAAAGACTGATTTACATCCGCATTTATATCACCACATGAAGTTTTTATATTATTCTTAAGTCTTTTTAAAGGTTTCCTTGTTTCCTTGTTTATCTTTTTTCAGCAATGTATTTTGGAATCCGTAAAGGTTATGCATGGTTTGTTTTTGTTCAGTTACCTATTTTTATTGTTTAGTCTTTATTAAAACCTCTCAATTTAGAAACCTCTTAAAACCTTAAATTAATTCTCAAAACATTTGGTAGATTGCAAGAAACACAAACAACAACAACAACAACAATGATAATAATAATAATAATAATAATAATAATAATAATAATAATAGTTATTTATTTGTCATTTTTCAGTTTAGTTACAATATCTTAGAGTGTGTTACACAGGAATCTTTGTAAAACTTACAAATTATCAACACAACAGACAACAGATGAAAATGAGCCACAAAACTTGTAGGCATATGCTAGCCTATGAATGAAACCAGTGAATGCTTTCTGCTTTCAGTTTTGATGTTTACAGTGTTGTTTTGCTTGGAGGACATCCTTGAATTCAAAGCTTTGACAGCTGTGGAGAATCTCATAGAAACATCTGCATTGGATTCTACTGACAAATGTGAAATCAGTGAGAATGCATTAGGGATGGTTAGCTGGACATGAATAAGTCTAGTCTTGGACTAAATTGCAGTGCCAGGGATGATTCACCATTGAAAATCTTTTTTTCGCCAGGCTTTAGGATTAGCAATCTTAGCAATCTGGCTCTGGGAAACCAGCCCACAGTGTTTTGCAGACTGTGTTACTGGTATAGATTGATTTATTTAGATATGATTTGTTTTTATTGCTTTTTGATTCATCACAGGATCAGGGACACAATTTGGTAGTCTACATTAAATGTTCTGATGGATTTAGAGCATTTAAGGGACTGAGGAAGAACTCAGTCAGATAATTCAGCAAATACAATGAAATTCACTCTCTCTACCCTTACCCCAAATGTAATCATTCAAAAAATGCATGTTTGGCGTCTGAGGATTGATTCTTTAGTTTTGCACTGGAGCCATGGAGCCAAAGTAGCGACTGTAAGAGTAATGGAATGGAATTACATGTGCATGCAAAAGTTTGAATACCCCCAGCCAAACGACATGTTTTGTTGATTTTCTAAGTGAAAGTACATTTACACATCCATTAACCTCCACACACATGCAGGCCATCTCACATTCTGTACTATTACAGACTGTAGCCCATCTGTTTCTCTGCATACTTTGTTAGTTCCCTTTTACCCTGTTCTTCAGTGGTCAGGACCCCCACAGGTCCACCAAAAAGCAGGTATTATTTGGGTGGTGGATCATTCTCAGCACAGTAGTGACACTGAAGTGTGTGTAGCGCTAATATGAGTGGATCACACACAGCAGTACTGAGAATGATCCAGAACCCAAATAATTTCTGCTCTGTGGTGATCCTGTGGGGGTCCTGACCATTGACTGACAAAGTAAAAAGGGGGCTAACAAACAGAGGCAGAGCCAAGGGTTATGGAAAGTAAGACAGTCAGCCATCATTAGTGAAGCATCAATTATGCTTTATGGTGGAAATCTGACATCACAACCGTTACCAGTTAGTTATGAAAGTCTGATGTCTCTGCTGAGACTAATTTACTCAGCAAATAGGCAGGAGAATGTGTACGCTCCTGCTAACGAAGTATACAGAGAAAAAAGACTACAGTCTGTAATTGTAAGACTACAAAGTGCACCTATGTGGTAAGTGGACCTGATAAAATGCACAAAGAGTGTAGGTATAAGGAGGAGTACTTAATGTTTTTAGCTATTTATATGATATGCCTTTGATATGAACTGTACTTTGGTACTTTTCTGAACTGCCACTAGAGGGCGATCTACAGTGTGATGACTCCTGGGGTTCAAAGACCTCATTTTTTTCTGCTTATCTGATTTTGATTAGGGTGAGCAAGTGCAAAGTGCAGTGCATTATCTGAGACAGGCTTTGTTTGGCTGGCAGCAAAGCCAGTGGCCATTTTTCCTGTCTTAGTCTGATTCTGTGAGCATTTTGATGTCTCATGCACTGACTACAATCTTACAACCCCGTCTCCATTTTCGCTGTGCAAATGTAACTAAAACCAAAATGCAATGGTGTGAAAATCATTTCAACCCTGTATTTTAGTGAAAATAGTACATTTATTATTTTCTGAAATACTCATTTTGAATTTGATGCCAGCAGCATATTTCAAGAAAGGGACAGGGGCAACAAAAGAGTGATAAAGTTGTGTAATGCCAAAAAGAAAAAAAACCTTGGTGGTTAATTGGCAACAGGTCAGTAACATGATTAGGTATAAAAAGAGCATCCCAGAGAGGCTGAGTCTTTCAGAAGTGAAGATGGGAGGAGTTCACTACTCTGTGAAGTCAAATTATTAAGGCAGCCCAGAAACCAGAAAGTACTTTTTTAAAGTTAAAACTCCAATTTTGTTTTTACAGTGCTGTCAAATTACATCTTTCGTTGATTTTCTAAGTGAAAATAAGTTAACACATCCTCTACAAGTAACAAACTTAAATATCCTGTTTTTCCAAAAGATTTTGTGAACAATATCTAGTTAATTGCTTTAAACATATGTGGAAAAAAATAAAACATAAGTAAACATATGCCATAACTTAAAAAATAAACAGGTGCCATAACTTTTGAACAAGCCTCATTTTGTTTTATTTCTTTCCCAAAAAGAAATATTCAGCAAATAAACAGTGAAATGTGCAGAAGTGTGTTCTGTATAGAATATGTGTTAATTATTTTTTCTTTGAAAATCAACAAAACATGTAAGTTGACAACTGGTGACAAAACTTTTGCATTCAAATGTATGTACATAATTTCATCTTAGTAAACTTACTTTAGGTACCTGAAGAGCCATGTGTTTTTGGAATAAAGAATATTCGTGAATTAATTGTGAATTTAATTTTCTTCTTGCAGAGAATGCATGAATGCACACTATTTTTGTTTGCTGTCACAAGCTGCATGCATATGTAGTAAATTGTCCAAAACCATACTAAAGAACATGATTAAGTTTAACTAGCTCTCAGATGAACAGCTCAGAAGATAGCTCAGATAGCTAACAAGCTAAAATGCTCCTCCAATAATGTTTGAATGTTTACTGAAGAACTTCAAAATTGTAAAAACAAAGGAAACAACGTGTTATATGTATGTTCTTTATATGCATGTTTATGTACAGCTGCTGCAAGTAGTATGAAATAAAGCATGGGGAACTGAATGTAAATCTCACTTAGCTTAGTGCTAACATAATACAGTGACTTTCATAGACGCGTGAAAATTATTGTTATGTTAACGATTGAAATTGGACAATGCAAAGGCTTTTCACAAGAAAAAGGCATTGTATTGAGAAAGATGAGATGAAAATTCACCTGATCATAATATACATCTTAAAGAAAAGGCTTCAGTAGTACTGACTTGGAATTTGAATCTAGACTTGCCTGTAGTGACTTGGGACTCAACTTGAGACTTGCCTGTACTGACTCGGGTTTCAACTTGAGACTTGCCTGTACTGACTCGGCTTTCAACTTAAGACTTGCCTGTACTGACTTGGAATTTGAATCTAGACTTGCCTGTACTCACTTAGGACTTAACCTGAGACTTGCCTGTACTGAGTTGGGATTCAACTTGAGACTTGCCTGTACTGACTTGGAATTTGAATCCAGACTTGCCTGTACTGACTTGGGACTTGAATTGAGCTTTGTCTGTTTTAACTCGGGACTTGACTATTGACTAGGGATTTGACGTAACATTTGCCTGTACTGACTGGGGTCTTGAATTGTGACTTGACTCTCAAGACTTAGCGACTTGTGCCAGTCTCTGAAAGTTACTATTTTGGAGAGATGAGGTTTTCTCACAACAGTCGCAATACATTTTATTTTTTAATGTGGTCTGTTTACAGAATAAAGCTGCAGATGAAAGTGCTGAATGTCAGATAGATGGCAGTAAATGGAGGAAAACTTGATATGACTCTTTGATCAGTGTGGGAACAATGTGTGGAAACATATGGTTGACTGTGCTCTGCTGTGTGTGTATGTGTGTGTGGGGTGTGTGGATCTGCTTTTCTCTTCACAGTTGTTGTGTATGCTCATATTTTCCTGCAGTACATGCTGTATTTTGTAATGAAACATTTTATTGCCCCCCGCCTCCCATCTGTGAGCTGATGAGGAATTTCCCTGTAATCATGAGGGACAGAGGCAGAGAGAGGCAGACTGAGTGAAATAAAGCTTCAGTTGTGCTGTTATTTTTGTGCCTGCCTGATATTGTGTTAAATAAAATCATCAGAGCGGAAACCTCAGGGCCTTCTAGGCCTTCACAGAAGCGCTGATGATTTCTGGGAATTTAAAAAATACATCTGTAATTTTTAGTTCATTTCTGTTCAATAGAATCATGCTTATATTTAAACTCTGCACATATTGCAGTAATACTCTTATTTCATTGTTAAGGTTTTTTTTGTAGAAACAAAATTGTTAAATCTTGAAACACTGCAGTGGAACTTCTTAGTGCACGCAGTATCTATTAGCATAGGAACAATAGTTTGTTAGATGGGATCCTTCTCTTTTTTTTTCTCTTTGTCGTGAGTATTGCCATTAAAACAAGATTCAGACAAACACAAATCCATCAAAACTGACGTAATTTACTCACTACTCACCTCTGGTTATAATATTGTACAATTTTACTTTTAAGAACAGCAGATTGAAGTCTGTCCACTGCACCTGTCACTCTAGTCCCGAACTGACCTCAATTTGTGTGTTAGTGTGTGTGTTTGAGGGTGTGTACATGTGAGTGTCTAAGTGTGTGAAAGATATTGGTGAATACCGATGACCAGTGTGGTCTGGGTCCAGGAAAAAATGAGTCATCAAGAGATTTCTTATCCCCTTAAGCTCTCACTCTCTCTCTCACTCTCTCTCTCTCTCTTCTCTCTCTCTCTCTGTCTGCATATGTCCATTTCTCTGCTTCTCTTTCTCTCTTTGTGTGTGTCAATTTTCCATTTTCTCTCTCTCTCTATCTCTCTCTCTCTCTCCCCCTTTCTCTGTCTCTCTGTTTCTCTCTCTCTTTCTCTCTCTCTCCCTCCACCCCCCTTCGGTTTCCGAACCTGGGGTTAGTGAGGGGCAACTTCTCTCCATGAGTAGGTTGCCTTTCTCAACAGCTGGTAAGAAGGCATTGTACCAGAGCTGTATTAAATATTTTAATTTCCATGAGCTGAAGGAGAGATGTCACTCCAGAGCCCATCTCTCTGTCCCTGAGGGTCTGTGGCCTTCATGGAGGCTCCTGTACAAATGCCCCTTACCTAAACCTTCCAGAGAGCTCCAGTGGAGGATGCTTCACTGTGCGGTACCTATAAATGGGTCTGTGTCAAAATGTAACCCTGCTGTTCAACCACTTTGCATTTTCTGTAATAATCCTGATACTATTTCTGTGCATTTTCCGACTTTCAGAGTGCTGGGTCCTCTGTTCGAGCTCCTGGACAGAGCGCTCAGAGGACTGGGTCCTCTGTTCGAGCTCCTGGACAGAGCGCTCAGAGGGCTGGGTCCTCTGATTGAACTCCTGGACAGAGTGCTCAGAGGGCTGGGTCCTCTAATCGAGCTCCTGGACAGAGTGCTCAGAGGGCTGGTCCTCTTTTCAAGCTCCTGGGCAGAGCGCTCAGAGAACTGGGTCCCCTGTTTGAGCTCCTGGACAGAGCGTTCAGAGTGCTGGGTCCTCTGTTCGAGCTCCTGGACAGAGCGCTCAGAGGGCTGGGTCCTCTAATCGAGCTCCTGGACAGAGTGCTCAGAGGGCTGGTCCTCTGTTTGAGCTCCTGGACAGAGTGCTCAGAGGGCTGGGTCCTCTAATCGAGCTCCTGGACAGAGTGCTCAGAGGGCTGGTCCTCTTTTCAAGCTCCTGGGCAGAGCGCTCAGAGAACTGGGTCCCCTGTTTGAGCTCCTGGACAGAGCGTTCAGAGAGCTGGGTCCTCTGTTCGAGCTCCTGGACAGAGCACTCAGAGGAGTGGGTCCTCTATTTGAGCTCCTGGACAGAGCGCTCAGAGGACTGGGTCCTCTGTTGAAGCTCCTGGACAGAACGCTCAGAGGGCTGGGTCCTCTGATTGAGCTCCTGAACAGAGCGCTAGAGAGCTGGGACCTCTGTTTGAGCTCCTGGACAGAACACTTAGAGGGCTGGGTCCTCTGTTTGAGCTCCTGGACAGAGTGCTCAGAGGGCTGGGTCCTCTGTTCGAGCTCCTAGAAAGAGAACTCAGAGGGCTGAGTCCTCTGTTCGAGCTCCTGGGCAGAGCACTGAGAGGTCTGGGGTTTCTGTTTACCCGAACTCTGTTTATTTTTGGCTGTAAATGCTCTAAAGCTCAGTGTTCTAAATGAACTTTAATTTCTTAGTAGGAAAGGCAAAGTTAGCCGTTTGGAAGTCCTTCAGATCAGTGTCTGAAGGGCAGGAGGTGGATGTTTTGAAGTTCTTCCAAGCCCTAGACACAATCATGCATTAGAGTTGAGTTTGTTTTTTATCAAAGTAAAAAAGTGTGCTGGTCAAAGCATTGTATCTGTTAGTGATAAGAGTGTGATAATATTTCATTGGTAAATCTTTTTTTTTGGGGGGGGGGTCCTCATTACTATTATTACTATTAGCTTTTTCTTTACTCTAACATGTAAAATCTCTTAATCAATAATGTTTTAATAAAGGGGGTTTATTGGGATGAATTGCAATTAACAACTGTTGCTAAACTGGGAAAGTGATAAAATTGGTAATAATAATAATACATACATACACACACATAAATACATTAAACACATAAAAGTCATTTCATACAAATGTAATAAACAGAAAATGTGAAATGTGTCTATTTCTCTCCGACATTTCTCTCACTCTTATATCTCTATCCCTCTCGTTCTCTTTTTCTCTTTCTCACTCACTCTCTCTTCCTCTCCATTTCTCTTTCCTCTCTCTTCCTCTGTCCCTGTGTCTTCTCTGTCCATCATTTTTTTTTCATTTTTTGTCTATTCCCTGAATTGCATTTTATTGCTTTAGCTATAATTTGATTCTAGATCATTGTGGAATTCTAGAAATTGATGTCATCTTCTGAAGCGTGAGGTTTTCATTCTATTGCATTGTGTGCTGTGGACAGTGGAGTGAAGTGTTTTGTGTTTGAATTATATCACTGTATAATATCACTGTATTATCTTCTACTTCAATAGTAGAATTGTCTGTATTGTATATCTATGAATGCAATGGTAAAACAGAGACACTTTTCACTTCAGCACAGCATCTTCCCACAGAGTGTGTACATGTATCAGTGTGTGTGTGTGTGTGTGTGTGTGTGTGTGTGTGTGTGTGTGTATGTGAGTCATCACAGTGACCTAGAGGGACAGACAGCTCCATTCCATAGGGAACATGTCTCTCTCTCTCTCTTTGTTCTTCACATTTCCTCTCCTCTTTTCTCCTCATCCCCTCTTCACATCCTCCTCTTCTTCTGGCTCAGTGCCAATCACTCACAAATCATCCATTTATTCAGCTTGGGCATTGACATTTGGAACAAGTTTCCAGGAGCTGATGTTATGGAGAATCAGAGAAGTGGCACTCACTGTGTGTGTGTGTGTGTGTGTGTGTGTGTGTGTGTGTGTGTGTGTGCATGAAGGGCTTAGTTTCGACAATTTGTAAAGGATGACGTTCATTTGGATTAAAAGTATTAATGCAAGTACTGTAGCATCAGTGGCGATAATTAAAAACACATGAACATTTCGAGTAGGTACCGCATATTTAACTGCATTTCAAGGAAAACCCCAGTGTTTATCAACCTAATGTCTATTGCCATGAACAATAATTCTGATGCATTTCCCTCTACTTTGAAAAAAAAATCAACTAACTCGAAAACCACTTATAAAAGTAATTTGGGGTGAAGTGAACGGGCATTCAATGAATTCTTTAAATATGAAATAAAGATTGTCTTACCAAAGCAGTTTTATCTAACTTTTTATCACAGCAAAAAAGCAGTCCCAGTCACTGTCTTCTCCCTAAAGGCCACTACACACTGGACGCTGTACCACATAGAACATGCATAAGTGAGAGTGCTGATAAATATCAAGCTCAAGCTCATTTTTTGCTCTGAATGTATAGAGTTAATGCAATAAAACGTTCAATGTCATTCACATCATCACATTTGGGTATGAGCTATATGCCTCTTTGTAAACTTGCTGTTTTCAAGCTAAAAGGTACAAGGTAAAAAAAAAAAAGACTGGACTAGTAATGCTGGCTGATATAACAGACAATTAGCTTCTGTCTGCTTACCATATAGATTTTTAGATTGACCTTAATGGGGTGTCACAGTTCAAAAAAGATGTTCTTTGAAGGGCTCCTTAGTAAAGGAAATGGTTCTATTTATAACCATTAGATCTCTATAGAGTCACTTCACGCTTAAATGAATCTTTGCATGGTGATGCAAATATATGGAACCTTTTTGAAAATTGTTCTATAAAGCACCAAAAAGGGTTCTGCTATTGTTACAAGCTTGACATTGTGACAAGAGCAGAACCCTCTTTTCTTCTATTCTCTATTCTCTAATCAGTCTCTATTGTCTATTCTCAAGAACTATTTCAGCATGCAAAGAACTTTTTAAGCATGAAATAATATGAAATAATATGAAAATATTTCAAGCTTCATCTGCCATTAATTTATGTGGTCTGTTTCTGGGTTAAATTAATTTTGTTCTAAAAAAATATGAGTGGTTTGGGCTGTGTGCAGTGGGCGTTGATGCTGAATGTCAGTGATGGTGTGTGCACCCTCATTGAAAACAGTGGTTTCGAATTTCTTTACATTACACAATGCGGCACATCCAGTGTGCAGTGACTTTAAGTTTTCTTGTATCATTGGTGATCAGCCTGAGTCTGTGAAAACTCTGCCCACACCAGTAAACTGGTTATGAGTATCCATAAATAATTCCCTCTGGAAGACTAGTCCTGTCCCTGAATACACCGAAGACTGCAGCATTCATATAAATGTTCTATTATAACTGTGTCATGAGCTCACAGTTTTTCTGTCCACATCAAAATTATTGTGCATGGTAATTGACAATATGTTAGAGGTAAGACAGAGACTATGTTGGAAGGTGCTGGGATATTTCTTTAAGTAAGAATTTTGTGTGTACTTCAGCATGTAATCCTGATCTACCTTCCTGCTGACTAACTGTTGCTGATCAAACTCCACTCTTGGTTTAGATCTGAAAAAATCCACAGGTGTTTCTGTCCATCCTTCCACTGTGAGAAGACAACTCAACACTATGAGTCTGAAAGGATGCTTACCTGTCAAAAAGCTGTTACTGAGTAAAGAAAATAGATGAAAAAAGTGATAAAACAAACAAAAAAGAAACTAAGATGCTTCTGGTGTTCTCAGAAAAATGGACTGGCCATCTCAGAGTTCAGACCCCACTATCATTGAAAGTGTTTGTGATTACTTGGATCGGAAAAGCAGAAAATGCAACCAACTTCTAAGACTGAACTTTGGAGGTGTGGAAAAATATCCCTACATTCCTTTGAAAAAGGAAAACAAGAAAAGAATAGAAACTGTAATAAACGCAAAAGGTCGAGACACTAAATACTGAAAAAATGGTATTATAGTTCACAGGCCTCTGTCTAATTTTCTGTTAAATATTTGTCTTCTGCTTTTTTCTGACACAGGAAAATGAGCAAATTATAATGGCAGTTTTGACAGAAAATGAAATAAATTACATGTGGTCTGTGACTTTTGCACAGTACTGTATATGATGCTGAATCCCAGTCTATTATAAAGAGTATGCTTGCATGCTTGAAAAATCAGCTAATATGAATAGTGCTATTGTTTAAGTTAGTGATCCTCATCTTGTGCCTTTATTTTCTTTCTCTTGTTTAGTGTTCCTTCTTTGCTTAATACAACACACACAACTCCAGCTTAATATGAATCACTGGTTCAAATCAGTAATGGGGAAGCCATTCATAGGGGTTTGATGTGAAATGGTTCATGGTAGAGAAACTTTGACTCTTTGTGAAACAGATTTCTTTTTAATGTGTTCCCAACACCTACAATGCAGATAAAGACATACTATTTACTATCCAAAACCACCAGCCAAGATTAAGCGCTATGTTGTATCTGTGTGTGTGTGTGTGTGTGTGTGTGTGTGTGTGAGCATGCATGTAGGTGGGTTGTTGTGTATGTGTTTTTACAGAAATGCACAAAAGAGAATTACGTTTTACTACTCAGTATTCGCACATATTATGGGATGGTTTCATGATAGATTTAAAAGCAAAATAAGAAAATGAGTAGCATAAGCGTCTTTATTTGAAGGCAAAGTACCACAAACTCAAAAGCTGATTTAGATGTGATTTTCTCAGAAGTGTTTGATTAAAAGGAGAGAGACAGAAAAGGAGAAGGTGTATAATGTTTCTTTTAATTAGAGGCTTTTTCATGTGGCTCTAAGATGCAAGCATGTTCATTCTTTTGACAGACGGGGGGTTGGGGGGCATAGGGGCTACATGATGCAGGTTAAAACACTGTAAACAAATTATTTAATGTTCTAACTTTCAAAAATAAGGAACCTGGTTGGTTTTAAAATTGAATTCAAATATTCAAGTTATGTAAACTTGAAGTTCAATTGCTCTGTTAACTGACCACTAGATCTTCCATGAACCCAGAATTTTATTCCCCTTAAATGGCCAGGGCTCACTGGCAGGCCAAAAGTTATATTACACACTTCTATAACCTAAGAGTAGCTTTACCAGTTTGCACTGAAGTCCCTGTAGTAACTGAATAACAAGCTTTTTTAAGGTGTGGTTACTTTCTTTTCTGAAGGTAAGTCATTGAATCATATTTTAACAATGAAAGCAAAGGTTCAGCCTTAAATTGCTTTAAGAATCCTAAAAGCTGAAGGTTCTAAACAGGCTACACTGCTAAAATGTTAGTATACTGGTGTTATTATTTTATTTATTTTATAATGAACCTTTTTAAAAACTTTGGTGTTTTATATGTCCATTTTTTGCCAATGTATGTAAAATTTCTCCCATCAATAATTGTTTCTGTATGTATGAAAGTGCAGTATGGGTAGTTAAGGAGTGATTTTAATTCAATATGAATCTGCAGTGTGTGTATTTTTTATAGTCTGACAGTAATAATTGTGGAGTGATTTTAATCCAGTATGATTCCTGGAAAGGTCATTCAAGAAAACGGTAAACGCTGAGCACTTCCGCTATAAAGAGCCTTCCTCATCATACTTGGCCACACATGATACAGCTTACAGGTGCCACCTTTTGGTTTATTTTTCAAATTTGTAAATAGAACAGCATCAAAATCCTCATATTTGTTCTTTTGTTAAGATTTAAATTACAGTATCAGTATAAAACTATTAAAACATGATTTTCATCATATTACATTAGATTTCAGAAAGGTACAAAATGTAGAAATATATAAACACTTAAGTTATGCAGTAGTTTTAAGTTGCAGTGTTACACAGATATAACTCATATGCTGTATATTGTCACTATTGTAACAAAACCTCATCTCGCTGAAATGGTAACTTCTCAGGAGAAGGAAAAAACATTCTTAACTTTAATGTACATTAAAGTACTTTTGAATCATTTATATCAGTCCATTCATCATAAAATTCAACATGTACAGGACAGCTAGTGTTTCAAATGGGGAAAAAAAAAAGAAGGAAGCCTCCCATGGATTTGTCTGTAGGTACCCGTTAATCCAGAAAGAGACATCATTCTGTGTGACGGTGTTTGAGTGAATGTATGCGTGTGTTTCCCTTAGTGTGTATTGGTCCCATGTGGCCAGTCACCTGTGTCGAATAGGTGGGACACTACATAGTCCTGGTACTGCCCATCGATCAGTTTAGCGGCATTGTTTCTGGCAAACCAGCAGTCCACTATCTGAGTGCCAGAGTAGATGCGCCTGCTCTTCTTCACCACGGCAACGGTACGCTCCTTCACCTTCAGGGCCATGGGTCTGGGCTCTAGGTTGCCAGTAATGCTTGTTTCCTGTGTTTCATTTCCTTTTGCCGCAGTGATGTTTCCAGAAAGTTGTGTTAGTCCAACTTCTTCAAACAGAAACTGGCCTGAAAAGACACATGTACTCATTAGGGACACAGGAAAACTTTTCAGCTTTGGTTTTCGATTTCAGTTTTCAGCCCAATGTATCACAAATTTAGGCTTCAGTTTCAGCCAAGAATTTTCATGAGAGTTTAAGTGTGTGTATCCCTTCATATTTTAGGCCATGTGTATTCATTTAATGGGCTCATATTCCACATTACACTTGTATTGTTAATGTTCATCTGATTTTATGAATCAAAAACAGTTTTCTCAACCTCTCTTCAGCTCATAGAATTAAACAGGTTGTATGTTGTTACTGTGTCTTTAAGATTCATGTTTGTACATGACATTTACTAAGACTGCCTGCCCTGTATTGTGCCTTGTTGCAATCTGGGTTGAAAATGTGGAACAAACTGTTCAGTTCAGACTGTAAACCTTACAAACGTCAAACAAAAAAACTTTCCTGCTGTCAGATGAATGGATGGCCTTATGTAAATGCATGCATGGTTCTGACATCACAGACATGATCATTTCAGAACAAGCTCTTTTTGTGGCTTAGTTTTCATATCTAGATAGTATAGTTTGGGAAGTGGACTTTAACAATGTTACATATATCATCAAACTTATATCAAAAAAATCTTTCAACAATTCAGTAGTCCATACAGGCCCTTTAAAATGAAATGCTCATATCATTAATGAAGCAGAAATAAATTATCCAGCTTTAATCACCAAGGCGTGTTTATGTGTGTACTTACCTAACAGCCCGTGTGTAGTGTTGCTAAGTCCTTGGCTGTTTGCTATGTAGAAGCCCAGGTGGTCTCGCTGGTAAGGGGCAGGGTTTTTATAAGTATGCAGCAGGATGATGAACCGGATTGTCTTCTGAATGGTTACAGTGATGTTGGTGTCAGCAACAATGGCCACACCAAGACTTTCGCTTTCCACTGAGATGCTGGAGCTGCAGGGAAGGATCATGCGGTCACGGCCGTCCAGGATAACCTTACGCGGGGTCACCTCAATGTACGAGCGCCGGGGTTTATCCACAACTACAATAATGGAGCTGAAATATGTGCGCTGCTGTTTGTGGCTACCAGCTGGGGCTGGAGCTCCAATCAGCTTACCATTTACGGTCACACCTTAAGAAACACACACACACAGTCAATACAGGAGGAATACAATTCAGCTATAGGAACTACATTCCATGACCTGAATTCTCTAGTTTCTAGTATTGTCTAATAGACAATATGTATTATGTCAGATCTGTAGAGAACTGTAATAGTGTATCTGCACTGAAATAAAGCAGTGTGTTGAATTTACTTGATTCAAGTAAAATTTCCTCATAAATTAAATATATTACATGGATTCAATTACTGCCAAGAGTAGGTGAAGTGAAAGACAAAATCTTGGTGATGAAGGTGGTCCAAACTTTTATTGAAGTGAAAAGTAAATTCAATGAACATTTTTTTTGAGAGTGGTGTTTAAGGTTATATGGTGTTAGTGTGTAGCACATTCAAGCAGGCGGTGCTCTTGGAATACATTAACATCAGAAACATTAATATTAGCATGTATAACATTACCGTCCCATATAACTAGTTCAGAAGTTAAACAATTATTATTATTATATAGTTAATAAACTATTATTATTATTTATAAATTCTTTTATCTTAAAGCATTTTGTTCAGAACTCCTATGAACTATTCAGTATGTCCAACAAATTATTCAGTCTCTACTATGAATTTTTCAGAAATACTATTAATAATTCAGTATCTACTATGAATTTTTCAGTAACTATTGTAAATTATTTAGCAACTATTAAGAATTATTCAGAAGCTACTATGAATTACTTACTATTAAGTAATTACTATTACTAACTACTATAAATAATGCAATAACTGCTATAAATTATTCAGTAACTCCTATCAATCATCACATATTACGAATTATTCATTACTTACTGAATAATTCAGTAAATACTACTAAATTGCAATGTACACCATGAGTGAAAAAATGAAAAGCCTGGACCCACCAGTGTGAACATTTTAAGGGGTTAAAGGTCTTTTCTGTGCATGTTTATTAATCTATAAATAGTACATGTTGTTTACCAGACTGTTTGTGGTCAGTCACTAGCCGAAGGACGTCTCCAGCCTGTCCGTTGATGTTAAAACACACGGTCAGTTTGCTGAGAGGGAAATCCACCACAAAGTGAGGATCTCCATCCGCTACAGGCACACAGACATAAAACTATTAGAATATTAAACACAAAAAAATAAACAAATAAGCAATATATAATGTGATATTTTTCTCATGTGTTTCACAGCAAACTGCACTGTATTATCTGACACCATGAAAAAAAATGAATATTACTATGTACATATGCATAGTTGTTTCACATGCATCAGGTACAAATAGGATGATCCCTGTAACTATATTTATTCTGGGAAATCATGACAGACATGAAGCTACTTGTGAGTAGTCAGGCTACACTTCACCCGCACTGTGAGTCAATTGCTTAAAGTGAGGCCTTTTCTCTTAATCTATGAGCCAGCAGTCCTCTCCTTTTATATCTGATGCCAAATGATCTCTAAGAGATCGAGGCATGGTGGTGTATGGTTCTGCTTGGATAGTGCTGCATGGTCACACGGCAGATCAACAGAGAGGAGTGCAGGTCAGGACTCTGTGGCTTTGTTCACAGAAAACCCTTTCATTCCTTTAGTGTAGTAATCTCTGAGATGCCATCTCCAATTACCACTTAAACGGTGCTCTTTTCTAGAAAAGACCTTTTCTTTGGACTCATAATAACTAGCACAAAGCTTCACACACATTCACACGTTTTTATACCTTGTCAGGACATAGTGTCATATATATGTGCCAAATGTATTTTAAATGTTGAAGTATTCACATGCGATAATATGTTCCATATGTATTATATATGTATGTATGTATATTATATATGTAAGCCTCTATATGTAATAGTAATATGTCCCATATCTATATATGTATGAACAAAACCTTGTTTCTCCAAAAAACTTACAGGACAAGGAAAAAAAGGAGAAGGAATGTAAGTAAACGTAACGCTTTTATCTTTTATTCTACATTTTTTGCATCATTTCTATTGGTCATGAAATTTTGATACTGTGTAAAAGGCAGCTGGCATTTTTAAATTATATAAAAAACCAAAAACAACAAAAATGGAGATGCAAAATTATGTAAAAAAATGTAAAAAGTGGAGATAAGGTTTTGTCCCGACAGCAACGATATGGAGGTATACACATGTAATGGGTATTTTCTAAGCCTAACTCTAAACAGCTCAGGAGGCAAAAATAAATGGTTTTGTTCTTTTGATTTAAAAATGAAAGGTCTAGCTTTTTCTCTGGTTTTACTAAGTGCGTTCCTCAACACACCTCACACTCAAGCTCACATACACGCCCCCCTAATCTCTCAGGCTTTTCTCACCCTCTACTGCACTGTCTCAATTAGAGCCTGCAGTCAGCACTTGGTAGTACTTAACTTCGCTCTGATGAGGCCCCTCTACTCACATGAGCTAAATTACAAGCTGTTTAGACAGTGACTGCTTCTGTTCTACTGCTCTGGTCTTTCTGTCGCCTCACTAGTTACACACAAATACTGAGATGACACGTATTGTACCAACAGATGTTTCAGATGATCCACAAAGGCGAGGAATTACCGGATGTTTTGGAGAGGGTGACAGACTTTTTGGCGGTCTTTTTAACTCCATCTGTAGACAAAACACAAGGGTCACAGTGGTCAGCTTCAAATGAGTTACAGAGGCTGTTTAGAGGAGACATATTTTACTTTTATCTTAGTTTGTCTTTGTTGTGCTTTTTTTTTTTTATTATTTTTCGTGAGGGCAACTTTTAATGTTTCTGTAATCACACATGCCAAAAACATATATATATCTCATATACATGTTTTGTTTTTCACATTACCATTTTCCAGCCTCTCTTTATCCCTTAGAATTAAACAGGCTGTTTCTGTCACTGTGTTCTTAAGACTGATATATGACCTCTATCCTGATCTCCTGTCATGGATTATGTCTCGTTCAAAAGGTACGGAAAAACCTGTACAGAGCAAACTGTTATGTCTAGATCCTTTGAATGGGTTTGGCTAAATTGATATTGGCCGAATGGGTAGTCATATGGAAACATGCACAATCATAATGCATAATCAGGACTGAAGATAACTCGCCCATTTGGTACAGATCAACATCTACAATAAAAACTGACTTTTTCTTAATATCTTGATGTGGAAGCCTTGGCCAGCATTGACTGCTCATACATATTATGCTGACGAAATGTCAACAAGATCACCGCGGGACACTTTTTCCAGGTTGTGTGAATACTATCTATACTTATTAACACCATTTTTAATGAGTTTAATGTTAGCTTAGCGAGAAGGCTAACCCACCAGCAATTCCAGCTCATTGATGCTGCACTGAGGCAAGTTTAGAGGATAAATACTCAAATCTGAGCAAGTGTAATCAAGTGACTGGTGCTGGAGTGATAGAAAGGTACAATCTTTCTGATGATTAAAGTTACAGTTGGAGCTTTGTTTCTGCTCTGTCTCAACTGTTCAGTCTGTAAAGATAATCATTTTTTGATTATCATTCAAAATAAGTGTTCAGTATTAGATATTAGATTAAAATATCATAGACCTATTTAAACTTTTGCTTTTTTCAGGCTGAAAATTTCTCTTTGAAGACAAAGTGGCACTTTCGTCTAACTTCAGTGGCCAAAATTTCGGTGCATTCCTACCCAACATGGTGAACAACAACTTCTCACTTTTTGCTATGCTAGCTGCTGGTCTCCGTGCTGGCTGCTCCTGCAGACTCTGGGGTGTGTTTCCAGTTGACTCCTGATCTGGCAGCTGATTGGCTGCTTCTGAATCAGTGGACATTGGTGCTTCTGTAGGCTCAGCCTCTGCTAAAGTGCCATTGGCTAACACCTGTGGCGTTTCCACTACCATCTGTGTGAGCGGTGTTAGGAAGTTGTACTCTAGCGAGAGATTGGCGGCTTGCTGCGTGAATTTCTCTCTCTCGCTGCTCGTCTGGCTCCGCAGTCGCCCCTTCAGGCCATCCTTCACGCTCAGGAAACCCCACAGACGCTCAACGTATCCATCTGCGTCCGGCCCTGCCTCGGCCTCTGTCAGCCGCTGCTTTGTCTCTTGCTCGCGTTGAGTTAGCAACACATCCTTCTCTAGCCGCAGACTACGGTCGCTGTTGCTAGCCGTCACCTGAATGTGGAGAGAGTCTGAGCTGTGATTGGTCAGCTTGCCAGCCACCACGATTTCAGAGCCATTGAAGTAGTTGGGAAAAAAGTGCTGTGTGACATATTCAACAGCGTCTTCTGAGTAATCCACACGGATGTCTGACAGAAGAGGAGTGCCGATCTCATCATAGAAGCTGCAAAGAAAAAGTGGCAGAAAAGATTAATTATCAGCCAAAATATGTTTATTATCTAAAGTTCTTAAAAAAGGACAAAATTCAGGATCCAAATGGCTGCAGCTACTGTTTTTAGTTACATTATGTGCTCATCTCATGTTAGAGATAACAGTATGTCATACAGTGTTAGAAACCACCTGCAAGTCTAGTTCTTACTAGCACGACTCAGACATGTATTGGCTGAGACTATGTAATGTAAACCATTTGTTTGGATGAGTGTATTTTATTTTTTCCCCTAGGGTCCACTTACGCCATTTTAGTGTGTTATTATAATTTTCCAAGTAAAATCACTTGTTCTCTTTGAATAAGCTTTCAATGTGCTCATAATCATCAGACTCATCTGCATGGGGAAGAAGTCTGAACTGGCACTGCAAATATTTTTCTTCACACATTGTACTATTACACATTTTCATCAGAGAGGTCTCCAAATCCCCAAAATATACATAGTGTAGCTTTAAATATGCAATTTTCTGCAATTTTTGTGCACAACTTATATTTATTTGCTGAGTAAAGTAAATAAAGTAATAAAGTAATTCTGCATTAACACCTTCACATTTTTAATGTCTGTTGAGGACGTGTTCACTTTTTTTCACCTAGAAAATGAACAAAACATCTTGCGAAATCTGAGACATTTGCCAATAAAGTTCAAATCTCTATTCCTGATGTCTGTTTTGACTGTTTTTTCATCGCTTTCATGGTGTGAAGCAGCAATGTAGCTTGCTGGATATGTCAGGTGACTCACTTGTACCACAGCTAACATCAATTCACATAGAGATTCTCAAGCCTGAACCCTTTGACCCTCAGAGTGAACCTTTGTTATGAAACCCCATGAACAGGATTTGGACCAATCCTGTGACTTTTTTTGCTTGACCTTTGACCTTGAGTTATGCAGCAGTTCAGTTTGGGCTCGTAGGTAAACAATAGGACACACTCTTCAAACATGATGCTAACATGACTGAAAAACAATTTGCTCAACTCTCTTTCTTTCCCTCCTTCTCCTTATCTCTTTCTCTCTCTCTCTCTCTCTCTCTCTCTCTCTCACACACACAGACGCAGACACATTGCTTAGATCTCGCAATGCAGTCACAGGGTGGGGAGCCCTCATAAGCAGCTCCAAAAGTTCATCATGCCTTTGTTAGTCACACAACGTTCAAAGCATCACTCAGGTTTCAGAAAAGCAGATCAGACACCTTTAAAAATGAAAGTGTTCTTTGAGAGTTCTTTAGGAAACAGATATATAAACTATGACAATCCAAGGATTAACCTGAATGCTTAAATTAGAAGTAACCAGACCTGGTTCTGGAGATCTACCACCCTGCAGGGTCATCACATAAGCTAATACACCTGATCCAGGTAATGAAGGCCTTTAGGAGCATCTGACAATTAGAGCCAGGTGTGTTAGATCTGAAAACTCCAGGACCAAGATTTAGCTTAAATGATTCATTGCATGGTTAAATAGTTCTACTTTGTGATGGAGAAACTGTTGTATATAGATATGAAAAACCTTAATACTTAAGTTTAGTATGGCACCAAAAAAGGGTTCCGCTATTCATACAAAACATAGATCTTTTTTTGGCCTTTTTTGATACTATATAGCTCACTTTTATGATTTTGTAATCTAGTCAAATCGAAACTGGAAGCTGTCATGTCTAAACTATTAGCATTTGGTCTCTTCAATGAAAGGGTAATAAAAATATCACAGTTGAAATAAGCCGAATTACAAATTTAGACTTCCATTAGTCTAAATTTGACTATTTAAACCACAAGAAAGCAATCTGCAAGGCAGCTAAGGTGAGTTTGGGTAGTTGTTTGTGTGAATGTTAGTGCCTCTTTGAAAGAAAGACAAAGTCAGACACCTTTGGGAAGAGCTTTTGTTTTTGAGGACATAGCTCTCTGGCTTTAAAATTGGAAGGAAAGAAGTAAAGTGGATATCAGTATTAAATACTGATATATTCAAAGTTACTTTTTTTGTATTGGAGGCGTTTGCTTGATATGCTTGATTTTTGTCTGGTACTGAAAAATGAAGAACTTGTGCTTGTTTTAACTGGAAACTATACTGTGCTACCATACAAAAGTTTGGAATCACCATTCAAAAGTGGGGAATCAATTGTTTTCTACACATGATTCCAAACTTTGAATCATAGTGTACATGGATATATACATACATATAGACACACACCCCTTCCTCACCCTTTCAGCATGGCACTAGCATCCGCCTCCTCTGGAATTCTCCTCATGGTGCCACAGTTCTCCAGAGCCATTCGCTCCAGAAGCCTGTAGTCCACATCGTTACCCATGCCTATGGTAAAAATGCAGAATTTCTCTTGCACTGCAGTTTTGGTTTTGCCGAGGATGCTGGGGGTCTGCAGCTCGCCCACCGTGGGCCGACCGTCAGTCAGGAAGATGATGAGGGACACACTGTTGTGACTGGACTCTGGACGTGTCGACAGGTAGTCACGCAGCAATGAGGAGCCAGTCTGGATGGCATTGTTAATGTCTGTGCCTGGGAGCGGCGGACAGAGAAAGAGCAATAAACAGAGAGTAAAAGGTAAAATGACAGAAACTGGGTTAATGGTAACCTCTGAATTATTATGAGGAAAAAAGTCTCAATTTACAAAATGCCCAACAACCCCAAATATAGTCAAATAATAAAACATGTTTTGGCTGATTGATCACAGGGAAAATGAGGTACATCGGATTTTATGTTGAACTTTTCTAATGGAAGTTTATAGTGCTAACTACACACCTAATCCTAAATAGTTTCGCTTATGTGGTTTCTGATACTGTATGACACATGTCTATAAACATGGACAGACAAAATTCTGCTACTGTTTTCGGAACAGTATGTTTTAACAGTAAGTCATTCAGTGTTAGGAACCACATAAGCCAAAAGTATTTGTCCAAACTGCTCATGTTGGGTTCGGTCCAGACGTCATTTCTGAAATATGTGTCGGGCTCAGATCAGGTTCACATTTCACATTCAGGTTCTCACACTCTCCCTCTGACAGATTTTACCCTGAATCTACTCGGTTTTGGCCAATTTGGCACGCTGGATGTTGACAGAATTTAGCACTAAAGTCTATGCATGTGAGAAGATGGATGCAAGGTAAATAAAACGCAAATCAATTCATGATTGTACGGTTTAGGACAGCCAGAAGGATGTTTATATAAATTTGTTTGAACAGGAATACATTTTCATGTTATATGTAATACGTTCTATGTACAGAAAGAGTGTTAGGACTAAAGAAGTGAAGGCTAACATCCTGCTATATCAGCAGTGCACAGCGAGAAAACAGTGCAGTATGGACAGCTTATCCAGGCTAAAAACATTTAGGATGCTGTTCCAAAGCACTGCTTGATGAATGAAGCTGAATTAAAACTTAATTTTAGACAGCTTTAGATTGTTTTATTATATCACTATCTTGTATATTTTATTTTGTTTTTCTGTGATCTAATGATGGCTATTATTTTTGCTAAACAGCACAGAATTCTGAGGGGTTCGGTCAGGTTCGGACTGAAAAGTTGATGTGGTTTGGGTCGGGTCAGATTAGGATTGAAAACTTGATGATGCGGTTCCAGTTGGGTCAGGTTGAACTTGGGCAGGAAGTTCTTGGACTGTATTCAGATTTGGACCAAAATTTTGGGCCCAAATAATGCTCCAAAGCAAATCTATTGAGATTAATTAGGCTTAACTTCACACAGTTTAAGGCAGGTGCTTGATGATCTAGACATGCAGTTTGCATAACTGACGACAATAAACTTCCATCACTTGTTAGTCACATTAGTATCGTAACTCCAGTGCAAAAGTGAAGAAGCAAACTTAAGAGACCAACACCAACATTTCTTGGCTAACTGACTACATTTGGGAAAAAAAATTCAATTTAGGATTTGTGCTGAACTTTTCCTGTAATCATATTCACATTAATGTCTCTAAGGTGCGCAAAATGTTTTGTTATTTTCCAAGACACTATTATCTGAAGTGAACAGACCTGTGCCGTGCAGTGTTTGCATTTCTCTTTATGCACATGTATGATTCTGTAATAGATCTAAATGTTGGTATTTTGGTAGGTGTGGCAGAGAGAAAGAGAGAGAGGGAGAGTGTAAGGTGTGGTACCTCCGGTGGGTGAGATCATGTAGATGAACTTCTTGGCATCCCGCACGCTATTGGGTGTGACGGACACCAGCTGGCCAGGCTGCCAGACTCGTATGCGGTTGGAGAAAGTTACAAAGTTGAACCGATCATTTGGACGCAAGTCCCTCAGAATGGTGAATAGAGCATCTTTAGTCTACCAGAGTGAAAAAGGGGTGAATAACAAAAGGAATTACTGAAATGATAATAAATCAAACAATGTCCTTAAAGTCAACATGGATCATGTATCTATACCCCTAATTCCAATGAAATGTAATATCAAGCAGGGTCTCAGAGCTGGCTGAGTATTTTCTCTCAATGATAGGTGGGTGTGGTGGGGGGAGGTGAAATGATATTATACCGGTCAATTATTTTTTTAGGGAAAAAAACATTACATTTCAATGCAAGATTACAGGAAAACAAGAATTTTGTCTTTTAAATACTGTGATATAAATTATTCTTAATATGAGAAGGTACACAAACTAGCAAAATAAAAAAGGTCAATTTTGATTTCAGGGTGACTTTAATTCTCATTCTTTTTACATAGCCTCTGATTGGCTTGTAACATTACTCACTGGTTTACAGTTAATCGGAATACCTCTGTTAAATGATTGGACTCACTTTGCTTGTTTTATCCATTAAGCTTTATGATATATTCATTAGTCATTTCTTTATTCAATATTCTCATAACTCTTATTGCTTTTGTTATATTATTGTTTGCTATCTGACGTGGACTAGAGGAGGATGGGTTCCACTAAGTTATAAGGCGCGTTTCAATTCTCTTGTTAATTTACCATTGCCTACTTTGACTCATCACTCGGATTTGTGTCACTTCTATGTTACCAAAGTGGCCACCCAGCACAGAAGGGGAAGCAGCAACAGCAAGGAGTGGATAATACATGCGGAACTAACTCACCCTCAGAAAGTTAGTCTCAGTGAGCTAAAAGGCTAGCCATGTAAATCAATTCTAAGAAGTTTGAGCATAAAGTACATAACATGAAAATAATGTCTTTGCATGGCTATAAACTTGGAGCAGAACTGTGCTGTAGTGCCTTTCTTTTTGTTCTTGTTAGCCATGTAGCCTTTAGCATGCTAACGAGCCAGGTAGCAGAGGAAAGTGATGAAGTTGTATCAGCAGTCATGGAAAACAGATGGAGTAGTTTGTAACCTAAAGCCCAGCAAATCAAATGTTATGGTTTATTTTCGCCATTATTTTCGGGTTTGAAAAGGGAAATTCGTCAGGTTGCAATGATTTCTGGCAAGTTCTGCAGCTGAAGTCGACAATGGTGTTTGCTCGAATCCTCAACCCTCCAACGGCTTGTCTAATTGAGCTAATAAAGAAATAGAACAGCCCTTAAGATGCAACTGTGGATTCCCCCATGGGAAAATGTCCAAAAGGACAAGGGCTTCTTAAAACCGATGTTGAACAGGGAGGTTGGTTCCTCTCAAATTTTCTCTCTCTTGCTTTTAGAGAGTTTTTCCTTGTTTCTGTTGCCTTTGGCTTGCTCACTAGGCACCTGAACCCAGATTTCTGTAAAGAGCTCAAGTGACAAGGCTCATTGTAAAAAGTGCCATATAAATAAAATAAATGTGAATTGAATTGAAACACATTAGCTAAATAGGTTGCTAGCTTTAGCTTAGTTAAGCGTAAGGGAATAGTTTTCTACACAATTTTCTTTCAAAATGTAGTCAATCAGTTAAGACATATTTGGTCTAGGCCGTGACCACATTTGAGGTAAAGGTGAAAACCTGCAAATTAGATTGTTTTGCTAGAGGTTTCCACAAAGCAACTGTAGCAGGAAAAAGAAAGAAGAAATACAGAGACACACACATATACACAGATACACTGACTAATAATGACTGCATTCCTGAACTGCTGCATCAGTAAAGGACAAGCCATGACAGACTATGGGTTCATTAAAAGGTGCTGATGTGCTCATTACTGCATCTCAAAAGCACCAGTTCAGAGTGTGAGTGTATAATAGTCATGTTTGTGTTACCTGTCTGATTTTGGTCCCGACCATAGAGGCACTGGTGTCAATCACAAACACAACATTCTTGGGTACAACAGGCAGGTCTTTGGGGGCAAAATAATGCACGAAATGTCCATCCAGAACCTGGGGAACCAGGGGCAGTTAGTGACCTTTCAACATATTTCTGTGTGTGTGGGTGTGTGTGTGTGTGTGTGTGTGTGTGTATGTGTGTGTGAGTGAGCTCAGAGTGATGCAGTACAGCTGTGGGTGGAAAAGTGTTTGGGGAATAAAGTACGTGAACTAATCAGTTCCTGAGGAGAAAAGAGAGGTAATTACATTTAGTGTGGCTTGTTATATGAATATAAAAGGTAGTTCCTGTGAAAAAAAAGTGAAAATATGGTTGGATTTTGTCATTATATTACAAAATCTGAAGAACGTTTTTCATAATATAAAACCCATTTTGTTGCAGATACATTTTTAAAATGAGTCTAATATGATGCTAGTGCTTATCTTCATAGGTCTTAAATAATTTAGTGGGAAGCTGTAAAAAGTTAAGAAATGTTAAACAAAATGATGAACAGAGCTGTAGATGATTCTAAAATGACTGAGAAAGCTGTAAAACACAGACAGTCAAGTTATAATAAAATTTCTATCCAGTATGCCTCATTTTGAAACATGATAATCAAATCCTGAGGCAGAAAACTTATTATTAACATTAAAGAACTACAGTATATTTAATAACTTCTTAGTGTTGCCCAAACCTAGAAATATTGAAAAAAAGGAATCCTAAATACCTTCCAGATTATAGTATTTCAATCTACACTGTAAAAGGTAAAATTAGGTAAAATAACAGCAATTATTAATATGACTAGTTACTCCAAACTTTTGAACGCTAATATCTCTTAATGTCTTCCTAGTTTATCTTATTCCAGCAAAGTATTTTTGAATCTCATGATTTGTTTTTCAATTTAGTTCATTTTTAATTTTTGGACTTCTTTTTTTAAACTCTGATTACTTGACTAATCATTAAAGTAATACGTAGATTCCTCAAATACTAATAAAATCTGTCATGATAGTCCTAATCTTCACATTACATTTTTATACAGTGAGAAGTCATTTCATTTATTACTACCTCTTCCTTGTCAAAACTGTCATTGGTTGATGTGTTAACACATTCACTGTAATTCCCTACAGAATGCACTGATATGCTGTATATCATATGTAAAGACACATTACATGCCAAGATACTATTACAGACTGTGTCCTTAGAAACAGAGTGGATGCATGAAAGTACATGTTCTCTACAGGCCAAATAAAATGGTCCTAACTTTGTCAGTGTTATATTTGTGTAAAACTGAAAGAGCCATTTCTTTTACGCTGCTTAGGGTTAGGTTTATGATTAGACTTAGCTACATAACACACCATTCTACCAAATTAGTTCCAACTGCGGCCCCACAGTAAAAAATCAATGAAAAACTATTTAAGTATTCAGAGCTTAGATATGTGCAAGGATTTTATTATGATCTATTTAAACACAAGGCATTAACTGAGATAGTAATACGCTACTAAATATATATATATATATATATATAAATATATATATATATATATATATATATATATATATATATATATATATATATATATGTGTGTATCTGTACCTGAATGTCCCCAATCCCTATTTCTCTGTCCACATCATAGCGAACCACGAAATCTCCCAGCATTCCATTGTTGGCGATTTTGACCTGCTGAACAATGTTGGGGGTGAAGGTGATCTTGCAGAAAGTTTTGTTCTGTCTGATCACCGTGGAAACAGGCATAGACTCTTTACCTAAGGGAACATACAGACTGTAAATTCGTGTGTGTATGTGTGCATTTGGTTAATATTTCAGTTCTGCTGTACTGTGTAAGGTCAAAGCACGCATGAATACACAGAGTAAAGTACTGCATTGAAGTGACTTGATTTCAATATGTGCATCATTTTCACTTGAATGAAATATATTACATCACCACAATTTTTTTTTTCAGTTTACTTACTTTTGGCAGTAATTGTGTTGATGTAATATGTTTTGTTCACGTGGAAATTATGAACATATTCAAATTAAGTAAATTTAGTGCATTAAGTAAGTTTGAGGCTAGAAGAGAGAGAGAGAGAGAGAGCATATCCTGAAACTGTTGTATGGGTGTGGACCATCCCTGAGGAGAAGTTTCTGGTATGAGGTTCGCATTAGAGCATAGTGTGGCTTTTTGTCAGGCAAATGATTGCTATGGCAGACCAGTTGGAATTATGTGCTGGATCAAACTAACACATTGCAACACATAGTAACGTAAAACAGCAGAGGAAGCTTCAGACAGCTGCACCGCTCTGTTCTGTCTTTTGTTGTGGGCTAAAGAGGACAGAGTGGTTATTAAAGGCAGTAACTGCTGGGGCAGTTGTGAAATACCAGTTTAGAGCTTGACCTCTTGTAGATCCTCCATGATGTAAATGACTTTTTAAGGAATACACCAGATTTTTCAACATAATCTCTATGATGTCCCACACCTGAAGCATATGGCTGATTATCATGAACAGCAGTGTAATTGGGCATATATACATATATATGCTGTATACTGACTTTGTATACCATACACTTTCCATATATGGACTCCTAAAGATGCATTCTTGTGTGTACACTTACCTTTTTTATTCCAAAACCATATTCTAAGACACCTCACAAGTCAGGGTGACCAGTGTAATCGTTAAATCCATGATTAATAAACAATTTTGATGGCTCATCAAAATTGGATTTTGGTTCATTTTCATCAGTTTGTACGGATACCACCACAGGACACCACCTTGTTTGAGTATCCTGCAGTCAGTCATAGACATGCCAGTATGATTAGAGATAAAAACAGACACAATGTGATTTTTAAACTCCTCTGAATGTTGATTCTAATAAATATTAATGCCGGGCTACTCTTGCATACTAGTGCCACAACACCTTAACTAAGTTTGGATAAGGTTTACAAATGTCAGCTCTGTGAAATTAGCAGCATTGCAGCAGCTAAGCAGTCTATTAGCAATTTTATAAAAGACAGATTATGGCTTTAAAATAAGGTCAACAGCTTTCATAAATGTTTATAAAGAACAGAATAGAAAAACAGAATAAAGGCCAATCAGAACAAGCTTCAGCAACTGCCCATTGGCTTTGATTAGAAGTCAGTACAGACACCAAAGAGTCCATCAGAGGTAAGTACAGAGTCTGTGCTTTTCAGAGTACAGGAAAACCTATCAAAATTATAATCTGTGATAATCGACCACATACTACAGATACAGCAGATAGAGATTACTTTAAAAATGCTGGAGTATTCCTTTAAAATGCTTCTTGCAGTGCGATATGTGTATATTTACTTACATGTATAATTATTTCTCATTTGTAGCTTCTAGAAAAAAGGTGAAATTTGGCTGAAAGTGTGAATTCTAAACTTCCATTAGTGTTTAAGTAGAAGAGGAGACATTTTATTATGATCTGAATTTGAACAACAGCTGCCCTTTACATTGTGTAAACATTTCATGATGAATTACCAACAGAAACTGTCAGAAAATTACTTGGAATAAAAAAAAAAATCCTTATATTTACTTAAATAAGATTTTGTTGTGGCAGCGACAATATAAATAATTCTGTAAAGTAAACTGAATGCATAGCAAAAACACAATAATATATCTAACTTTAATGGTTAAAGATATTGATGTACCGTCAGTCTTGCTCCTGCTGCTGGAGGCCGACGTTCTGCTGTTACGTAAAGGAAGCACCTCGAGGTATTTGATGCGCGAATGCTCCACTATGGTAACCCCAACACTGAGCTTGCTAACCAACTGCATGGGCCGGACGCTGGTCACATGTTCATAGTAACCCAACCGTCTCTGCAGCAGCTCCTCATAGGTCAGCAGGAAAATGGCACGGTTCCGCCCTGGGATGGTGACGGCCATGCGGAACAACTCCATCTCACCATCACTGAGAACAAAGAAAGGGAGTGAAAGAAGGACGGAGTGAAGAGAAACAGAGAGAGATCATTATCTGTCTGGAAACGGGATTGTTTCGTCCGATGATTCTGTCAGTATGCCCACTCTAGCTTGTTTAAATAGAGTTTACATTGTGGAGATGGAAAATGTGTCTAATATCTATCCTTTGTCCACTCTTGTCAATATGCCTCCTCTCTCATTCTCTCCCAATTAACAATTGTTTCCAAGGCTGACATTTCTGTGTAAAATGAATGTGGAAAACAAAATGAGAACAGAACTGCCACTGTTTTTGTATAGGTTAAAGCGATGACTTGGTAAAACATTTCATTTGCCCATTTTCTCCCCTTTGCTACTGGCTGAACTCAAGTCAACTCCATGGTAGACCCTGCCTATAAAGAAGATAACATAAAGAAGGAGCAGCTAGCGGAATTAGCCCACCTACTTTTGGTCATATTTACATTGACACTTTGCCCATTGTACAGCCCATAAGTAATTCAGATGATAACATAGTTCCAAATTTTCTTCATAACACACTTGCTATTTTATTACACTGGTTAAGTATACTTGCTATTGCTTAGCCAGACAACTCTTCTGAGGCAAGTATATAAGGATTTAGGCATGCAGTTTGCACAACACTAACATGGCAGGTTATAACCTGTTATTACTTGTTAGTGTTACTGTTAGCTGCTATTATAAGTTAGCGTTACTTGTTAGCCTCCTCCTCTTGTTAGCTTGTTATTACATTAGCCTCGTAGCTCCAGTGCAAAACTGAAGCGAACTTCAAACATGCCTTGGCTGATTAAGTAAAACAAAATCTCTCAACTCACACTTTAAATAAGCAGTGAATAAGTTGGATAACTGTTATGTTATCCACTAACTTTGATTCTATGCCAAACTGTTCCATTGACCTGTGTAAAGGCCTTCACTGCTGAAAAACGAAAACACCACAGACTGGCATGATTCTATGCTAGTGTAAGATGGTTAATGCTGGTCCAGTGCTGGTCTGGTCCAGGTTTAGCTGGTCACCCAGCATGGTCATGCTGGCACACCAGTGTACAAGCATCCAAAACACAACATATGATTCTCTTTGCTGGTGAGCAGCCATGCTGTTCTTTGCTGTTCAGCAGGGTTGGGGAATGATTGCTTTAAGGCCAATATGTCATATGCCCGCAGGCCAAGTCAGGCCCGTGACGCAGTCCTATTCGGCCATCAGAATTATTGTAATTTTCTATCCTTATTAGCCCGTTTCACCCTGAGATGTACTACAGTCCCCAGCATGCACTGCAACGTAGTGTGTGTTACGACCCCCTGTCACGCATTCGGCAACCAACAAACTACAATTCCCAGAATACACAGGGCAGTCGCTTGCTAGTAATGACTCGGACTTCACTTCCCAGAATCCTCCGCATACTCACGTGACTCCGGAAAGATCATCAGTGGCCTATCACCGCTCAAGTTTGCCTTAGTATTAATGATGTTCACCTGTAGGGTTTATGTCATATGACTTACCTAGCTAGTATACTAGCCTGGGCTATAGTTAGGTTCGTTGCGAGGTATTGCTTTCCTTTGTGAAACTACTGAGCATTCTTCTTGTTGTGATTTATCGTGTATGACCTTCTGCTAACCCTTTTTCTCATTTGCCCTTCTGTACTGTTGCCTGGTTTCTTGGATTTTCAGTTTTGACTATTCGCATGTATTTTGGACTTTGCTCTGTTTTTTCCCCTTGTCGGTTATGGTCGCCTTGTGTATTCTACTGTTTACTTTGGAACTGACCCATGGCTGTTTTTTGACGATGTTATACTTGCCAGAATCCCCAAGTAAAACTTCATTTGTGTTTTATATCCGCGAGCGTCTGCTTACTGGTCAAACTTTAATTGATGTGGTCAAACAATTTATGGCTCAGCGGTTGCACAAAAAGAAAAGATGTCTGGTGTCTAGTTCAAGCAAATAGGCAGTTGAAAAAGAAATACCTAAAACAATTTGTTTTCATTTAGAATTACTTTGATTAAGTGTTCAGTGCCTATTTTGCTGTTGCAGTTCTGGCATATTTTGAATAAACAATGGCCCATCTGGGTCATGGCAAAATGTTAAGTAAAAATGAAATAAAAACACAGCTGGCCGACAGATTTGCTGAGATTTCTTAATATGGTCCTTTAAGTGGCTGAGTTTGACATGCCTGCTATAAGGCAAGCACATATTTAGCCTCAATACATGTAATTTGTAATATATGTGCACTACTTGTCTCCTTACCTGACCTCTGTTGACTCCTTGCTCTTTGGTTTGCCGTTGTTCTCCCCTTTGTCCTTTCTCACTTTCTTCTCTTTTGCTTTAATTTGACTGGGGAACACTCTTCCTCCCACAATCCTGTGTCACCAACATCAACACAAAGTGGTTTTCAAACTTTGATGTCATGAACGTTTGTTTTTCATAAACAAATTTTGCTACAACTAAATGGAGCCATATAGTGCTCCTCTGGCCAGTGTGTTTGTGTGTGTGTGTTTGTGAAGTTAATGTTAATCTAAACTCTCACAGGCCCTATGGTAACCTCTCTCATACAACAAATAAAACAGAATCCAAAATAGCTCAGTCAGTCATGGAAAATAACCCAAGTTGTGTTTGACCAATTTTACACTATGTTGGCACTTGACTAAAATAAAATATAGTTTTATATATATTTTGACTGATATGGTCTCACAATCTTACAGACAGACTGCTCTGTACTCTTTGAGGTGCAGCATTTTTCAACCCTGGTTCTGGAGACCACTGCCCTGCCCACTTTAGTGTTTGCCGTGTACTGCAACACACCTGATCCAAATAATCAGCTCATCATAACCTCTAAAATGTGCAGGGCAGTGCAGAGCCTCCAGGACCAGGGTTGGGAAACAATGGTTTATGGTTCTCTCTAGGGTAAACAATATTGGGAAAAAGCCACTGTGATATTTTAGGTTTTCGCAATAAAAACTGAGATACTTGGAAAACAGATGAACCAGATGAAATCCAAACCTCAGTTGCAAAAAAATTGGGACAGTATGTGAAATGCAAACAAGAATAGAAAGCAGCGATTAGTGAATTCTAAACTGAAACTGATGTGCTATGTCATAAATTCTAATAAAAGTTTGCCACAGTCTACCATTACCTTTACTTCTAACCCTTAATAATCTTTTAGACTGAAGACACCAATTGATCCAGTTTTGAAAGCATAATTTTTTGTCATTCCACCATCAGCTGCACAACCTTATGGGGCCTTCTTTGTTGTATTTTGTGCTTCATAGTGCACTACGATTTCAATGGTAGACTACTGGGATAGCGGTCTAGTACCTGTACTCTCTGATGATGCAGCCATGTTGTTGTTGCATGTGTTGTTTTTTTTTATTAGTATATATGGTTAATTGTGCCTTCACAGATGTGCAAGTTACTCATGTCAAAAGCACTAATAGTCTCCCATACCATGACAGACCCTGGCTTTTGAACTTTATGCAGATAACAATCTGGATTTACTTCTTTGGCCCAGAGAACACAGCACTCATTATTTCCATAAATAATCTGAAAGGTTGACTCCTCAGACCACAGTACATATCTCCACTATGCATCAGTCCATTTCAAACGAACTTAAGCTCAGAGAAGTTGGCAGCATTTCTGAATATTATTGACATAAGACTTCCGCTGTGCACAGTAGTTTTAACTTGTATTTGTTAGTGCAGCAACAAATGGTGTTCAGTGACAGTGTTTTGTCGAAGTATTCCTGTTCTGATGTCCTTCACAGAAACATGTCAGGTTTTAATGCAGTGTTGTCTGAAAGATTGAAGATCACAGTTGTGGTGTTCGGTTTCGCCTTTTTACACTCCTGAATCTTTTGTTAATATTATGTACCTTAAAGGGTGAAATACCTAAAATCCTTGAAATCGCTCTTTGAGAAACATTGTTCCTGCTTGATGCACTCTTGCTCATCTTTCCTGGATGCTGTTTTTATTCCCAAGCATGGTTGCATCACCTGTTTTACAATATTCCTACTGTTAAATTGCCCCGTCCTATTTTTTTATAATGTATTGCAGGCATTCATTTTAGAATGAGCGTATATTTACAAAAAGCAACTAAGTTAATAAGATAAAACATTAAATATCTTGTTGTTAAACTTTCTTTGTACTTTAAGTTTGGGTCAAAATTGATTTAGAAAGCACTGCTTTCTGTTTCTGATTTCACATTCTTTCACTTTTTGGAATTGAGGTTTGTACAACTGAGTGAAGAAACTGCCTGGAATTATATTAAACACACGCTGCTGAACCTCTGACAGCATAATTAAAGACAGTCTTGCATTACTTTGCCCAAATTTATTCACATATTTTGGATCGTGTGGATGCTTTATTCATCCAATCTTACATGGAACAACTGAGGTTGGTCAGAATGCTCACTGCAATATCCAGTGTTGCAATAATGATTAACAAATGATGTAGTTCTCCTCCAAATCACCAAGCTGCTCTACAGTGCTGCATAAGCCTCAGTGACTTGTGCCTTGTATCTCTAAAAAGTACAATGTACTGTAGTGTAACTGCAGGTTCCTCTGGCTTCCTCATGCTCTAAGAGAGGTTTTCGTGGTTCCTCCCAGTGGTTCTTCCCCATGCACTTAGGGAGATTTCCTTTTGAATCTTGGTTCCTCTCACTGGTTCTTCCACATGCTATAAGTGGGGTTCTGTTTTTAAGTATTGGTTCCTCTCAATGGTTCTTCTCAGTGCATTTTGAGATGCACTGTGGCACGGCATTAAAAGATAAACCAATAGTTTTTTTCTATGGCATCATTCTAGAGAACCCTTTTGGGCGCTTTAATTTAAAGAGTGTAGCAAATAAAGTTAAATTCAACTGAAGTGAACAGAACTGATGTTTTATAAGGGGCTTGTGTGGCCCCTCTTTGTTCTCTATTGCTGCTTCTCTCACATTATTCTATACCAACGACCAAAGTAAAGTTAAAGTAGTTGTAAATGAATAACATGATAGATGCTCTAGTTTCCTTGTGCTGGCTGTGTAATTCTTACTTACATGGTGAAGTTAGAGACGTAGGCGGCTGCTGGCACTTGGAATTGGAAAACCCCCTGAATGGCAGCGCTGTGCCTGTTGAACATTGTGCAGGACACAGCGGTAAAAGCATACCGAGAGATGATGGTGGTCTGCACTGAGTACTCCTGAATATGTGGTTTGGTTTCCTGAAAAAAGAGAAATTGTGGTTTTATATAGAAAGAAAGATTAATTACAAGTACTGATCATTATGTTACTCGAATTAGGGGTCGACCGATACGTGTTTTACAAGGCAGATATTGTTATCAATTATCAGTAGACAATGAGATCAGTAACTGATATATAGTTGTATGCAAAACGTTGAGCTCCCCTGGTCAAATTATGTGTTTTGTTTATTTTTTAAGTGAAAATAAGTGAACAAATCCTCTACAGAGAATACACTTCTGCATATTATGCACAAATATTGCGTATATGCTGAATTTAACATATTGGATAATAAGTCACATCGACTTTGAATAATAAACCACATCAAACAACTGAAACACAGTCTGCTAAAAATTGCAGGTCTTGGTTCACTTCCAAGTGAGCCCTAGTTCAGTTCGCTGCTGATGGAAACACATCTCTCAGGGTCTGCACCGAACGAGGGAATTCAACATCACAGCATGCTTTTCTGCTTCATCCGTGCTGTTTGCATAATCTGCCTGATCAATGTCTGACTCTTGATAGACTCTTTTTATTCTTGCAGCATGAGCTGCTGCTAATAATGGCAAACAAGCAATAAAATAATAGCGAAGCAATGCTTTTAAATTTGGCACAAGGGTCATGGAATGTATTGCATCCATGACCTGATTGGTTACATTCAAAAAACCTGTCATGAAGAAGCTTATATCAAGATTATTATTAATGACTGTGATACACAAAGACGTTTAACTTCTCTATTTTCATGAAAAGTAGTTGGTTTTTTGGGCTCGGTTGGAGGCAAATGTGAGTAACAGAGCACTTGTATCCCTGCAAAATTTCTGAACAATAAACAAAAACCCACTTTGTATAATTTGGTGCACTTCAGCCTCTGCAGTGTGAAGCCAACTGAACCAAATGAAAAGATTCAATGTCACAAAAACCCAAACTCTGTTTCAGACTTTAGCAAACAAGCAAAACAACAAATGAAACAGCCACTGTATTTTAGACTGAGAAAACCAAGGATAAACTGAAACAAAGAAAAGCTCTGTGCTAAACACTCAGAGGTAATATGCACTAAACCTACTGAACTGAGCCAGACCTCCTTTCTCAACTCATTTCATCTAGCCCTTGATAGCTGCTGAACAACATCAGCTAACTCTTTAGGTGAGATAGAAAATGTTCTGTTATCTTTTACTGTTTATTGTGTTGCATTATATTATAAAATAAAGCAAAACTGACAGGCTACATTGATTATTGTATTATATTTGTTTGCACTTATAATGATTTGGTTAGTATAATCCTGTAGGCCACAGAAGCTTCTGTGGTTGTTTGTGTGGGTCACGAGTTAGAAAAAGTTGGGAACCTCTGCCGTAGAGCATTCTAGGCATAAAACAAACTTATGCCAAAATGCATGTTTCTGCAGAGAGGTGTGTGAAGAGTTCTGAAAAGACAAACTTGGCACTCAAAAATGTTGCTCGGCTTTAGAAGTTAAACATTAACACTCACAGAAAGGTAACAGAGTAAAATGCCACAGGCCTGGTTTATGACCCAAAACGTTCATCCTGACAGAATATCTCAACATGCACGCATTTATTTCCAAATGTGTTGCACTAAGCTATGCAACATCCAAGCCACTGGTAGGCACCCATATAACCATTGCCTGGTGGCTGCTTGCACAATGTTTCATCCCAAAATAACAAGTGTATTACACCTTGTATGTGCACATAAAAGCAGTGCATGCAAGACAATAGCAGCATTTCACACATTAAGTGACATCGCAACTTAACTATAGCATATGATTCCGGTAAAAATTTAGCAAAACAAAATAACAAAAGCCATTATTACTGGTTGCAATTAACAGTATACACCAGCTGTCAGGTAGCTGGAGCAGAAGGCCTATAGTGTTTGATGGCATTTCACTGTATTAATACTACACTCTTAAAAAAGATGGTGCTTCACAGGTTCTTTAGTAAAGAAAATGGTTCTATATAGAACCATGAACACTCAAAGATCCCTTTGCATAATTAAAGGGTTCTTTGCATCATGAAAGTGTTCTTCAGATTCATGGAAAATGTGCTATAGATGGTTCTATATGGAACCTTTTTTAAAAATGGTTCTATATAGCACCCAAAGGGGTTCTTCTATTGTTACAGTGTCAAGCTTGTAAAAATAAAAGACACTTTTTGGGTGCTATATAGAACCTTTTTGAAAAAGGTTGAATATAGCACCCAAAAGTGTCTGTTGTGCAGCATCTATAAAACATTCGTGTGTGTTTTCCATCAGTCTGAAGAATGCTTCATGATGCAAAAAACGCTTTAACCATGTAAATGGTTCTTTGAGTGTTCTTGGTTCTATATAGAACCATTTTCCTTAGAACCCTTGAAGCGCCATCTTTTTAAGAGTCTAGGATCAGCTGTCTAGTATCCTCTTAACTTTCCCTTTTAAAGCAGGATCAGTTATGCTCTCTGTGTAAGGAAACATCAAGCAGTTCAGTGCTCTTTAAAGGGCCTATATCATGAAAAAACAGATTTCCTTTGCTTTTTTGAAATTGAAAGTAATATGTAAACATTGTTAAAGTTTCAAAACCACTCACCACCCAGTCTATGCTGTCCATTTATGGAAACTATGATGAGTTTTTAACTCATTGTTTCTGTGAGAAGCGTATTGTTTATCGCAACACCAAAATTGATCATGATGGCAACAAAATATTGTTATATATGCCCACCTCCAATTTGAACCATTTTTTTTTCAGTGCTACATGATAAATATAAGATAACTGTAACTATATTAAACTAATAGATTCTATTTTGGCATATAATACTTCTATAATAAACTCACCTGTAGGCCTACTGTCATACATGTCAATTTATAATGCACTGAGACAAAACATGATGTAATGCTTTTAGTTGATTCAAGTGTGTCCATCATTTCAACATGGACAGAATATATTATGTCAGTTTTGACTTTATTTTTACTTATGTTTTACAATAATAATGCAGATGCAGTACATTTTTATTCGTGAGCATTCTTGCAGTGTAACTGTTTAGGACTCCATTGTAACCAATAGTAACTGTCTCAACTTGCTTTTGGATTCTTAAAGGGGTCCTACAGAAGTCCCTGTAGCATTTCCTCATATATCAATGCAACACATAAATAAAACAATAAACAATTCGGCGTACACATGCACGTCCATACCAGCAACCTGGGTGCCTGGAAATCTCTAGAGCAGCTTTAAATGAGCATTTGGTTCATATTTTTACACTTCAACTCAATGTTACACACTTTAAAAAGATGTTTCTTCAAAGGTTCTTTAGTAAAAGCAATGGTTCTATATGAGTCATGAGTTCCATATAGAAACATATCGCTGATGTCAGAAGAAAACCTCATCTCCATTTTTGTCATTTTTTAGTTTTTAATATACTTTGAAAATGCCTGTCTCCCTTTACATTGTGTGTAAATTTCATGAAGAATGGAGCAAAAGAAATGGCCCAAAATGACTTGGAAAAAACGTCTGGTTCCATTGACTTACATTAAAAGTGAAGTAGGTTTTTTCCTTTTCCTGTAAAGTTACCATTTTTAGACAGGAGGTTTTCTTCTGACAACAGCGATATGCATGCTTAAATGGTTCTTTGCATGGTGAAATGGTTCTTTGGATTAATGGAGGATGTGTTTTATATGGTTCTACAGTGTCGCAACAATGGCACAACACTTTATGGTGCTATATAGAACCATTTTCAAAAAACAACACATTCACCATTAATCTGAAGAACTATTTCACAATGCAAAGAACCATTTAAGCATGCAAGCCCTTCTATATAGAACTCATGGTGGTATAAAGAGCCATTGCCTTTACTAAAGAACTATGTTTTTTTTAATGTTACACCAAGTGTGTGAGGTATGCGAGTCTCTCTGCCAGGTACAAACGCCACCCTTGTGCGCAAAACGAGAGAGCTTAGTGCGCAAAAGCGCGCGCGCCAGTGCTCACCTTGGTCAGAAGCGTCTTCACCTGGCGCGCGACTCTGCGAGGAACCTGCACGAAGAAGGAAAAGTAGTCATGAAACAGTGCGCGGATTAAAACGGCTCTTCCAGAGACAGTCCACAAAACTGTGACTCACGGTGGCAAAGTCCGCTCTGGAGAGCGCGTAGTCCTCCAACTCCACCAGCTCTGCGACCTCAGCATCCTCGCTCAGAGCGGCATTAACCGCCCGGCTGAGACACAGCGCTAACGCCAGAAACAGCATGGCTCATGGGTGGAGGGGTTTGGTTTCCTACGGTAGCACGAGACACCCGGTTCGGTGGGTGTTTGCACACGAGCTGGACTGGAGCGCAGTGGAGCTGGAGCTGGAGCTGGAGGACGAAAACTGCGAGTGATCCGCCCATCAGCCATACCCTGCTGCTCACACGGACAAACAGGGGCTGTGTCTCAATTCAGCAACTGTAGAAAGGGCAATTCCACTCACTTTTTAAAATTTCTCGGTAATTAAGTGGTTAAAAGGTAGAGTCATTCGGAATGGTCTGATGTGAGATGGTTCGTTCTAGAGAAACTTACCGAGTCAGAAGCTCTTAGGGGCCGTGGTTAAAAAAAGGAATGATATTGCGACCACTGGCAATAATTTTGCGGTCCCTCGCAAATGCAGTGGATTTTGCATGGAAACGCAATTTCGTTTCCTAAAAAAGGCACTTTAGGGGCTCCATAGGAAGCAGACGTCTGAAGAGTTTAAGAACCAGAAAGTTTGACCATATCAGCCCAGTTTTATCAAACCTACACTGGTTGCCAGTTAAATTACACATTGATTACAAAATTCTTTTACTGACGTATAAAGCTCTAAACGGCCTCGCCCCTCAGTACCTGAGTGAACTTCTCTCATACTAAGAACCATCACGCCTACTTAGAACACGAGGTGCTGATACCTAAAATCAATAAAGTTACATCAGGGGGTCGAGCCTTCTGATACAAAGCCCCCCAGCTCTGGAATAATCTTCCGGTCAGTGTTCAAGATTCAGACACAGCCTCAGTCTTTAAGTCTAGGCTAAAAACCCACTTGTTTAGTCAAGCCTTTGGTAATTAGTTTTCCCTGTTAGATAAAAGGTGCAGATCTGGGGGTTCATGGTCATAGAGTATTATGGTAAACTGGGAGTGTTGGTGCCGTCGTCCCACTGCTCTCACGCGTTCACTCAAGTTTGTTGACGGTGGAGTGGAGGGGCGCTGACATCTCAGGGAGCCCTCATGTCTCTGTTACCGTTCTGGCTCTCCCTCTTAGTTAGGCTGTAGTAACTACACCTGCCGGAGTCTCTGCTGCACTGAACAACTACCCATCCTGTGTGGTCTGATGTTGTTACTTCTTCTGCCTTGATTGGGTGCCCACTGCTCGCCAGCCTTCTTGACCGGTGTGACCATCATGGAGCTTCTCGCAGTACAACGCCGTGCAAACCTCACCTGCATCAACTGACCTTTCTGATAATGCTGCTGCTGCACAGACTCAAATTATTTAATTATAACCATTGCTTCTCCTGTTTTCCCCGTTTCTGTATTTTAATAGTTTATTCTAACGTTTGCTATCCATTGTCGAGCAGAGGAAGATAGGTTCCCCCTTTGAGTCTAGGTTCCTCTTAAGGTTTCTTCCTTTTACTCTTAGGGAGTTTTTCCTTGCCACTGTCACCCTTGGCTTGCTCATTTGGGGCTTGGACCTGGATTTTTCTGTAAAGTTGCTTTGTGACAACAACTGTTGTAAAAAGTGCTGTATAAAAAAACTTTGACTTGACTTGAATGCCTCTAAACGCTCCCTTAAAGAAAGTTATAACATGAAATGGTTATGATTACACTGCCTGATGTCTAAGACATCGTTTTATCATAGCTTTGAGAAAGCTTTGGCCCAAAACATGTATTTTTTTAGATTAGTTACTATTTTACTATTAACAACATTACATACAAAACATGCATATGCTTACTAGTTTTTTGGATAGTAAATAATATGGCTAAACTTGTGTTGTAGACATGGTGATCCATGCTTTCTATCAGCACTATTGTAAAGAAATCTGAGTTGGTAAGTTTTTCTACAGTGAACCATTTTACATCAAACCAGTCAGAATGACTGAAAATTTTCAAAAACCGTTAGTATTCCCCTTTAAGGATATGACCCTATTGAGTGTTCTAGCATGCTCTAAAGTCAAACTGCGTTACATTCACCACATTCAAATGTGCACATCATTTCCACGCAAATAAAATATATTACACCAACACAGGGGAGCAAGTTGGGTCTGACAAGATACCACTGTCAGGAGGCCACAGCTCACACACAGCAATTCAATCATAAAACTGGGCAAATAAAACACACCTACAGTTACACCTACCATATTGATATCTCATGCATTATATATCAATATTAAAACAAACAAACAAACAAAAAAAATAGTACAAAACAGGAATATCGTACATATTCAGTTTAGAGATTCAGTTGCCTATTGCAATGGCAATTTTTCTTTCTATTGTGTAACTAAAATTCTTAGCTGGTTCTGCATTTTGTAGAAATATTTAAACTAAAAACTAATTACTGTTTTCAGTGTATTTGTGGACCCCATAGTAACCAATAGCAATTGTCTCAACTTGTTTTTGGATTCTTAAAGGAATTCTACAGAGGTCCCTGTAGCATTTCTTCATGTTTCAAAGCTACATAAAATTAAATCAATAAACAATTCATTGTATTCACACGCTTCCATAGCAGCAACCTGGGTGCCTTACTCATATGTTTAGTATGAGCGTAACTGAGCATAATTAACAAACTGAAGGAAATCTCTAGAGCAGCTTCAAATGAGCATTTGGTTTATATTTTTACAGTTCAGCACAATGCTACACCCTTAAAAAAGATGGTTCTTCAAGGATGCCCCTAGTGGTGTTTGTTGAAGAATGATGGTGTTTAATGGGCAATGAAGGTGTTTGTTGGAGAATGAAGGTCTTTGTTGGAGATGGTGTTTGTTGGAGAATGATGATGTTTGTTGGAGAATGATAGTGTTTGTTGGAGAATAGTTGTGCTCAATGGAGTGAATTATGGGGTGTGACTGAGAATAATGATGTTTAATGGAGAACGATGATGTTTGGTGGAAAAAAATGGTGTTTGGTTTGAGAATGTTGCTGCTTATTATAGAATTATGGTGTTTGATGAATGATGGTTTCTGGTATAGAACAATGGTTCTATATAAGTTAGATGCTAACTAATAAGAGCTGTGTGAGAATGAGAAAGAGGCAGAGAATGATGGTGTTTGTTGGAGAATTATGTTGTTTGATGGAAAATAATGATGTTTGGTAAATAATGGTGGTGTTTGATGGAATAATGGTAAAGGTTGGAGAATGATGTTTGTGGGAGAACGATAGTGTTTTTTTAGAGAATGAGGGTTGTTGGACAATGAAGGTATTTGTTGGAGAGTGATGGACAGAGACGGTGCATTAAGTAGGCTAATGTTAATAGCATGCACCTACTACTGACTATTTATCCTATGGTTAGGAACCAAATGCAGCAGTAAAGTTAATGTTCAGTTGACCTAGTTTAATTTCTACATGGTGACAGCCTACAAAAGCTGAATCTTCGGTTAGTTTACTACATACAACAAGGAGGTGATGTGAGACAAAGCCAGACACTGGATGTAAGAACTAATATCTGTCTATCCTTAAACACCCACAATTACACTCCACAGACACAAACACAGAGTGCCCTAAAATTGACCCTTCAGTCTCAACCCCTTCATTTAGGACCCCTGGCTCCAACAGATGGAGACTGCACTTAAATGTAAGCAGCTTAAACAGGGTTTTGAATACTGGTTGGGTTTGAAAGACTAAAGAAAGTCTATGCCATTATACATCCTTTGGACAAGCTGCAGTAGTATTTTGTTTGTTTTGTATTAGAGAGTGCAAGTTTTACTTTAATAAAGAAAAGCTTGCTAAGTAACTCAGAACTGATCTAATTTAACACAAATTGCTAGAGCAGGTACTTTGGGGAATATGGTTTATCAGTGCAAGGAACCATGAATAGTAACGGACAGGATGTATCTGACAACGGCAATCAACTGACACTAAGACCAGATGTGAACAATGAATGCCAGCCACAGACACCATCTGTTGTTAATGGAGAGACAGGGACCTCTAGTGGCCACCTTGGCAACCCAAAGGCAAGAATGTGATGGAGAATAAGATAAAGATTAGTTTGCATAATGTTTAATTAGATTAGATTAACCTTATTGGCCTTAATGAAAATTTGCTTTTGGCTTGATATGACCTATTCTACAGAATTAGTTCAAAATGCAATCCCACAGTAAGTAAGCAATTAAGTAAGTAAATACATAATTAAATAAAATATTCAGATCTTAGATATTTACAAGCATTATGTTAGGGCAGCATGGTGATGCAACGGGTAGTGCTGTCGCCTCACAGCATGAAGGGCTTGGGTTAGATTCCCCAGCTGGGCGACCAGAATCCTTTCTGTGTCGTGTTTGCTTGTTCTGTCTGGGTCTGTTTCCTCACACACAGATATGCAGTTAGGTGAATTGAAGAGACTAAATTGTTCCTAGGTGTATATGTCTGTGTGTCTGCCCTGGGATGGACTGGCAACCTGGCCAGGGGGTTTTCTGCCTTCCTCCCAATGACGGCTAGGATAGGCTCCAGCACCCCGGTGACCCAGGAGGATAAGCGGCTTAGACTGTGCGTCTGTCTTAAATATATATTTATCATGTCACAAACTGTCACTATTAAAACAGTCACTACTGTCACCTGGTTAATGATTGTTTTGTTAGTGACAAAATAGAATGTTTAATCATTTTTTAAATAAAATAAACATGATCAGAGCTTAGGGCCATTTAAAACTGTAATTTTAAACTATTGGAAATTTCAAAGTTCTCATAGAAATCATGTTTTGCCACTGCCCCCAAGTCATGTGAATCATCAGTGGTTCTTGCATTACTACAGGTATAGTTATGTTAGATTAATGGCTCGTCAGATCAGCCTAAAAATTTCTTTCATGTGGTAGCAAGCAATTAAACTAGTTTCATTCAACTCAAAAATTACGTTGATTGAAAGAATCCTTAATTCAAAGACTTTATTAAGGTTGAATAAAACTAGTTAATTTTACATGTTACCACATGGAGTAACTTTTTTAGGTTGAATTGATGAGCCATTTTTTACAATGTAATAAGAGGGTTAAAAGTCTGAAATATGTTTTTAACTCTGACTTGCAACCAATTTGGTACAATGGACTACAGAAATATGCAGAATAACCTACATAAAACACATCAACGCATACTGAAAACATACAAAAGAGTCAGTAGTGCAATTCAGCAATCAAGCAGTAATTATAGGCTGTTTAAGATAAAAAATACTTCATGTGGTAACAAGCAATTTAATTAGTTTTATTCAGCTCAAAAATGAATTTAAATGAAATTGTTCATTCAAAGTATTTATTTAGTTTGAATAAAAGTAATTAATGTACTTGTTACCATATGAAGATTTGTGTGTGTGTGTGGGAGGGTAGTTTCAGCATAGGTAGCAGATAATGTATGTACTATTTTTATTTTATTACAGATAAATACATAGTATTGGTTGAATTAGTGATTAAGATGCATATTACAGAAGGAACAGTGTTTAGTCCTGGTAATAAATATGCAATTCAAGCAGAGCTGCAAGATCACAAAGGTCTGGTTGCCCTCTAACGGCGGTAGTATGCAACTGCAGTGGCCTTTAGGCTCTGTGTAGGAATTGAGGTGGGTAGGAGAAATAGATGCAGCTTTGGTGAACATTCAGGCTTTTTAAAGTGAGTCAGATCAGTTGGCTCAGCTGGCTCTACCAACTCCCCTTCATTATTTAGCATTGTCAGTTATTTGTTTCCAAAATTAGACATGTAATTAGACAGGTGTCAACTGCTACACACAGGAAACCTTATATTCACAGCCTCCACACTGTATACATTCACTGATACCTGTATGGTACACTTTTACCATTAAATTTAGCAAGAACAGCAGTTTATCCATTTTTGTTGTTCTTATCTGTGATGTATTAGATAAACAGTGTCTCACCCAGTTAAATACATACACAAAGAGTGGAACCCTCAGGGCCCTCCAGGCCATCAGAGAAGGTCTAAAGCAGGGGTCAGCAACCCAAATGTTAAGAAGAGCCATTTTGTCCTTTAACAAAAATCAAACCACCTTGGGAGCCACAACATTTAATGTCCATTTTACCATCTTGGCTGTAAATATGTCTCAGTATGCGCTAATGTACTAGTAAAGGCTAAAAATATAAAATAAACGAAAACGCAGATTTACTTTGCTCTGCTTTAAGCTTTAGCTCAGCTTAGCCGCTTTTCTCGCAGGATACTTTTCCACAAAAGCGGAGTAGTTTCTTGTAAAATGTCTCTCAACTTTTGATTTTTTATGAGGCTGAAGTCGCTTCTCGTTCGCAGCTTCTTCTTCGAATTTTCCCGTTCCACCTTAAATGGTGCCTGTGGTACCAGAACTGCTGCACCGTTTAAGGTGGAACGGGAGAATTCAAAATGAAGCTGGCGAAAGAGAAACTGACTTCAGCTTCGTGACTTAGTGTTTAAAAGTTTCTCGTTGCAGATTAAATGTATCAAGATACCAGTCGAGCGCTTATAAACGCAAATAAACCCATTCTCTCCAAATTAGCGATGTTCATCTTAAATCTTTCTCTTTGCTGTTTCGTTAGCTACTATAGGCGAGATTGCTGTCTGTATTGCTGTGTGACCAGCAGTCTGCGCGCCAAGCATCAGGGTTAAAGGTTGGTGAATTACCAGTTATATTAACTTGAATGTCTCAGACCATTAATTGTTAAAGCAGAGCTTTATTTTACTCCAAAGAAGGATTAATTTATTTTTACTTAAGAATCTAATTCCGCTGTGGAGCTGCAACAGGGCAGTAAAAGACTCGTGGCTTGGCATGTTGCCAACCCCTGGTCTGATGATTTCTGGGAACTAAAAAATGCACATCTGTAATTTGTAGTTCATTTTTATTTATCAGAATCATGTATTTAATCTCTGCAGTACTACTCTTGTTTCATAGTCAAGTATAGGTTGAAAACAAAAGGGTTAAATACTTGAAACACTGAGCGGAAAACTGGCCAATCAGAAATTGTTTTTCTCAATCATCAGCATAATTACATGTGTTGGAGGAATCAATCAGTCGTTTCCAATTAATCCAAATGATTTCCAATGGGTGGGACCAACTTCATGAGAAAAAACACTCTAAGCCCTCTGGAAGAGGATCTCAGTACTGAGTCACTGTGCTACAAGGTAAATCAGATGCTAATATGTCAGTCATAAAGCTTCAAGTAAAACCTGGAATGTCTTTAAGAAGCTTCAAATGTCTGTCTTTTGTCTACAACTGCTTTTTTAGAATATTCTGTCCCACCTTAAAAGACGCAGCAGCTACATTCTTTTGCTGCATCGTTTAAGGTGGAATGGAAACTTGAGAAAGTATTCTGTCGAATTGCTGTTAGCTTAGCTAAACTACTAGGATCCTACAGGGATGCTATCTGAAGTTAGCACTGAGGTGGGTTTTTTGTATTGACTGAGTTTTGACATTTATGGCCCAAATTGAGGGCCTAGCTCTAATAGTCATGGTTCACCACTGCATACATGCAGTACATGCACAATCAAAGACAGTCAGAGAGAGAGACTGAGCAAGAGAGTACTGAAAAAACTGCCAGTTTACTGCCAGTGTTTGTCTATGGAGATTGCATGGCTATGTGCTTGATTTTCTACACTTCTTAGCAATGGGTGTGGCAGCCAGGAAGCAAAACAGCTAATCAGCCAATTTGGTTCTAGCCAGTTAGGCTAGTACTTCAACAGCTGCATACAGTTAATTAAAAAAGGCAATCAAATTGTTAATTACAGTTGTATATGTCCAAAATTTCATGATAGCGACACGTCTATCTAGACAGGCTCCAATTTTTCCCTTGGCTAAAGATGTTTTATTTACAAAAATGTTTTGTAACATAAAAGATGTAGCCTTAAGTTAGCCCTTATTAAGCACTATTGCATACTTTAAATCAGTTAAATAAGTATTATTTTATGTGTATTGAACAAAATTGCACTTGTGTGTAGCAGAAAGTGATCAGGTCCTCAATTTTCAGCATGTGCACTATTTGCACACGCACTCCACAGGTCAAGTTTCAAAGGTTTCCCCCTCACTTTGAGTTTTTTCCGTGTATGGGTTATGTGGAGCACAACAAATATTGACGAGGCTCAGAGGGCTGGACTCTAGTGCCTGATAGTCTGGCCTCGTCCATCGTCTGCTCTGCTGGCCGCTTTGCCTTTCGCTGGACGGTTTTCTCTTCGGTCAGGCACCATGAAGCTCCCAGCGCTGCTGCTGGCGGCCCTGCTGCTCTCCCAGAGCTGGGCTTTTGAGTTTATTATTGATGGAGAGTGGGAAAGTGAGATGATGGTAAGAAAGAGAGAGATACTGGACATGTTTGTTTGTATGTGTTAAGGTTATGACAAGGTCATTCCTACATTATGGTGTAAAGTAACCTTCCCTAAAAAGTCTTAACATTGCATTAGTCTACCATGCTAACAGACTCAAATGCATACTGTTCAAGCTCAGGCCAGTATAACTATTCTTTTATTTTCACTAAATGTTTTACATATGATCTAGTACAAGTGTCCACTGTGTTTTTTATTTATTTATTTGTTTTATAGCTATCACAAAGTGTTGATGAAAATATTAACTTTTTCTACTCTGCCATACTCATGAATGTATTTAAAGTTAGACTTATAAGAAATGACATTTTCCAACATGTATGTTCTCTTTGTTTTGCTAGTCTGATCATGTGGATCATTTCGACAACAGGAGAATCAGGGTAAGGCTTCAGCTTTCAATTTGTGGAAAGTTGCCACGTCACTGGCCCTGTAGCTTGAGTAGTATAGATCCATCCCCATAGAGCTGGACTTCGTGAGTGTGTTGTTGCTGTTGAATCACATTGTTTAAGCAGCTTGAAAACATCAGCTATGTTTTACATTGCGTGAAATTTTCCAAATGTCCATTAAACTTAAGAATGTTTTTCCATTATCATTTTAGAGGTTCGAGATTTTGTTATGATAGCAATGAAATGTACATCAGATAATACAAATATAAAATATCGCTGCTGTCGGAACAAAACCTCATATCTCCATTTTTTTTCATTTTTCAGTTTTTGTTATCATTTGAAAATGTCTGTCGCCCTTTACATTGTGTGTTAATTTCATGATGAATGGGCCAAAAGAACTCAAAATTACTTTAAAAAGTCTGGTTACATAGACTCACATTAAAAGTTAAGTGTGTTTTTTTCCCTCTCCTGTGAAGTTAATATTTTGGATATATGAGGTTTTGCTCCAGGAGCAGCGTTATGGAATATATCATCACTCTCAGAACAAACCCTTATAGCTCCATATTACATCATTTTAATATTAATACATCTACTATTTACATTGTGTCAAAGTTTTATGATGAACAGACCGACAGAAAAGGTTAAAAATGAAATCTTGTTCCATTAACTTACATTGACAGTTTTTGTTTTTCTCCAGTAAAGTTACTTTTTTGGAGAAACAGCGTTCTTGTTCTGACAGTGATGATATGACAAATGATGAAAGTTCTTCTTAGAAGTTTTTCAGTTTGATGTGCGGAAAACATTTTGAGGTCATATTTAATCAGGGGTAACTGAAGGTCATTCAAAGGTCAGTCATAGCTCTGCCCAGAGTGTACTCTGTAACACTGTGCTACAAATGGCTTAACCCCTTAAACAGCAAGCTTATCATAAAACACATTAATTTAATGAGTTCTCATTCAGTAAATGTTATGACTTGTTCAGTAATTGCTGTGAAATCAATGTATAAGTTATGTACATGTAAAACATGTAACTAACTAGAATGCATTAAGTTTTTGTTTTATTAAAAAATGAACTAAGACTAAGAACCTAGCTAAGTTAAGACACAGCTTATTATTCTGTTAACTTGCAAAAATTGTAAGCAACCAGGTTACTCACTTTTTGAAGTTAAAACAAAAAAACCTTTTTTTTTCTTTTGTGTGCAGTGCAGTTATTAAAGTGAAGACTGAACCACATACTGACACTTACTTTTACAGGTTTAGAAGGTTAATCTTTTTTGCAGTCAGCTCTGATCTTGTTCATTTCATCATGAGTCTATAGCGACACAATGATTTAGCATGAGTGTTTACTGTTAATCCCAGGGTCCCAAACTGACCATTTTGTCAACGATGTTAGTGTTCAGTTTTAATTGTCTAAATTTTAAAGCAGCTGAGGTCATAAAATCATCAAAGAACTTTATCAGTTATTTTTAAATAAAATAAAACAGTAAAATAAAAATACACTACTGATCAAAGTTGAAAAAAAATTGAAATCACTTTTCAATGTTCATTTGTTTTGTTTTACAAAATTAGCTTTTACAGTGTAGAAATCATAAACTACACACCAAAAGGTATTTTTTAGATGTCTATTTTTTTAGGAATAAGAAGTTATTACATGAGTGATAAAGTGCTGTTTGTACATACTGATGTATTTATAAAACATTTAAAGTTAGAGTCAAGAGTCAAGAGGCTTTTATTGTCACTCCATCTATGTACAAGTACACAGTGGAGTGAAATTACGTTCCTCCAGGAACAACACAGTGCAACAAGGAACAGAAAGTACAAAGTGTGAACATGCAGACATAAGTGTGCAAACCAAAAATTAAACTTGAAACAATACAATAAATACGATAAATTAAACAGACATTAGACACAGTAGACAGACAGGACAGTGCAGCGCCGACACAGCACTCATTTCTGAGCATGAGGTAGTGGAATCTATAGATTTAAAGAGGCACTGTGGATATTAAATTTATTATAAATGTATCTGTTATTGTCATACAGGTTTGCTAGTTATTTTGCATTTCATCATTCTAATTATTTCCATTTTTTAATGTTTAAGAGCTTCTTACAAATAAAAAAAGAAAGATCAATTCCAAACCTTTGATCAGTAATGCACACTCGTATGCAAAAGATTGTGCACCCCTGGTCGAATTCCATGTTTTCTTAATTTTTTAAGTGAAAATAATTTAATTGTACAATCTCTGTTTATTTGCTGAGTTTAACACTTTGGGAAAAAATAAAACATAAAAAATAAAATGGGCCACATTTTATGTTTTATTTTTCCCCAATATGTTCAATTCAGCAAATAAACATTAATTGGGTACTAAAATGTGCAGAAGAGTTCTCTGTAGAGGATGTGTTTGCTTCATTCTCACTTAGAAAGTCAACATGGAATTTGACCAGGGGCCCAAACTTTTGCATATGACTGTATGTGTATTAATTGGCTCTGCTGATATCTTTCCTATCTTGTGCATGCATCTTCTCTGAGTGCTGTATTGTTAGTGGTTTTTGACCACTGCTGTTTTTTTTGCCTGTTTTGTAGAGGAGCCCACTGGCCAGTGAAGAGGAAGAGGACTTTGAGGTAGCCGTCTTGTTGTCTGACCTTTTTTCCTTGGCACTCTCTGTTCTTATCCACTAATCAATAGCTGTGTTTGCAGATGCGCAAGAGCCACAGCGGTTATTGACTTCTGATCTAATGCTTCACTGCTAAAAGACCTACTTTTACTGCAGATTGTTGAAGTGCACACTTAAAAAAGATTCTTTAAGGGTTTTTTAGTAAAGAAAATGGTTCTATATAGAACCATGAACACTCAAAGAATCCTTTGCATGATTAACCCCTTAAAAGGCTCATTACATACTAAGCTTGTTATATAAGGCTTATTATTCAGCAACTACAGGCACTTCAATGCAAACTGGTTGAGCTATTCTTAGGTTATAGAAGTGTGTAATAAAACTTCGGGCCTGCCAGTGAGCCCTGGCCATTTAAGGGGTTAATAAGTTCTCTGCATCGTGAATGGTTGTTCAGGCTGATGGAGAATGTGTTGTACATTGTTCAATATAGAACCTTTTTGAAAAGGGTTTTTCTGTTGTTACAAGCTTGACATCATAAGAATAACAGAACCCTTTTTGGTGCTATATAGAACCATTTTCAGAAAGTTTCTAGGCAAAACCATCTACAGCACATTCTCCGTCAATCTGAAGAACTCTTTCAAGATGTAAAGAATCTTTTAATGATGCAATTAGTTCTTTGAGTGTTTATGGTTCTACATAGATTCTTTACTAAAGAACCCTTAAAGAGGAGTGTAGAAGTATATGTTTCAAAATTTAAACATGTTCCAAAATGCAATCATATAAAAAAGTTTTCTTTCTAGGCAGGATTTGAGGTTTAGATGTGCACTTTTCTGACTTTTAACTAGAACTTGGCAAGCCTACAATGTCATAAGCAAATAGTTTGAGCGGGTTCATTCACATAAAGCTACAGTAATATGCAACAGTGCCTCTGGTCAATTTTCTAACACACCTTTGATTTTCTAACACACCTTTGATTTTCTAACACACCTTTCACAGAGAACACACAACTGCATATTTTAATATACACAATCACTGTTTTTTTTTTGCTGAATTTAACATGTTCGAAACCAGGTTGTAAATGTTATGACCTTTTATATTTTATGCTTTTTAATTGCTTTTTAACATAAGTTAAATGTAGGGTAGTTGTAATGTAAGTGTTTACTAAGTTCAGGTTTACGCATTACTAAATCAAAATGGGTCGCACCACACAAACGTTTAAAAAAAATTCATTGAGCTTAATAGTTACTACACATTTAAACCTCTCCCTAAACAGGAAACCAATGGAAACCTCTTAGAAAGCACAAAAGTAGCAAAAACATGACTTTTTTTTGCTAAATTAAGCTAAAAACACTAAATGCTGTTTGCTATGATTTTTACTTACAGCTCTAGTAATTACTGTGGTTTTAACTCCAAACATGAAGCTAAAATCCACAGCTCCAGTTCACTGAGACTCTAAACTGGTGCAGAAAAAAATCAGCATATTTGGTTTTCGCAAGAAAAGATAAAAGAATGAACAGGCAATAGCTATTCAGTACTCAGGTATTCAAGTTACACATCATTCTTTTGTCTACAGGATGCAAAGTCAGCACAAGCTTCCATCGCGTTTTCATGGCAGTGGGTTTATAGATGTTTCTGAATATTATTGTCATGTTAAAGAGATGTATGTATTAGTTAGTTGTTATTAGCTAAAGTCTGACTTAAGGATTTAAGTTGTGGTAAATAAGAACTTAGTAATGACTTTACACACAAACATAAGTACAAGCATGTGAAAAACTGATGCAACCCAGTCTAGAAATATTACAGGGCTGAGATGGCACACATTACATTACAGTTACTCAAGTAACTGTAATGTGTTACTTCATACTGTGTGACCCCCAACAAAAAAAAATTAAACCACCTTCTCAAATGATCAAACACTTGCCTGAAGACAAAAAAGTGATATACGTCTGTCCATTTTCATAGTGTGTCAAACAGTGTCAGAAACTACAGAGGCGAAACATCAAACATGAGTTATGTAAATTTGCTGTGTTTTCCACAAACTATTGCTAAGGCTAATGTCATGATAACCTCATTAAGCAACAAGAATCCAAAAAGTGACAATATTCAGTGTTTATTTCATATCTTTTGTGTGTCTCAGATTTTTTCCTGTATGTGTGTGTGTGTAGGCTATACGTGGTAGTGATATCACAGTGAAGAGCTATAAAGTGGAGAGCAGGATTACCTCACGTTTCGCTCACACCACAGTGAAGAGCTCAGTGGTGAACTCAGGCCCGAACGCCCAGAGCATCGGCTTCAACGTGCAGATTCCAAAACGAGCCTTCATCACCAACTTCACCATGTAAAACACATGCAAGGACATACACAAAAGACACTAGGGGTATAAAAAAGCATCTGAAAATTGGGATTGCATAACTACATAAAGATGCATTGTTTAGAATGAACTATAATCAATAATAGTAATATTCAAGAAAGCATGCTTTCAAAACAAAATTCTCAGCCTGTTTTCACGTGCGAAAATCAGAAAAGTCTTGGGGTAATGTTTGTACTGTCTATACTGTACTACCATCAGAATAGCTCCTCCAGTCACATTTGTGTGTTCAGTGAATTTTTAAAAATACTTCTGAATCGTATGAAAAGAATCGATTCAAAATGAGTCATATTGATGTTTGAGATTTTCCGATGCACTGAATATTTTCCTAAAGAATTTCAATCAAATCAGTTCATTGGGAATTGATTCGATTGCAGTTTACACCCCTAGTATGCACACACACAAGACAAGACACACTCACACACACACACATTTAAATGGTCCAATCCACTGATGTTTCTCTCTGTGTGGTGTCAGGAATGTGAACGGGATTACCTTTATTGGCTCAGTAAAAGAGAAGACTGTGGCTCGAAACCTGTACGCTCAGGCCAGAGCCCGCGGAAAAGCTGCAGGAATCGTCAGGTATTACCCGGCATGCATCTGGCCAAGGTTTTACACAGCTCACTTTGACCTAGCCATGCTTCACCCACAAATATGCTCTTTTGCAACAACTCTTGCTAGATTGGGCAAGCTTTATAGAACGTTTTTGAAAAAAAATCCCACTTAACCTAATGAGAAACTGAAGCGCACTCAGTTTTTTAAATTTATAACATTATTATTTTAATATTATCATTTATGATGTATGTGAACAGTCACACTGTTAGGACAGAGCCAGTGTAGTTAGTTTTTTGTGTGTGTAATTAAGTTAAATTCATTATTGTCGTGTTCAGCCTGACTAGTTTTGATTAGCTACAACAATACAGTGCTGTAGTGTAGCATTTTAGACTGGAAACTCAACATTAGTGACCACTATTGGGGTAAGGCAGTGGTACAAAGAAATATGTTACAGTAATGTGATTACTTTTTCCTGTAACGAAGTAGTGTAACGTATTACAATTATATGCTTGTAATCACATTACAGTTACTGACTTAATACGTATTGTATAATTTAGGTTACTCATATGTCTCTAGAGTCCAATTCAAGCTGGATTAGTCTTACTTGTTCGTGTGCCGTAATTTGACTGATTACTGATGAGATCCGTGAGTTTGATCCAGTATAAATTCCGCCATGTTCTTAGTTTTTATAAGTGTACTAAGACTGCAAGTCTATAGTCTTAGAAGTCTACTAAGACTACTTAACTAATAACTACTCTTAGTAGTTGTATAAGTCAGCTAAGACCAACTGAATTATATAGTTTGTCAAACTGAGAGATCCTTCAGTAAAAGCAGTCCTGTTCAAATGGACAAATGACATTACTGGACCTCCTCTAGTAAAAAGAAATCCAGCATGAAAAGGGCTTAACAGAGCAATATCAATTGAATGTGATTATTTTAAAACATAATTTTATCTCTATATAGCTTCTCCGCTCCTGTCCTTGTACGTAATTTGCACATGCTAGTTGTGTCAGTTGACTGTCCAGCTGGGCAGTGGTGGACAACCTGTCAATGCATCTAATTATGCTAATATGAATCTGATGGATAAAATCTCTATGCTGAAGAAAAAGAAGCACCAAACAAACTAATCTAAAATTGTTCTTGTACCTTCCAGTTGAGACAGACGTTTGGGTTTTCCAGAGAAATCTAGAAATAAAGTACTGAGTACTGAATTAGATTTTTTTTCTATAAAGTAATTAGTTCAATAATCCTTTTACAGTTATAGAGAAGTAATTAGTAATTTGTAATGGATTTCCTTTTAAAATTTCTACACTGGTACTGGCACTAAACAAAGATTACTACAATTTCTCATTAGGCTAAAGGGATTTTTTTTTCAGTGTTCTGTAAAGCTTATCCAATCTAGCAATCTAGCAGTGAAAGGAGGACACATTTGCAGGCAGAGCATAGATCAAATTTCACCCTGTACAGCTTTTCTCAGACCTACCTTTATTTATCTTTCTTCATTTATTTATTTATCTCAGGTGTCTTTCACAAGGCCTTCGCATTCATTATTTGTTCTACTTTATCATCCACTCATTCATCCATCCATCTATTCCTCTATCCATCTGTCCATGCATTCATGTATATATCCAATACATTCACTCATCTACCCATCCATCCTATTATTATTCACTATTATGTTGTTAGTGAATTCATCCCATCCCTCTCTCTCTCTCTCTCTCTCTCTCTCTCTCTCTCTCTCTCTCTCTCTCTCTATCTCTCTGTTTATTGCAGGACTAACTCTCAGGATATGGAGACATTTAAGACGGAGGTTCATGTTCCTCCAGGCAGTAAGGTGGAGTTTGAGCTACACTATCAGGAAATGATGCAGCGCAAACTGGGAACATACACACACACTCTGCACATACAGCCGGGACGCCTGGTACCACAGTTGCAGGTCAGACACACACACACAAATAAATGTACACAGACACATATGCACTCAGAATTCACTTTATTAGAAACACCTACCTTGTACTTCCACCAACTGGACACTTTATTAGAAACACCTACCTTGTACTTCCACTAACTGGCCACTTTCTTAGAAACACCTACCTTGTACTTCCACTAACTGGCCACTTTATTAGAAACACCTACCTTGTACTTCCACCAACTGGACACTTTGTTAGAAACACATACCTTGTACTTCCACTAACTGGCCACTTTCTTAGAAACATCTACCTTGTACTTCCACTTACAGGCTATGTTATGAACTCCCCTTACTTTTTAGGTCCACTGCATCAGTCCCACTCTACACCATTTATTGTTGGTCAGGTTTTGACCAAAGGAATGTTGTCCAGATATTATTTGGGTGGTGTATTATTCTCAGTACAGTAGTGACTCTGACATGGTAAAATATGTGGTTTTGGTGTAAGTGTATCAGACAGCGGTGTTGCTGAGGTTTATATACACATCAGTATCACTGCTAGGTTGAGAGTGCTCCGCCTCCCAAAAATATTCAGCCTAGAACATTGGTCAGAAACCGACCATTGAAGAAGGGCTAGAGGATGGCTAACACATACTGGGCATCAATAGTGGTGTATCAACTCTGTCTAACCTCTAACAGTACACCAGAAAGATGGAGCTACAAGGGAGGAGTTTCAGATAAAGTAGCCACTGAGTCCTTGATTGCAACTTGCATGTATTGTGCATTTCAGTGTGATGTACAAAATTATAACACTGCTTTAAATTTTGACAGTATTGGGTACATACATAAAATATATGTATGTGGTTTACAGATAGAGTTAATGCACTACTCAGTCTCAGCTATTCTAGGCAAGTAATAAATAAAAGATGAAATAATGTTCCTAACACTGGTAGTAACTCGAAAACATTGCTACAGTTTCAGATTACAGTTACAGTTACAGATGTCCAACCATCGAACAGTTGAACAAAAGAACACATTTGTAGGGTAGATAATCTTATGTTATCAATAAAGAATTTTAAATCTGAAGTATTTAAAATATGTGTGTTTCCTCAGGTGGATGTATATATTTTTGAGCCCAAAGGCATCAAGTTTGTGAAGACACCAAGCACGCTGGGCGAACATTTTGCAGGCCTGACTAAAGTCACACACACTAAAGAGAAAGCCCACGTGGTGTTTAAGCCCACCCTGCAGCAACAACGCAAATGTGATAACTGCACAGAGAGCGCAGTTGATGGAGTTTTTACTGTCCAATACGATGTGGAGAGAGAAACCAATGCTGGAGAACTGCAGGTAATGCTCCGGGGTGGAAAATGCTTCAGTAATTGCACTTTGTAAATATACTTAAGTATTATTTTGGAAAATTACTCAAGTAGTACTGACATTGAATACCTTTGAGTACTTTTACTTAATTACATTTCTAAAATAATAAATACCTTGCCAGTTTATTTAGACCTTCTGAATGCTCATTAATCTCAAAGGCCAGCAGATTTTTCTCTATTTCTCTTGCCAATTAGTCAAGTTGTGTTTTTTTCCTGAAGGGATTCTGCAAATATTCCCATAACATCAACAATATTATTTAACACATTCACACTCAGAGACACATAGCATCACTACTGCGTAAAACAAGATTCTCTGTCTTTGCTCTCCCTCTCTCAGGTGTCTAATGGTCACTTTGTTCAGTTCTTCGCTCCATCTGATCTCACGCCCCTCTCCAAAAACATTGTGTTTGTAATTGATGTGAGTGGCAGCATGTGGGGGCTGAAGATGAAGCAGGTAAACACAACTACGAATCTTATGAGGTTATGTGGGGGGCTTAGAGCACCATCAGGTTAAACTGAAGCACTTTTATTTTTGGCCCTGCTGCAGTGCCGTCTTGTGGCTGTAGAGCAAACTGCACTTAGCAATGTGACAGCATGGTAGCAACTGGTGAAAATTTAGAGGTGGATGGAGAGGAGGAGCATGTCCCTCCCACTTTTTGGAATTCCGCAAGATCATTTATGTGGGGTAGCAATAAGGAATGTTTTGGCCAATACTGATATAAATGTGATTATTTTCTATAAATTGATCTCCAGACCTTTTTAAGCCTAGAAGACCAATGATTTGAACACTGATTGCAGTGTATTAGACTGCCAGCTCACAAACTCTGGATTATAAGGTTAAATGTCTCCATCTAAAACTTGAGACAATATAACTTATTCATATGGAAGATATAAATAAAATTGCAGCTCTTGTGATTTAAAAAATTGAGTATATACAGTGGAGTCCAAAATTTGAGGCTACATAAAAAATGTGTTAACTTTTTCATTCAAACCTGGAAATAAGCAAGTTAAGTGAGTAAGTTAAGAAACTTAAAAAAAATTAAACAAAGAAAACTTACGACAATTAATATTGATTAATCAATTCAAATTTGTAAATTAGACCACATTAAGGCCTTTGTACAAATTTAGTTATATTCCTTCCATTGAAGCTCATTTTCAGGTGACTCCCAAGTATATTTAATCTACTGATCAGAGGCTTTTGCACAAACTTATATGGTCCATGTCAAGTGCAAGTTTTTTAAGCAAAAGGGGACATACCAAATACTAAGAAATTCTGAAATTCATGTTAACATTCAAAGATTCTACTTTTCACTCAAGTTGTTATGCTGATAATATCATATGTAATGAAAAGCAATGTATTAAATTAGAAAGCAAAGCAAAATAGCAGCATTTTTACTAATGGTCTCAGACATTTGGAACCCGCTATATATGATTAATCGTTCAATCCTTGGTAGCAGGATGACTGTCAAAAAGAGTACATAGCTTATATCATTGATAATATTTTCCCACACCAGTCATATTATGTTGCCATTATAGGCTAAAACAGAGGGCGACTGCATAAGTAAGAACGCACTGCATGCACTCTGAGTGTAAAAAAGCATCCACATATGCATCTAGCGCCCCAATTTAATTTAATTGTCATTGTCCCAAAAAAAAAACGTACAGATTTTTTCTTGAGGTCTTGAGAAAACAGCATTTACTATGTTGAGATAATGACATAAATAACTCAAGATCACATAATAAGTAACTTGTTATCATGGGAAAACAGAGTACAGTAAATTAACCCATGGCCTTTTAGGGCTTTTGTATAAATGAAAAGAAACATATTTGCTTTTTTTTGCTTTTCTTTCTGTTTTCCCATTTTTCTCTCTTCCTTTCCCCTTCTTCTCTACAGACTGTTGAGGCCATGAAAACCATCCTGGACGACCTGACCATGGACGACTATTTTAGCATCATCGACTTCAATCATAACGTTCGCTGCTGGAGTGAGGAACTTGTACCAGGGACATCCATAAGTGTTGCAGAGGCCAAAAAATACATTCAGAACATTAAACCCAATGGAGGTGAGAGAGTGAGAGAGAGAGAGAGAGAGTGAGAGAGAGAGAGAGAGAGAGAGAGAGAGAGAGAGAGAAAGAGAGAGAGAGAGAGAGAGATGGATAGACACAGAAACAAAGAGAGAGAGAGCGAGAGAGGCATTAAAAAAGTACTGCATCAAACTGACATATTACATCAACACAGGACTGCTGTTCATTTTACATACTTTTGGCAGTAATTATGTTGGTGTAATATATTGTTTTAACGTGAAAGTGATGTACACGTTTGAAGCGAATTAATTGATTGCAGCACTTTTTTCAGTGTAGCCTCTCATAGTGCCTCTGATCTGTTTATTATGTGTGTATTAGATTGGTTCTTGTTGACTTTTGACCACAGGCACTAACATCAATGAGGCTCTCCTGAAGGCAGTGAGGATCCTGTTGAAAGCACTGGATCAGGGCCTGATTGACCAGCGCTCCGTTTCTATGATCATCCTGGTGTCTGATGGAGACCCCACTGTGGGTGAGGACATATGTTTCATACACACACACACACGCACACACACACACACATACACACAACCTAATAAACATTCACTGGCCACTTTATCAGAAACCCCTCCCTTGAGGCTCCATCTTGCTGGTGTACAGTTAAAGACTGTAGCCTATCTGTTGTGACACAGTTTATGTTAGCCATCCTCTAGTCCTTCATCACTGGTCAGTTTCTGAAAACTCCAACAACACTGTGGTAGGTGTTTCTAATAAAGTGGCCAATGAGTGGAAGTATTAGGTCTGTGTTTCTAATAAAGTGGCCAGTGAGTGTAAGTACAATGTCTGGGTTTCTAATAAGGTGGTCAGTGAGTGTATACTCCTCAGTACTCGATTTCTAAACATTTCTGTTCCCTTCTCATTCACCTTCCATCCACATGCTTTCTGTCACTGTTTCTCTGGGATTTAGGAGAGATAAAGCTGAGTGCCATTCAGAAGAACGTGAAGCGGGAGATGCGTGAGGAAATCTCTCTCTTCTCTCTCGGCATTGGGTTCGATGTGGACTTTGACTTCTTGGAGCGCATTGCCATGGAGAACAGGGGCTTGGCTCAGAGGATTTTTGCCGATCATGATGCTTCAGAGCAGCTGAAGGTATAGAGCAGGAGGCCTTTTAAATATGTCCATCGTTTTTGCCCTCCTATCCCATAGCACAATACTGTTTTCTCATTAAGTTCTGCAGTATAACAGTATAGAGCAGGGGTGTAAACTTCTGACTTCTCAACAATTCAGTTTAATTGCGATTCTTTAGGAAACAGTTCAGTTCATCATGAAATCTCAGATATCACCACGATGATTTGATATATTTTGGTACAATTCTGAACTGTAACATACCATGTTACTTTAGAAGAAAAAATATGAATACAGACTATCACTGTCAGAGCAAAACCTTGTAACTTTCCACATCATTTGACAATGTAAGCTACTATTTACATTGTGTGAATAGAGATGGAAACTTACATTCATGTTGAAAAAAACAGCATGTTTAATTCAAAAGGGTAAAGAGTTGATGCCCATATTCTGCATTTTCACTTACAATGAACAGTCGTAATACATTTTTGCATGCCCATTTTCCATCTCTTTATCCCTTTAAATTAAACAGGCTGTTTTTTTATACTGTCTTTAAAACTGATGTATGTAAATAAGCTCTGTTCTGATCGGTTGCCTTGTAATTAGGCTCATTCAAAAAGAAGCTGTCTGGACTGAAACACTCCTTGTAAATTCAGCGTGAATGGACAGAGTTAAATTGGTATAGACTGAATATGGAAGATATATATAAATCATTGTTTTGAGTGACATCACACAAACTGTAAATTCAAAACAAGTCGTTTGAAGCTTTTCATAAATGGACTTTATGGACTGGGGAGTGAATGATTTGTTTGGAAACTTTAACAGTGTTTACATAATACATCAAACTCGTTTGTTTAAAAGAAGTGAAATTTTCTCTGAGATATGAGCCAATATGGGTATTTTTCCTTCTTCTGGAAACTGATGTTATGTTGTTCTATCCACCACCAATTTCTCTCTCTCTGTAGCTGTTCTATAGCCAAGTGTCTTCTCCTCTCCTGAGGAAGATCACTATCGGGTTCCCTGAGGACTCTGTGAGTGATGTCACTCAGAATCATTTTGATAAGTTCTTCAGCGGCTCAGAGCTGGTAGTGGCTGGCAAACTGAAGAGTGTGGGGTCTAACATGCTACAGAGCTTCACCACTGCGTCTGCTGTGGGTATCTTCATTGCACCACATAAGCAAGTTTGAGATTACTTAAATGAAAAAAATTCAAAATCTCTCTATAATTCAATCGCTGAGGTGTAAATAAAGCCATTCCAAGTGTTTAGATGTATGATGGTTCATTGTTGAGAAACTTATCAACTCTGACTGGTGTCATAATGTCTATAACGCCAATATAACCATTTTGTTTACTATCCAGAATGACCAGTGAACCTACATGTGTCTTTTGAGTTTTTATATGTAATGTTGACAATGGTAAATTAGCAGTAAGTCTGAAAATATACATTATCTTTGGGTACTATTTTGCCTGCAAAAACCTCTACAAGAACTAACAGCCTGCATGTACCTCTCCATCATGAATGTGTTTTTAAAATATACTTTTTTGCCAAACTATATGTAAACTATATATTAATACAGTATAATGCCTCATAATTAGACCATAACTCATTTACATGCAGTACCATATTCTTAATCAAAAGCTGGTTTTAGATTTTTAGCATAGTTTGGAGTTTGAAGGTGTGAGATAGCTGTGCTTCACTTAAGCAATAAGCCACAAAATGCAATGCATTACAGTGGTTTTACCACAGTGAAGGGGTATTCTTTGTCATTCTTAAGTATTCTTAGTTATAATTTAATATTTTATTAATAATATATGCTTTGGCAACATCATAAACGTTGTTAACTTTACCACTAACCCTGTCAATATGATCACCAACAGTTTGAATCAACTTCATAATACTACTACTACTACTAATAATAATAATAACAACAACAAGAAAAATATATCTCAATAAACATTTCATCCACAAACAATGTAGCTGCTAACAATAGGCTCTTTGTACCAATCAAACTAATGGTCAACGATTATTCCACGAATAGTTCAGTCTTTTTTAACAACTTGGTACATTAAAGAGTAACTTTAAACATGGTTCAGCCAATCAGATTTCAGAACCATAACTATCAATTTTGTAAAGTTTTTGTATTTTTACCTATCTAGGCCACCATGGATCTGACCATTGATACAGAGGCGGACCTTCAAGAGTTGGACACACTGCTTAGCCAACAGCAGCACTCTATTGCTGGCTTCGCTTCCCGGATGTGGGCTTACATAACTATCAATCAGCTGCTCGCCGAGCGGTGAGACATTAAAGAGTGTTTAGACCAGTCAGTCAAATATCTGCCATTTTTTCATTTTTACTCAGCTTACTTGACTTGTCCTTGGTTAGCTATTGTACCCTGCCCAGAAATTAGAGGGCACCTTGCCTTAAATTTTGACTTAAATTTTCTCACTGTTACTTTTCAGTTAATTAAGAAAAAAACCCTTGCTAAGTTTTTGTTTACATAAAACAGGACAGTTCACGGTTATCTTTAACATGCAGCTTTGTCTTTTGTATGAAGCAGCCTTTGCCTACATAATGATTTGACGGATTTCTTTTTCAAAAGATTGTTAAAAACACATTTTGGCCCCAAAAAAGGGTGGCTTAAACAGCTGAAAGTTTTGGGTGCTGATATCACAACAAAGGGATAACTTGTGGCCTTTGGCTTTATTCCCAGTGTAGCACTGTCATGAATATTGCCACAAATTTTTACACGTGATACAAATATAATACAAATATCATTGCTGTCCAACCAACCAAAACATCATTTGTATCATTGGAATACTTGAGTATTCGTTTGTTACGTTGGTATTCGATTCTGTATTTAATTTTTTTTCAAGCCAAAACAACAACACACTTCATCAGCAAATGCCTTTAAAAAGAAAAATGAATACTAGCCGGTTTAGTTCAATACAGTATGAATTTATGCCTCAAAGCACAACAAACTGCACTTCTTTCCAAGCTGCAATTGAAGCTAAAAGAGAAAAGTTTTCCTAAGAAAACTCAGGAAGAAATCACATGTGCAGGAGCACTTTAAATTATCAGATGATAAGAAAAATGCTCTGTGCTCTTTGTAGGTCTTTGGCCCCGACTGCAGCAAAGAAGCGTAAGATAACGCAGCGGATCATGGGCTTGGCTGTGGAGCATCAGTTCGTCACTCCGCTGACTGCTTTGCTGGTGGAGAGTCAGGACGGTCCTGAGAGGCTTCTAGCAGATTCACCCAAAGACCCTAAACAGGGCTGCTGCCCTGGTATAGGTACTGCTAGACCCACACACAGTTTTATTTACCTTACTCACATACACAGTGGCCGTTTTGCTTATTACACTATGCACAGGGGGGTCTATGGTGTGTTTAGATGAGTCTTGTCAGCTTGTGAAGTCAGAAAACTGATCACTAAATTGGAACTACCAGCTGTTTTTGCTTGGGTGGTCATTGGCAAATCATACCTTTATCACACGAATCATATAGTTCGAATACCCTTTGAGAGGGCCAATGACATCACTCTGTTGGTTGCATACTGAAAAGGCCTGTCTATTCACAACGGTTAGACTCAAAGGAGTAGTTCAGCCAAAAATCATATTTACATGATTTTCCACTAGCCCCAAATGCAGTCGATAAGCCAAGACATGTTTGATAACCGTATTTTGCTTCTTTAGTTTAAAACTGGAGCTGATAGACTAATGTTACTAACAAACACTTAAGTCAGTAGTCACCCAAACAGTTTCCATAAATACTTGCAAAAACTTCTCTCAAACCAGGTCTTAATTCAGGTCATCAGACAATTCAATGTAGTTTAGATTGACTATGAATTATAAAAACAGAAAAATCTTCTCCATGTAGCTAAAAGGAGGGGCAGTCATTTAGGATAACTGGAAACACTTCTTTCCTGACCACAATTTTGTGTCATTCTGTGCAACATGACCAAAGACAGGGCTAAGAGAATACATAACAAATACATAACACAGATGCACATGCGGGGTCACACAGGTAGAGAAGCTAAGCATGTATACTCAAAAAATCAGTACTGTGTCCGATTCTAAATTTGAGGAGCAAAAATGTGCCTCAACTGTATATATTTGAACCTGAATATACACATAAAGAAATGTGTCAATTGGATGCTGGATCCACCAGTCACTCCCCAACCCACCTCTTACAGTGCTTTGAAAAAGTATTTCCCAATCTCTTCTATTTTTAAAATATTTGTCATACTTGAATGTTTCAGATCATCAAACTACTTTTAATATTAGACAGCGATAACCCAAGTAAACACAAAATGCTGTTTTTAAATGATGTTTTCATTTATTGAAGGAAAAATCCTGCTCAGCCCTACCCTGCCCTCTGTGAAAAAGTAATTGCTCCCTTAGCTACTAAATCAACCAGTTAACCAAATTAATAATTTCACTAGCCACACACAGACATGATTACTGCCAGACCTGTTGAATCTAAACATCACAAATATAATCTGTCTTGCAATGTGAAGCAGACTAGAGGATCTCAAAAAGCAGCACAATGACTAGAAGATGAACAATCACAAAGCACAATGAACTAGAAGATGATGCCACATTCTAAAGAGATTTAAATACACATGTGAAACAAAGCAATTGAAATCTAACTGTCTGGAAAGGGTTACAAAGCCACTGCTAAGGCTCTGGGACTCCATTGAACCATGGTGAGAGCCATTATCCACAAAAAGAGAAAACTTGGAACAGTGGTGAACCTTCCCAGGAGTGGGTGGCCTACCAAAATTTCACCATGAGTGTGTCAAATTCTCATCTAGGAGGTCACAAAAGAACCCAGACGAACATCTAAAGAGCTGCAGGCCTCACTTGCCTTACTTAAGGTCTATGTACATGATTCCACAATAAGAAAGACACTGGGCAAAAATGGCATCCATAGGAGAGTTGCAAGGTGCAAACCACTGCTGTTAAACATGGTGGTGGTAGTTTGATGGTCTGGGGCTGCTATGCTTCTGCAGGTCCTGGACAACAATTCATAACTGATGGAACCATGAATTCTGCTCTCTATCAGAAAATCCTGTTCCAGATCATCAAACTATTTTTTAGCAACCATTAGTGCATGACCAAAAGCTCAGGTGCAGTTGGGTTATGCAGCAGGACAATGATCCAAAGCACATAAGCAATTCCACCTCTGAATGGCTCAAAAGAAACAAAATTAAGGTTTTGGAGTGGTAGAGTCAAAGTTCTGACTTGAATCCCATTGAGATGCTATGGCAAGAGCTTAAATGTGTAGTTCATGTTCAAAAACCCTCCAATGTAGCTGGATTAAATAATTCTGCAAAGAAGAGTGGGCCAAAATTCCTCCACAGTGATGTAAAAGACTCATCGCAAGTTATCACAAACGTTTGATTGCAATTGTTACTGCCAAGGGCGGCACAACCAGTTATTAGGTTTAGGGGGGCAATTACTTTTCACATGCGTGATATAGGTTTTGAAAAATCTTCATCTTCAACAAATTAAATGATCATTTAAAAGCTGCATTTTGGGTTTACTTGTGTTGTCTTTATCTCATATTAAAATGACTTGGATGATCTGAAACATTTAAATTTGAAAAATGATCAAAAATAGAAGAAATTAGGGTAAGGGGTAAATTATTTTTCACAGCACTGTAGCTACATATGGCATGATAGTAAGTGAGCACAACAAAGACAGAGAAAAAGTAAACAACGCTTACCTCACATTCAGGTTCCTCATTATTCGATATGCAACTTCTAACTCTCCTACAGTAATCAAGCCTTAGGTATTACTATAGTATTTGCATTGTTTGCAGTATTATTGCAAAGTGACGTTCTACAACAGTTTGTATATGTAGCTAGTCGACATAACGTGAAGCAAATATATGAAGATTTGAAAATCATAAATTAAATTTCTTGCCAAATTACAATCATTTACATACATTATGGCACAGAAACTGCCATTGATATATCTACTATTAACTTGGTAGCCCACTGTGGCATGCGAGTTAGTTGAAAGCCACTGAAAAGTGGCCGGCTTAGCAGAGCTTTGGTTTGGTTGAGTTTGTATTTATTTGGTGTGATTAAAGAAATATGGCTGCTGCAACACTGAACCCTGCCTCCAGCGTCCTCCTTGAGCCCGGGGTAACACATGCCGTGCTACACTCACATTGTGTGCCAGCTTGGTCTGCTGTATTATATGAAATCAGAGGATGTCCTATTTTAGCTGCTGATTACTCTCTTTCTCTGTAGGTCTACCCGCTAGAACATCTGTGCAGTTTGTCAGCAGTAAGCCTCCATCCCAACCCACCTGGGCTAAACTCACTCCTACTCAGGGACCGAGCCAAGCAAAAGCACCACACGTCACTGTTGGTAAGGTCATTTCACCTGATAGCACTAGTATCCACTACTATGCATCGCTCATATGAAACAAGTGCACAAACACACACAGGCAGATGGTAGTCAGGGGAGGAAAATCAGAATGAAGAGGCACTGACCCTGACAGTCCAAGCCTCAATTCAAATTAACCTTTTACATCTTTCTAATCACTCGGGTGATCTTTAAAACATAAACTATGAATGTGAATAAACTTCAGATAGATTTCAGTCATAAGAATTTAGGGGTGCCAACAATTATGGCACACATAAATTTAAGAAATCATCATTAATCTCATGAAAAGATTTTTTTTTCAATCATTGTACTTCAAATAAAAGTTAGATTTTAGTGTTCAGATTTGAATGAAATATTAAAAGGATAAGCAATAAGAAATGTTTTTTACAGCCTGTTTTGTTCAGGTTTACCAGGGATGCCAGTATTTGTAGAGGACACTGTATTTTGAGAAAATAAGACATTATTATTACAAAATACATCGTAGAAAAGTTATTATTTTGACTTTCTATTCATTTTCGGCTGGGAATTAGAATATTTCTGAATTTCATATTTTAAATATCTTTGTATTTGATTATCCATGCCCATCCCTATTTTGAAACTGCTGTAGATTTTTACAGAAGTTACAGTATGTTATTATCTTTTGCTATGAATTTTGGAAGCTGATCTCCATTCTTAACAGTTTACCGTGTCATTTACAAGTTCCTTAAAAATGAACTATCCCAGAAAGTAAGGACATTGTTTCAAATTCCACAACATTAATGCAAATATTCAATTTGATCAAAAGATTTAATGTGAAATCATATGCAAAAGTTTAGGCACCTCTGGTCAAATGACATGTTTTATTGATTTTCTAAGTGAAAATAAGGTAACACATCCTAATAAGAACACACTTCTGTACATTATTGTTTATTTGATTAATTTAACATGTTGGAAACAAAATGTGGCCTGTGGAAAACTTATGACTCATGTGATATTTTATATATATATTTTTCAATATGTTGAACTCAGCAAATTATACAAAATGCCTTGCAGTACAATACTGTATGATATAGTACCGGTAAAGCTGCTGATCCTTCTCCATTGCAGTGGAGAACGACCCTCACTTCATAGTGCACCTGCCTAAGAACAACATGGATGTGTGTTTTAACATTGACTCCAAGCCGGGACACATCCTGAACCTGGTGTCAGACCCTGGAACAGGTACCAGTAAAATCTTCTCAAACAGTTGGAGTAACATGAGGAAACTTTTATGCTTTTATGACTTAATAACCGTGTTTTCTTCTGTCTACTTGTGTTCAAACAGGGATTGTGATCAATGGCCAGTTGGTAGGTGGCAAGAAGATGAAGAACAATAAGCTGAACACGTACTTTGGCACCATCTCCATATACTCTGAAGATGCAGGGGTGAAGGTGGTGGTGAGGACCAGCAGGATCGATCTGATGGAGGGCAAAAACAATCACTCTTTCTCCTGGGCAGCCACAGCCAAGCTTAATCTTAACAGGTAATGCAAAGCTAGTGATGCTACAGAAGAGACATTGTGATTTTATATGGGGATTTCTACCACTTAAGTACTTAAACTTTTTAATTCTTCAGTGTCTTATCTACTTTCACGTTAGTTACATAGCAGTTACTGAGTTATTCATAGTAGATACTGAATTATTCATAGTGGTTACTGAAAAATTTGTACTGGATAGTCAATGATTCATAGAAGTTACTGAGTAATTTGTAGCAGTTACTGAAAAATTTACAGTGGACACTGAATAATACTTTGTGGTTACTAAACAATTCCAGGTAGATACTGAATAATTCATAGTATATATTGAATAATTCATAGTAGTATATACCGGGTAAAATGTCTTAAGATTGAATACTAAGTACTGTTTACTATCAAAGTTCAAAAACTTAATTAATTTCTGTCTATAAAAGAGTTTGTTACCGTTTAAATCACGGACAACTGCTGCAAAATGTCTTTTGTACTGTCAAATTGATTTCTGTAATATAGTACAGTGGAAGCTGCTTAAAGGAGAATTCCACTGATTTTTCAAGATGTCCATATAATTAAATTTATTAGCTGTAAACAGAGTCATTCAGAACAGTTTGAAGTGAAATGCTCCATTTTAGAGAAATTTATCAAATCAGAATTGTTCACAGTGGCGATGATTGATCTCTAAGAGCTACATTCACAGAAAGTGATTGCATGGCATGATTACGAATAAACTGCCTGATGGCAAAGACATTCAAAATGCCATCACTAAATGCTTTAAGTAGTAAAGTAACTGACATTTTCTGTCATTATCTGTTTAAAAGACATTAAAAGGGAAAGTGACAGCTGTGTTAAAACATGTTTAAGTCATCAAAGAATTAATTATAGTACATTATTACAGCTTTATGAGGCATTAGAGTTTACAAGTACGCTTACAAAGCATTGTTACCACATTACAAGGAGTTGTAAGCACATTTATAACCATATATAAATACAGTCTTCATAGAAAGTGTTTCTACGACTTAATAAAATAATAAGCCTGCAGTTAGTAAGTTAAATTGCAGCACAAAAACTCAATTGTCTGTCTATGCATTAGAGATTGAGTTACCATTAAAAGCGTTAATAATTTTAAGATTAATAACTGAATGATAAGCATGCAGTTAAAGAAGTTGCAGTGCCAGAAAAACAACAACAAAAAAACTATTTTCTGTCTATGCATGTGAAGCAGTTATCTTTAAGGCATTGACAGTAAAAATACTACCAAACTTTATCTTGCACCGTCAAATCTATTTCTATAACATGGTGCAGTGGAAGCTGTAATATGTGAATAATAAGCTTGCAGTTTAAGAGATTAAATGGCAGCACCAAAGCTCTTTTTCTGTCAGTGCATGTTAAATAGTTACCATTTCAAGCTTTGAGACTTGATAAAATTGTTGAATTCGTTTCTGTAAGTTAGTTCAGTAGCAGTATTGTGTTTCTTTAACATTAACTTTATCGTCAAATATACTAACATGTTTTATCCTTGGGGATCAGTATTTTAAACCTCCAGGAAATACAGGCACTACTACAGGCATGGTTAAGTTAGGTTAGGGCCCTAAATCAGTAGGGAAGTTTTTTGAAGAGTATAAAGTTGCATGTTATAGTGACCTCAATATCATCCAAAACAACCAAAACAAAAGTGTGTGTAAAATGTTGATGTTGATTGAATGTTTTATACAGCAAAAACAGCCTGGGGTCAATCGGACCCCAAATAACACTAATGCATACAAAATGTGTACAGTACTTTAAAAACCACTTCATGTTAATTTTATTTTCACCCAGTTGTCCCCATTAAATTGGAAAAAGTCATTAAAGATGAAAAAATGAATTCATTTAATTAGAGATGTTAAATACTGAATGGGGTCAGGGACCCCAAAGATAATAGGAGGGTTAAAAACTTCACTAATTAATGAATGCGTTACTTTTGTCGTCAGGGTGAAGGTGGCCATAGAAAAGGAGCATAAGATCACAGTGACGATTGATGACAAGATCTCAGTGATGGTGCTTTTGCATCGCGTGTGGAAGAAACATCTGTTTAACGTGGACTTCCTGGGCTTCTACACACCCAACGATAACCAGTACTCCTCTCAGGTCCATGGCCTCATTGGTGCGTCTCAGGTTTTTGAAAAAACTTTGTTTATTCAAGCAGGGCCGTAGACAAAGCATGCCCTTTTTCACAAGTTTGTCTTTCAGTTGACTTTCGCCAATAATTATGTTGATCTAATATACTGTATGTATACTCTATTTGAAACAAAGGAAAGTTATGACAAGTAAAACGAAGAAGAAATATTCAAGATTCTGCACTATTTTTAGGGCACTATTCAAATTTAAGCAATTTTTTTTACATTGACCATGTTGAGGCCTTTGTACAAGAAGGTCATATTAGCTATTTTCGGTCTTATCTCTTCCAGTGAAGCTTGTTCAAATGACTCTCAGGTGGATTTAATCCACTCATCAGAGGCTTTCGCACAAACATGTGGAGTGTGGTGCCAGCTCAAGTGCACATGCTCAGACTGCACTGTGTATTTTAAAGAGGCATTCCAGCCTAATGGTAGTAAAACTACCATTTAATATGTTATTTGTCATGTTATGTAGTATTCTGTAGCGCAGATTTGCATCCCTCGGCCTTATTGGTTTGACAGAATTCATGATACTATATCCTTTCCCTGCTTTCTTCTATCAAAAAGATTTTAAACAGCCTGTCCCCCGACCCCCCATACTCACCCCAAAACAGTTGTAGTTTCTCCCACTTTCAACATACTTCACCAGATATGGGTTTTCCTACAATGTAAACCAGAAAATCTCATTGAGACTATTGTGGGATCACTGCAGGATGCACTCAGGCGTGTTTTCAACAGATGTAGCAATGGTTATATTTTTCATTTGGGCCGGAGTGTCCCTTTAATTGATTGCACCCCCACACTGGAATCATACTGAAAGAGAACACAGAGATCATTTAAATGCAAGATTGTTTGTTTGTTTGTTTGTTTGTGGTTGTGGTAGATTCATTCATGCCGTTAGGTTATATAATTATTCACTCTTATTATTTAACACAAACACAAACAACCAACCTGGGATCCTGGGAACCCACAGAGTGCACATCACACGTGTGTGTGTGTGTGTAGGTCTTGATAATTAGGTAATTAGGTAATAACTGGTGATTTGAAGCAGGAAAAATACAAAAAATGATCTGTTATCTTTGATGTGTTTGTGTATTATTTTAAAACAGGGCAGTTCATAAATGAGCCTGAAGTGAAGGTGTTTGACGTGCGTGAAGGAACAGAGCCAGAGAAGAAACATGCCACCATGGAAGTGAAGGGCAATAAGCTCACCGTCACCAGGTACCCCACACAGTCCACACCAGTAGGCCCCTGCACTCTTATGCTGGCTCTACACTGTGAAACTTTCATGTAACTTTAGCTGCTTGAATCTTACATGAAACTAAATTTCAGTCGAGTTGCATGATGTAAAACATATTTATGTTTGGTAATTTACCTGCTTAAACACACATAATTACACTCATCTGTTAACTGCCAAATTACACACAGCCATGCTGTTGTAACGCATGCAGAATGTGGCTTGCCGCTGTCACGTTGAAATACGCATGGTTGTCCCAGAAAAATACGTCATCAAGGAGGCAACAAATGTGCAGATATCTTTCAGTGTTAATGGTGCATTCACAAATGTGCAAATTACCCCTGCCAAGGGAACTAATACATCCCCATCCCATGATAGACGTTGACTTTTGAATTTTACACTGGTTACAGTCTGGATGGTCCTTTTTTTGGCAGAGAACACAGCGTCCTTTAATTCCATAAGCAATCTGAAAAGTTGACTTGACAGCACACAATACATGACACCAGTACACATGTGCAGGTGTTTCTGGACGTTGTTATTACATGTAGTAATTTCCATCACAAATGCACACTTTTTTTAATGCTGTGCCGTCTATACCTAAAATCCTCGCAGTCTCTGATTGAGGAACATTAGGCCTCGTTCATCAACCATTCTTAAGAAGAAATTTTTTCTTAAAACCCATTTAGTCAGTTTTTACAAAGATTCTGACATTCGCCAATGTCTTCTTATTCGGGATTTGTTCTTAGGTAATAACAGAATCTATATACACTCGAGCACAAAGGTGTGAAAAATTCTGTGGTTTAAAAACACATCATGAATCTGACGTAGACTTTTTTTGGACCTTTGTCAAGAATAAATGTAAGAAACTAAGGAAGATATTGGTAAAAGAGGCCCGTTGCTGATAAACTGCTGGATTATAAATCTCTGTATTTACACACAAAATGGGCTTATATACAGTTCCAGAACCAAATCCAGCTATAATCTTTAATCATGATCACATGGAATAACCCCACATTTCCACTATTATGTACATAAACACAGTAACATGACTTCAGAGATGTTTTTCTAAGTAAAGCTCTGTTATGTGTGTGTGTGTCACACAGGGGCTGGCAGAAAGACTACCGAAACGATAAGAAGCACGGTTCAGATGTTTATTGCTGGTTTGTCCATAACAGTGGCAAAGGCTTCATTGACGGCCACTACAGCAACTACATCGTCCCTGACCTCGACAGCTTCCTCCCCCCTCTCTGAGTGTGTGTATGTGTGTGAGTCTGAGTGTGTTGTGTGTTTGTTGGAACAAAAGCAGAGAATGGGGTTGCTAGAATTCTGATATTCTAAACAGGAGAAGAAGTTGTTCATCTATACAAGAGATTTTATTAAAGAAAATGTATGGAAACAAGACTGGATGCCAACAAGAATGGGCGGTGCTTTATATGCCAATTACCAGTAAAATGAATTGAATCGAATTAAAGAGTGTACATTGTTCAAACAGTATAGACATTCTCCTTTCTTTAAATGTCACTGTGAATCCATTCAGATACTTGTGTTTACATCATAGTACACTTTAATTGTAGATGATTTTAGCTGTAGACACTGCTGATGACATTGCCAAATAAAATGAAATAAAAATAAAAAAGAAAGAAAAGGGATCCTGAAGAACACTCTGACACAGTAGAGGCTTCCCAGGGTGGATGAATTCAGCTGTACAGTACAAAAAACACCTCAAGCCTGCTTGGAAAAGTCTTCATACGCAATGCCCTCCACTCTCTTCCCTTTCATATGACCCTGTTGCGTAAAAAGAAACACACTATGTATTCATGGTAATGCAGACTTTAAATAAGATAAAACATATGTATGTTAACATAAGCTTGACATTTTGATTGGTATTTAGAAACATGGCTTAACAGCTTTCAGTAAATGGATATTAACATCTCTAATAAAGCTTACCGAGTCTATTGAGAGAGTGGCAGAGAAATTTTTCTCATCAATGCCCTCCAGAATGGCCTCTGCGTCCCGATACTGTCCATTCACAATCACTACTCGCTTACCTGAGAGAGAAAGAAAGAAAGAAAGTGAGAAAGAGAAAAATGGGCTGATGCATTGATCTGAATAGATTATATTCAATAATAATAGTATTCAGTATCTGCTCATTTTTGATCAAAATAAAGTTTTGGGCTACTTTCAAACATAACAAAATGTTAGGTGTTTTATTTTTATTTTCTGTATTCCACTACTATGTAAATGATCCCCCCCATTCACACTTTCACACACATTCCGTGTATGTGAAAAAATAACTTGTATCATCAAATCGAATCACTGTTAAATCTGAGATAAGACAACCAGTATCCAAGTTTACACCGCCTTTATAGAATAATGGCTAGAATCACATGCAGCCGTTGTGATGTGTTTACCTGGTGCTGGGATGACTGTCTCCAGATGGCTTTGGTCCAGTTTCAGTTTGTCACCTGAGTCGATCATCTTTACCACAGCTGTGTACTTATCCTGCACCTCCTGGAAAAACACACACACGTACCACATATACAGATACTAAGAATGTGCACAGTACCATACATGTTTACCCCAAAATGACCACTTAAGAGTGGGGCTAGCTAATCTTGAACTTTGCTCACTGTAGTGTCTATGCTTCTCATTGCCTTGAAAGTTCTACATTTGTAAAATCCAAAATACTGAGAAGGTTCAACATAAACTGTTCTGGCAGTGCATTTTTGCTGAGTTGAGAAAGACACTGCTTGAGGTCATACAGTCTTATGCAAATATTTGGGCACAACAGGTCAAATTATGTTTTGTTGATATTCTAAGTAAAAAAATAAGTTAATACATCCCTCTATAAAGAACACCCTTCTGCACATTTCAATGCACACTTATTGTTTATTGGCCACATTTAACAAATTGGGGGAAAAAAAAATCTAACAAAATGTGGCCTCAGCAAAAGCTATGGCACATTTTATATTTTGTTTTAGTGTTTTCCAATATGTCTGCCCAATGACTGCTGGGATAAGATCCAGCTCCCTCCGTGACCCAGAAGGATAAGCGGCTTAGAAAATGTGTGTGTGTGTGTGTGTGTGTGTTTTCCAATATGTTACACTCAGCAAAAAAACACTAACTGTGCACTAAAATTTGCAGATATGCCATATTTAAGTGTTCTCTCTGTAGAGGATGTGTTAACTTTAGTTTCACTTCAATTCAACTGCACCTGCAACAAGACTTTCTGCTAGTTTGCTGGGTTAATAACTATCTATAACTAATCTATTATAAGCCTACAACAACCAGGCTGATTCAAAAATTGAATATAAATGTTTAGCTAAATGTTTAGCTACAAATTTATTCATAGTTTATATCACATATTTATACTTACAAAATAATAAATACAATAACTTATAAGTAGCAAAAGGCAACAAAACAATAAGCAGTATCGATAAGAATAGCAGTACTGATACAATCCCATTTCAGTGGTGACTGACCCGAATGACCGCTTTCTTCTTGTAGTATTTGTCTCCTAGTCTTTTGGTGATGACTTTGACCACTATGTCTGGCCGTATCCAGTTTTCTGACCTCAGTGACTTCTTCTTCTGCTCTTCCATCTGTAAATGGGAAAAAGAGTAGCAATTCTGGGATATTGTTGGGTAAACTCATCAAATATTAACCACAGTGTTCCACTGTACAAGCAGTCAACCAGCTACTGAGGTGAACACAGACCTCCATGATCTCATCCAGTGCAGATTTCTTTTTCTTGTCTTTGGAGTTGGCGCTGTGGGAGTGGTCTTTCCTCTTGGTAGAAGGGGTGACTTTAAACCCACTTGGACCCAGAGACGAACTGCGAATTACAGGGGAAATAATAATATTAATAAAAAATACTATTTGTACACGCAAACGTTTTACATCAAGCATCATGACATGGAGCAACTTGCAAACAGTACTCAGGCATTTTACATCATCTAAACAAACATGAATGGAGTGAAGTACTATGACATGAATGGAGTGATGTACTACGACATACATGCATTAGATCAGGGCACTATAAAGTGCAACTTTTGTTAAGTGTTTCTATGCTGACAAGGAATCAGTCTGGTTGCAACCATCTAAGTGTTGACCTTATCACCAGAAGATCACAGGTTACCAGATCTCTTTCTCAATGGACCAGGTAAAACTTCACTGTGCCATTCTAAAGTCTCAAATATTGGAAATATTTCTCCAAAATGAGACACCAGCATATTGAATGGAACCTTGTTTCGCACCTAGTGGACAGACCAGGTAGATCATTGATCCCAGATTCAGATTTTACAGACACAATCAAAGTGCAAAAGACAATAACAACAAACAGACGCATTTGCATTTCGTGGTGTGCATGGAAACAACAAGAGCACAGTACGAATAATGAGTAAACACCTAGTGCACTTTTAATTTGGGTATGAGATGTGGGTTACTGTTTGTATGCAGCATCGCTGTGATAGAGTGCTACCTTGCTTTAGAAGGTCCTACAGCGGCGCTACTGCCCAAGTTGAAGGTCACTTTCTCCTCCTCATTGTCTCTCTTCAGTTCAGTAAACACTGGCTCCTCCTGCACATGAAGACAGAGAGAAAAGTGATTATAATAAAAGATGCAGCTGAGAATCTCTGCAAGCATCTCTCTCTCACACACACACCAACACACCTCAGGCTCCTTGCCCTCTCTGCCTCGCCGCACTTGTTCTTCAATGAACCTGGCACTGCGCTCTTCATCGTCCAGATCTTGCTTCTTCTTCTTTTCCAGCTCTTCCTGCCTGCGGATTGTTTCTGGGTCCCGATCGATGTACTGAACGTACCAGCCCTTCGGCGTTTCGTCCACTTTACAAAAACCTACACACATACACAAAACAGATATGTTTGAGCAGAGTCTACCCAGGTACTTTAATAATTTAAAGTTAAGTGAGTATCTTATATTTTATGATTTTTAAGTAAACAGAGTACTGTAGTTCAGTAATACACTACCATCCAAAAGTGTGTAATCGCTTTTTAAAACTTTGCAATCAATGTTTTAAAAAGTGAAAACACAGTCTAGTTGCAGATAAGTGTCTGGGATGAACAGAGCCATAGAAAATTCTGAAATGGCTGAGAATTAAAGGAAAATGCCATCAATTTTTTTTAAAGTTCTGTATAATTAAACTGTTAAGATACAAAAACAGAGCCATTCGGAGCTGTTGGATGTGAAATGCTTCATTCTAGAGAAACCTATCAAGTGACAGGAACCAGACATCTGAAGTGTTTTAATACTTTACTTACTGTCCTTCAAGGTAGCCTGGTAGGAATACAAGTTTCCTCAGAAAAAGTGTTTACAAGAAACGGCTACGAATACGCTGCTAGAAGTCTGACACATTGTTTTACGATAGTTTTGAGAAAGTTTTCAACCTTCAATGTATTATTAAAATCCATTCATGGCAGAGAGGTACACAGAGGGAGTTATAAGGCAAAATAGTACCCAAAGCAAACCTTTTCACTATTTTATCATCATTAACATTACATATAAAAACTCAAAAAAGACAAGTGTAGGGTGGTGTAGGCTATTATTTGTTTTGTACACATTGTGACCTATCATCACAATAAAGAAATCATAAAGATCATAAATCATAAGTCAGTTTCTAATAAGTTTATCTGCAATTAACCATTTCACATTAACCCACTCTAAAGGACACTGGAAAAATCTGTGGGATTCCCCTTTAAGTTATGATAAGTTATGTTTATATCCTTTAAGTTATGTTTATATCCACAATTACTATCTGGATATTAATTAAAATTCAGAATTTATATTTTAAAGCTCAAGGCAGACATATATACAATATATTATTTATCATAACTTCTCTGTCAAAAAATACAGAATATTAAATAAATCATCTAAAAATACCTTTTGGCAAACAGTGTATAATATTCAAATCCTGTATAAGTTATTACTGCATATAAACTAACAAAATATGTTAATATAGCAAGTAATTCCAAACCTTTGAAAAGCAGTGTGTGTATATTTGTGCTTACCTTCTCTTCCCAGCCATTTAGTAAAATCTGTGAGAGTCTCCCACTGGGTGGCGTTCATGTGAACATGTTCCCGATTACTGATGTACTCATTATACACAATGTTGTTGTGAACTCGCTTCGTCCCTGCAAATACACATAGAGAAATAGGGACGCTGTATTAAACAATAATAAGCAGATCAGAATTATTGTTGGACCACTCATCATGAAATGTTCACACAGTAGAAACGATAGCTGACATTTTCAAATGGTGTAAAAGTAACAAAAGTGGAGTTATGAGATCATGATGACAGTAATGATATTCAGACTCCTAGTCATGATTCCTTGTTGAGCACTCAAGAGTTAGAATCTAACCGAAACGTCTTCTGAGCAGCTCCAAAAAATCACTCTTAAACTCCCTGCAAAGAAATAAAAAAAAAAAAGAGTTATAATCATAAGCCTTATTAAAAGCAGAGGGAACATTGGAGATACAGTAACACATAACATTCAACTGGCTGACTCACTCTGAAAAGTAGCTCATAAACTGGTTTGGATCCTCTGAGGCTAGCAGCAGCTGTCTCTGGTGGGACTCGGACAGGCAGTGGCATTTAAACCCATTCTAACAAAAGGACACAGAGGTAGCAGCATTAAATTAGTGTATTCCATGGAACCGATCTAAGTAATGCAAGCAATATTAACTGCTACTCTACTTTGGACTTAAATTCTTAATTGGCCATGTTTCTAAAATGACAGTGAAATTTCAACATTTTAGCCTCGCTGACACATGAATACACTTCAAAGTAGTGCTGGGTGGTTTTGATACTATTCAATCACAATATTGAATTATATTTATGTTTGCATAACTAAACTTAATCCATGCTTCCTGTGTGTTGCAACTTGATTGATGATTAAAAAAGCCTTACAAAGCTGACATAACCTGTTTTGATTGGACTGTTCTTTCTCTTCCGCTTTTCTTAAGATTATACAAAAAAATTTAGAAAACTAAAAGGAAACTTATACTTATTTACACTTTTTACTTTATTTACACCACATTTACATAAATAAAATTTAGTATTTTGCTAGTTTTTATATATTTTGAACTTCTTTCCAAACACTTAGGAAACGACATGCAGAACATTAACTCATTTTAAGTAATAGTCTTAAATTATTAAATACATGACAAAATACCGCCAATGACCCAGTTTCAATATCGCGATATACTAATATACACGGAACATCACCCAGCACTACAAACGGCGACACAGCAGCAGCGACCTAAGAACCTGAAGGTGGCCAAACGCTCAGAAACTAACCATGACTCATTCTTACAAAGCATTAAAACCACAACCAAACAAAACACACCGCAATACAGCCTAAATACTGTAACACCATATTCATAATAATCAGATTTTAGAACATGCCCGTAAAAGACGCCCAGCTCAGACACAGAACTCACTTCATCTCGACACTGTTTCTGACACATCTGGCAGTACCAGCGCAGCTTCTGAAGACCTTTCGCTTTAATCCTGTTACTGATCGCCTTTGGACTTAGAAAATCAGCCTTCCCCATTTCGAAGACAAGGTAGAGACACAAACAGCCGACCCAGTCAGTAAACTAACTTATTTATTAGCTACTCCGCCTCGGATTCGGCTGCTGTGTTTTCCTGCCTCGCTGATTTGTTTGTGTGCGCATGTGTTCTACGTCATCATTTCTTGTGTAGCTGTAATAGGCAGCCAAGTGAAAGACTCGTTTTTTTTTAATCGGTTCTGTTCACTGATTTGGTCGAATCACTACGTAGTTGTAGTAATATTTGTTTTTATACTAATATTAGTATGTTTCTGAGCAAATATACTGCACAATGCAATGTTATTGACTGATGTAGCATCATCACTGTGGATTTGATTGCATTTTTAAAATCAAGTGCAAACGTTCGTGGTAAATATGATGCCATGAATCCTTATTCTAAAATGATAAGACTAGTATTGCCAAGAAAATAATACCACTTGTTGTGGGTGAATTTAACAGACAATTACAATTTGCAAAACAATGTCTCACTTTCTCTATGGAGGAGTTGGGAATAAAGATTGAACTGACTCTTGAATCAGACGTTCAATTCTAAAGAATCGTTTCGGTGAACTGAATCTAACGTCACTAGGATTCGACATTTTGTAGGCGCTTTGCGCATGCTCAGTGCGGCCAGTCTGACCTTCATTGCAAGCGAACATGTTCGCCAGGGCCAGCGCGGCGGTGTTCCTCCCACAATGGTAATAGATTCAAAACTCGTTTTTATATGCTTTTCTCGTAAATTACATCTTGCAAAGTGTCTTTATTATGCAGTCGAGGCGTCTAGGAATAGATATTGGCTGATAATTAAGTCAAAACCTTGCAAGGACGTGCCGGTCCCGGTAGGCCGCATCTTGACGTTAAGCTAGAGGCATTAACGTTACGGAGTGGGTGAACTTCACCACTTTGACAATTATCAGTAACAGCTCTTTGACCTAACTAACAACACTTTATATTTAGTATAATATATAGATGGGTTTTTGTATGCATAAATACAATAGATTAGGTTTGGTGGTTTGACCTGTTGTTGCTGTATTGGACACGCGCCGCATAGCAGGGACGCCGATTAGGTTCCTATTTGCGAACCTTATGTAAACGTCTTATCTTAAATGTGTTCACATAAAGCATATTACATTTTACGTGCAACGTAGAAATTAAGATTTTTTTTGTGATTGCCACAAAGTTGAAACTTTTAGTAACTTTAATCTGACTGTTGACTCACTTGCTCATTCAATGAATCCTTGTTTTTGCAGTGGGCAGGTCAGGAACATGGCTACCTTGAAGGACAGTAAGTAAACCATAATATTGTCCATGAAGATACTTTGACATTATGTTCTCTTCTGTATGTATGTCTGATAGTATTTGCCAGCATGTATCACTCCACAGTTATTACTGTTAGACTATACATACTACACACACTGCAGATTCATACAGGATTCAGATCACTCCACAGTTATGACTCTCAACACTGGATGTAGTATTTACAGTCTGACTCTTACTGGAATAAAATCACTTTGCAGTTATTACTGCTGTAGACTGTACAAACTGTGCACACTAAGTTCATACAGGATTAGAATTACACCAAAATTATAACTGTCAGACTGTAAAAAAACATGCTCACTGCAGAATCATGCTGGATTAAAACCACAGATGGTGGCATGACCTGGTGAAGCATTTCTGTCACTCATAATGTCCTTGAACTGTTTTAATCTTTAGTCACCATTAGGTTGAAGTCTGTCAAGAACATCCAGAAGATCACCAAGTCCATGAAGATGGTGGCCGCCGCCAAGTATGCTAGGGCAGAGAGGGCCTTGAAGCCGGCCCGTGTCTATGGCACCGGCGCACTGTGTAAGTTGTCAAATGTTTAGTAAAATGTAGCCTTCCTTACAGCTGCTCAACGTCTGATATCACAGAAAACAACATGCTAATGAGACTTCTGTCAAGTCTAATATTTTTTCATATGCTTTGAGCAATGAACCAGCTATTGACATGCCATGTAATATAACAAAGAAATGCTCAGAATAATTTTGATTGTTTCAGGGGCTTGTGTTTGTGTTTTTTAGCACTGTATGAGAAGGCTGACATCAAGGCTCCAGAGGATAACAACAAGCACCTGCTTATCGGTGTGTCTTCTGATCGTGGGTTGTGCGGTGCTATCCACAGCAGTGTGGCCAAAGCCATTAAGAGTGAAATCGCCAAACTCACTGGTGCTGGCAAAGAGGTCATGGTGGTTAATATAGGGGACAAGCTCAGAGGCCTGCTTTACAGGTATGTTTTTTTTTTTTTCTTTCTGTCTTTTTCTTTCTTTGTGTGTTTTATTGTGGTTTAAGCCCTATCGGAACTGGATTATTTTTTCCAGAGGAGGTTGTACAATGTAATTGTGGGGATTTGACTGGTCAGTTGCTTTGGTATGAATAACAATCTGTATCATTTCCCAAAATTTGCACATATTCTTTGGATTGAAATGTCATGTCCCGGCAGCTCAGTGACAGTATCAACACACTGCATGGCCTTGTCTTTTTAGTGGATTTTGGTATTCTGTTAGCTTGAGGTGAACTGGAGCAAAACTCCAGTCAACCTTACCGAGGGAGCTTGAGGCTGAGTCATTTACAGAAGGCCATTTACTCCACAATTATTATTGTCAGACTGTAAAAACTACACACAATACAGATTCGTACTGGATTTAAATCACTCCACAATTTTCCTGTCAGCGTGTAAAAACTACACACACTGCAGATTAATAGGAAATAAGAAATTATAGGACCTGTAAAACTAATCCAGCACCAATAGGGCTTTAGTCTGAACACATTAATCACAGGCGTATTAAAGTAAAATGTTTTCTGGAAAATGCAACACCAGGGCATGTTCTGAGAATCTTTTTTTCCCCCCCTTTTCTTTAAATATCCATTTTTCAGGACCCATGGCAATCACATCCTCATTAACTGCAAGGAGGTGGGCAGGAAACCCCCTACATTCACTGACGCTTCTATCATTGCCACAGAGCTGCTGGACTCAGGCTACGAGTTTGACCAGGGCACCATCATCTATAACAGATTCAGGTCAGTGCCCTGCATAACACAGTATAGTGTTCTGCAAGTACGTGCTTAGGGGTGCTTTGATGCCTGGTGAATCTGGTCAGAAGTTTTTTTTTTTTATTAAACCACATTTACATAAAGTGATCAAATATTCAGTAAATATTTATATAAAAACAAAACTCCAATTTTTATATTTGACATAATGAAGTATCCTTGAGAGCCTCAGGGAAGAAGCTATAACATATCTAGAAAACAGTCACTGAACTAACCATCAACAATTGGCTTATGTCTGAAAATGCCTAACAAATACTCATGGCAGACTACTGCAAACATATACAATGCAATGTTGGATAAAACTAATAGATTATAGGCTATTAAAGACCGTATCAGTTGCCCACCAGACAAAATATTGTAAAATAAATTTAAGTAAATAAATTAAATGAACTAATGATCAAATTAATAAAACAAATAATGCAATTAAAATAAAATTAATAAAATATGTGGTGAAGATGTACAAAATGAGATCAAAGTAGTTCCTTAGTGACCTAAATAATAATACATGTATTATTATTATTATTATTATTAATAATAATCTTTTTTTATTATTGTGCAGGTCTGTTATTTCATACAGGACAGATGAGAAGCCCCTGTATTCCGTGGACACAGTTGCAAACTCAGGTATTACTGTGTCCTGTTTTCAGAATCCACAGCTATTGCCTAATGTTTACTGTATTGAATTCTTAGTTTTTGTAGGAGTACATCATATGTAAGGTTAATATTATGTAAATACTTAATTACTGTTAATTACTGTGTAATGCAGAGAACATGGGCATCTATGATGATATTGATGCTGATGTACTGAGGAACTATCAGGAGTTTGCCCTGGTCAACATCATTTACTTTGGATTGAAGGAGTCTGCCACTAGCGAGCAGAGTTCTAGGATGACCGCTATGGACAGCGCCAGCAAGAACGCCTGTAAGTAAAGACTTCCATTAAACAGCATACTGTTCTAAAGGGTTTGTTTTCTTATATGACTTTCACAGTTATACACTTAAACGTAAATATTGGAGCGATGCCATAGAAGAACCATTTTTGATCCCTTAAATAATCTTTCAATGGGTGTTGTGTTTTTGTTTTTTTTGTTTTTTTTTTTCTTTTTTTTCTTTTTTTCCTTTTTCTCTCCCCTCTAAAGAACCATTCTGTAAATGACGTGAGTGTGAAGAACTCTGTTAAAGTTTATAGAACCTCCCCATCATATAAAGGTTCTATATCAAGTGAAGGTTTTTCCTAGAACTGTGTGTTCAATCCATTAACCATTTACAAACCTTTCACTTCAACATAAAGGACAGCTGGCATTTTCAAGTGGTGTAAAAACAGAAGATTTTCTTAACAGTGATGAAATAAACTGTATTAAGGTGGAATTAATTAGACATTTTGATATGTTTCTAAAACTTGTCATACACATTTGTTATATTTTTCCTCTCTTACAGCGGAGATGATTGATAAGCTGACCCTCACCTTCAACCGCACTCGCCAGGCCGTCATCACCAAGGAGCTGATTGAGATCATCTCTGGAGCTGCTGCACTGTAAGTTTTCGCTCTCTCTGTCTGCGCATTTATTCTTTCATTCATTATTTCTGTGTGCTCACATTCATTTATTTGTTATTCTATGTACTCACATTTATTTAGATGATCTACGTGTGTTCATTCTCACTTCCCTTTCTCTTTCTGATTCATTCACTTCTCTCTGTCTACATACATTCAAACATCCACTCACCTCACTTATCTCTTTATCTGAAGACATTCACTTATCTCAATGTCTGTCTATATATATATTCATTCATTCATTCATTTTCTCATCTTGCTCTCATTTTATTTATTTGTTCATTCTTTCATTCATTCACTCAACTCTCTCATACATACATGTGTTAATTCAGCAGTTTTCTGTCAGCATGGCTTCGTTCTGTTTCATGCCTTCATTCATATGTCTGCTTATGTTCGTTCATTCAGTCATTTATCTTTGTACATTAACTTATTCAGTTATAACCGTATGCTCATTCATTCATTCGCTCACCTTTTTAATCTGCTCAAATGCATCCATTCATTCATTCAGTTCTCTCTTGGCATACCTCCATTCACTCACTCATTTCTGTCTACTCATGTTCATTCGTTCACTTGTTCACTTATCTGTCTATATCTGCTCATTATCATTTACTCAATTACTCATTTACTCAATCTCTATCAGTATACATTTATTCACTTGGTTATTTCTCTGTTCATATTCATTCACTCATTCATTTGAAAACCTTTTCCCATGTCTTCACTTCTCTCACTTCCCTTTTTTATATGTTTATTAATTTGTACTATGTTTATTTTATTTGTGTTTATTTTACAGATGTTTTGGATCAATCTAATGTTAACATTTTCACATGATCCATACTAATCTCATTCATTCCCACTTCTCCTTGACTAACTTTCTTAACCTGCATGCATTCATTTCTCACAGTGAATGAGGCATGATGGAGGTAAACTAGTACAGCAAAATATTTACCTCACTGTGGGTGTGTTTGAGTAGCATGGATGCTGGTCTAGCCACAGATACTCATTTAAAACAATCTGAAGATCTGCATACAGTCCATGTTACTTAAACAAATTTTGTGTTAGTTTATAGATGCATAGGTAGTTCTTTAGTGATAGTTTGGCAAAAAAAAATTACATTTTTAACTAGAAACATTTTCACAATTTTAACCCTAAATGTAGTCACCCTAGAAGTGTTTAGCGTCTGAAGTTTAATACTGGATCTGTTAGGCTAACAAGCCGTAGCTAACAAGTAATGGAAGCTTATCTCACTATATTGTGCAAACTGTCTGCCTACATTACTTGTCTCAAACTGTGTTTTTAGTGCTTTAGTTGTTAAGTAAGCTTAAATAGATTTGCCTGTAGCAGAATTTCCCGATTCAGGCTTCAAGATGGCTGCTACCACTGTTTTTAGCTATGCAACATACTTTTATCCAAAAGTAGGCTGCAGAGCTTTTGTCTAGTTTCATTATATTAGCAGGTCCACAGAAGCTGTCCTGAAAGATGCACTGTATTGAAGTTTTAGTAGAACTCATCTCTCTCTCTCTCCCTCTCCCTCTCTTTACAGATAAAGAGGACCCATCCAGACCGTCATTGTGGTTCTGAATAAAAGAATGCGTTCCAGTTGAGTCATCTGGTGTCAAGTTGAATAATATGTACTTCTGTTTGTAAGATATGAGTAAATAAAAATAAACCTCTTACATTGACATCCATTATAAATGCTCTGGTCTCCTTTCTCACTCAGCTATTGACTATTTACACAGGAATTTCTCAACCAAAGCTTTTTTCTGGGTTTATTAATTAAGGAATGCATACCTCCATTCTTTAAAAATGAAAGTGCAAAAAGGGTTTTTTTAGAACAATACAAAAGAAGAACCACTTTTTGGTTCCCTGAAGAACTTTTTCAAAGGCTGGTTCTTTAAAGCAGTGGGTCTTAAACTGGTTCTCAGGGTCCCTCAGATGGTTCACACAGCTCTATGCCCACGTGTTTCAAGTGAGGTCTAACTTGGGTTAGGTATAGATCCAAGACGAATGTTTTAGAAACCTTTCCGTCTTAGTGTCTGTACTGCTTTAAGTGTTCTCTAAATGCCTTAAAAACAATTCTGGGGATTTAAAAGTGTTATTTCTTCATATCACTAATGAACTTAGTTTCAGCTTTAGCTTTATACTCTTGGGTGTCACAGGTTATCAGCACAGAGAGCCTCTTTGAAATAAAGGCTTGACCTAAAAAATAGCTTGAGTTTAATCCCATCAATGAACCTCCACCAGCACACCTTCTTTGATTAAAGCAGTGTAAAGTTACCCTGAGCTGATTACTAATTAACCCAGCAGACTTCATGACCCTCCCATTGTTGCTTTATAATAATTGCCAATCACAACAAGTTTAGCCTCTTCATTATCCATCTGCAACTCAAGCCCTTCCATCTTAATAAACACTAGCGAGTCAGCCATGGAGGTATCAGATTCAGTGGCGCCTACATGTGAAGGACTTGTGGTGTTGAATGACTGCACTTTAGTGAGGGTGACTTCTAGGGTCGCTGAACGTGGCTCAGGGAGAGGCCCCTGTCTGATAGCACTACACCAGGAGGAAAGTTTGTTTGGCCAGATGGCAACTCATTCATTATTTAATCATTGGCTACTAGATCCTATGTGGTTAGGTGCTTGATGCAAACCTATTTGACCCATTTCTTCACATGCTTCAGTCATGTTCAGTTTATTTAGATGCTTTTTATTTAGTTTGGTGGATAATGGATGGATTATACTCTGATTAAAAAACAGTGATTGTAGACCCATATATATATATATATATATATATATATATATATATATATACGTGTATATATATATATATATATATACGTGTGTATATATATATATATATATATACGTGTGTATATATATATATATATATGTGTGTGTGTATATATATATATATATCCCAGTCAAATTAATTTTTTTGTGAAAATTTAACACATCCACTATAGAGAACGGAGTTTTTTTTTTTTGGCAAATTTTAGTGCACAATTTCTACTTACTTGCTACATTTTAATATACACTATATGGCCAACAGTATGTGGACACCTCTCCCAATTACTGATTCAAGTGTTTCAGTCACACCCATTATCAACATGCATATAAAATCAAGCGCATAGCCATGCAAACTTCATATACAAACATTAGTGGTAGAATGGGTTGTACTGAAGAGCTCAGTGACTTTAAACGTGACACTGTAGTAGGAAGCCATTTTTGCCAAATGTTAGGTATTTCTGCCCTGCTAGATCTGCCGGTCAACTGTAACTGCTATTCTTGTGAAATGAAAGTATCTTGGAGAAACAGCAGCTCAGCCACAAAGCACTAGATTACACAAAGTCATACAGTGCGGCTGCTGAGTGCTAAAGAGCATAGTGCATAAAAATCACCTAAACTATGTTACATCACTCACTACAGAGTTTCAAACTGCCTCTGGAAGCAATGTCAGCACAAGAACTGTGCTAGGAGCTTCGTGATTGGTTTACATGGCTGAGTAGCTGCACACAAACCTAAGATCTTAAAGTGCATACTAAGCTTCAGCTGGAGTGGTGTAAAGAACACCACCACTGGAATCTAGAGCAGTAGAAACATGTTGTCTGGAGTGATGAATCACATATCTGGTACAATGGGTTTGGCGGATGCCAGGAAAACGCAACCTGCCAGAACGCAAAATGCAGACAGTAAAGTTTGGTGGAAGAGGAATAATGATCTGGGTCTGTTTTTCAGGGTTTGGGTTCAACCCCTTAGTTCCAGTGAAAGACATTTAGACAATTTAGACACAAAGACATTTTAGACAATTACATATTGTAGATGCATGGGAGGCATGGCCATGCAGAGTAGTAAGCAAGACATGTGAATAGTTGTCCAACACTTGGACATTGTAGCGTTGCAGTGTTTGTTGTGATGTGCTGTGCCGGGCTGTGGGGCTGGTTAGTAGAGCTGCAGGCTACCATGTATAAGAAATGTGTGGCTGTTGATGACCTGCCCTGCTTCTTGCCCATTCAACCAGTGCTGATGGTGGGTCTTCCCTGCAGCACAGTTAATAAAAGAGCACTCATTAAAAATACTATGTTTCCCACATTGTCTTCATCTATTCTGACACCACAATATTTACAAAAAGGCCCTTTCCTGTTGCAGCAAGACTGCACCCCTGTGCTCAAAACTAGGTCAATAAAGTCATAGTTAGGCAAGTTGGGGTGTGGAGGAGCTCCAGGGGTCTGCGCAGACCCTGACCTCAACCCCACTGAACACTCATTGCAAGACAGGCCTTCTCACCCAACATCAGTGCCTGACCTCACAAATGCTCTTTTGACCGAATGGACACAAAGTTCCACAGACACACTGAAAAATCTTGTGGAAAGACTTCCAAAAAGAGTGGAGGCTGTTACAGCCTCAAAAGAGGGCCAATTCCATAATAATGCCTGTGTTTTTTTGGAATGGGATGTCCAATAAGCTCATGTAGATGTGATGGTCGGGTGTCCATGTACTTTTGGCCATGAAGTGTATCACATAATAATACATACCGTATAACGTGCCATAACATTTGCACAAGCAAAACATTTAATGTTTTATTTTTCCACAGTATGTTGAATTTAGCAGGCAAACAGTAATTGTGCATTAAAATGTAATGGTTTTCATTGGTATTTCTCCTCCATTTGGGCAAATCGTGAAACTTATGGAAGCCCATTCTTGCCAGGAAGGAGGAAAAAAAAAACTACCAATGTTTTTCTTACTTTCTCTTCTTCTGTTTCTGTCAGGTGTATGTCAAAAATGGGAAAGCCAGAGCATCTTATTGTTCTAATGAGGAATCTCTACACAGTTCAACAAGCCACAGTCATAACAGAAAATGAGGCAGACTGGTTCCACATTTGCAAAAGATATTATACATGACTGCATACTTTGACCATACATGTCCAACCTATATGCAGAACTTTTAATGAGAGTAAATGAAAGCAGCAGAACTGAAGGAAGATGATTGAGGATTAGTGGAAGAAACATCAACAACCTTCATCACGCAGATGACAAAAAAACTCAACAGAAAATGTGGAAGACCTGAAGGCCCTTATATGGAAGGTTAAAGAACAGCGTGAAAAGATGGGATTTCATGGGATGCCCTTGACACAAGAAGAATGAAGGAGCTTGAAAAGATCTTAAACTGTGAATAACAAAGATCAGAATTAGCCAGGTTATTTGTTTTCTCTGTGGATCTTTACGGATGTGAAAACTAGACAATAACAAGCCAGAGAGGAAAACCTTTGATAAACCCTTTAACCTTTGGTGTTAGTGAAGACTTTTTAGGGACCAAATCAAGTCTCACCTCTCACTTGATGCACACATAACCAAACTGAAGCTCTTATTTTGGACACATTCTGAGAAGAGGTACTTTGGAAAAGACCATTATGCCTGGAACAGCTGATGTTAAAAGGGTAAGAGAACAACCAGCTACAAGATGGATGGATGCAAAAAGGTGCTAAATACAGGGGTTGCAGAACCTCCAGATTAACCTCTTGGACCCTCTGAATGTCTCAAAATCAAAATTCTGGGGTCCCTTAAAATAATAACTTATAATGATGTTCTGTTGTCTGTTAGGGAGAAAAGAGGCTCCAATACAAACTCAGGGAAAGATCATTGTTTAGCTGCTTCACCCTCACCCGGTGGGCTCCTTACTGTCTTTGGTATTTTTAACCAACTAGTGATGCAGCACTGGTCTGCCTCAGGGTGGCGCTGTAGAAAAATTGGCTCACCCAGTTGGTCCTTCATAGCCTATGAACTGTAACTATTCCCGAAACACCTCTGAAAAAAAATTACAATATGCATATTTGTAAATCTGAAATCTTCGCAATTTCCAAAAAAGATTTGGTCAAAAAAAAGAGTATTATTATTAAACTCTCAAAAGATCTCAATTAATGTGTGGCAGAAACAACTAACCAAACTAAAAAGGAGCACTTCCAAAAGATTTGTTAAACCAAAAACATTTTGCTGAGTGAGAGAGCAGCCAGGCAACGCTGGAGTAGCCAGCCAACATGGGACCCCCTAAATACCAGGGGGTATTTCTCACAATGACTACAATCATTTAGAGGCCTAAAGATCCAAAAAGAGGACAGGATATTCTGGAGAAAAACACTGTCCATATGGTCGCCAGGAGTCGGAACCAACAGCCACAGCATATGCGGCTCACTAATAAAAATATGATTTGTCAGTTAACCATATAACTTTAGCACAGAGGGAAACAAGATCAAATCCAGGGAATCCTCCTCCAGTCTTTTTGAGAAATCTTCGCGAAGTCGCCCATATCACCCCCAGCACCGCAACACGCTTTTGAATTAAGGCTGTGTAAACGATTGCTCCAAAATCGAGTGTCTTTGTGCGCATGCCCAAAATCGATTACTCGGCGATCAGTTCAGCGAGAGAATGATGGCGCCTGCTATGGAAGCGCCAACCTACCTATTCATCTGAAGCACCTCGGAAAAACAACAGCAACCGCAGCAGCAAGCGCGCCTTTAAGCGTCTCGTTTTAAACACAGATATGTCGGGCTCGGCTCGCTGGGGTTGAGAGATGTGTGAGAGCTATGCCCGCTCGCTGCTGCGGGTGTCCGTGGCGCAGGTCTGCCAGGCGCTGGGCTGGGACGCCGTGCAGCTCTCCGCCTGCGACCTGCTGTCCGACGTGCTGGAGAGATACCTGCAGCAGCTCGCCAGAGGCTGCCACCGCTACTCAGAGCTCTGTGAGTATGAACAAGGGTTGAAGAAGAGGGCAAATGTCTCTGCTGTGGTGCTTTCGGAGCGTAGCAGCTCGCTACCTGCCTGCCAGGTGGTGCTCTGTTGGGTAAAAGTCAGTGTGGAGGTTAATGTGGAGTTGCCTTCAGCTTCAGCGGCTCTCCAGAGCTCTGTGGGTGTAAATAAAGGTTGAAATGAAGCCTAGATGTCTTTTACATGTGATCTGTAGCACGAGGCTGAAGTTGCCTTCCCATCTGATAACCTCTTGTTGGAATTTTATCCGTCTACCTTAAAAAGACCCCTATTTAAGGTGGAACGGGAAACTTCGAAGAAGAAGCTGGCAAATGTGAAGCTGACTCCAGCTTCGTCTTCATAACGGCAATGTTTACGTGCAGCAGGCTGCCAGCTGCCACTCTGAGCTTCAGTGTCGTGTTGAAGTCGATGTGGACTTTAATTCGTGCTTTGCTATCTTCAGCAGCTTTCCAGAGACCACATGATCTCTGTGAATATGAGTGGACTAAACTCTGCCGAAGTTTAGAAATACAGCAATAGCAGCTACAATATCCCGTCGTAAAACCAAGATCTATAACTAGCTGATGTTGTTGCGTAAAATAAAAAGCCAAATATGACGATAATGTCATAGCTAGTGTGAGCATAGTGCCCCTGACACTGAATTCCTCTCTATGTTGTGTTGTTTGACATACATTCCCGTTAACTGCCTTTCACTGTTTACATCGTTAGCCTGCTGGCTAAGCTAGCTCGCTTACCTTCAGTGCTAGCTTGCGTATGTAGGCTAAGCTAACGGCTAACTGTGCCTGAAAGATATTTTTATGATAAGAAATAGTTGATAGTAAATAGTTGTGTTGCTAATTTGAATGAAACGTGACAGGAGAGGTTGGAATGTCTTAGCTATAACGTTGTTTTAACGTGAGCACTTAGTTTGCTAATTTAGCTAGCATGCTAAAGTTAGCGGGCAAAACATATGGTCTTGTTAACTTCATTAAAAAGCAAATCTCAAAGATGTTTAACGCAGACATGTTATTCTGAAAAGACAAAATCGTTATATGTGCAATTTATTTCCCCGTTTAGCTCATGTAAGGACAAAAATGAGTAAGATTTATGCTAATGTAGCAGTGCAAGATGCTGATGCTGACCGTTGCCATAGAGATGGAGGCAGCATCTGTATAGAAAGCCCTGATTTGTTTGAGCTTTATGTTAAAGATGCACTGAAATGAAGATTTAAGACACACTGGTCTGAAGACCGAATGGGATTTTGTTTTTTTTTTAATTTACTGTTTTGTTAATGTTTTTGAGAAACGTACTAAACATAAATACTACTAGCTAATAAAGAAAACACACTTTTATTCTTGATAAAGTCTGCTTTTAGTCGGGCAAATTCTGTTATGTTAAATAAACATACTAAAATAATTACAGTATTTAAGCTACAATATGACACAAAATCCAACATTGTAGAAAAACAGAGAATGGTTGATCATCCAAGGCAATGTATGCCAGTATTTTTCAGTTTTTCTTTACACTTTGGCTGTCATTTGTTTATTTTGTTTTATTTATTTATTTATTTTTGTCATTTCAAAACATGTGGATACAAATGGCTTTCTTCTGGCATTTTGCTTATTCCTATGAAGTAGGATGTTATGTTTTAAGGGATATCAAAATTTTAATGGAGAAGTTCTTAAGTGTCTTACTTGGGATGAACAGAGATTATAAATACTGATGTCTAATGTCCTTTCTGGAAACTGTCAAATAGTTCCACATTGCTGACTTTTTTTCCGCCGTTTATCTGTTCTGCTTGAGCTGTTTGAATGTGTCTGTGCTGACCGGTGCAGGAGAGTAAATGAAACAAATACATACGTTTCAGAATCATTCAAATTATTTGTTAACTGTTTGTTGTCAAATTTAATCTTTTGTTTCTTCAGCCACAATGTTCTGCATTTTTTTCTCTTCTGGATGAGAACCAAAAGTGCCAGTTTTGACCATTTTCTGTTAAAATGTTTCAGTGGCCGAAAATTAAATCTCTAGTTTAGATTGTGATTTGTTGCACAGCTTTGTCCAGCAGGGAAGTAGAGTGTATTAAGCATTTAATTTTGCTCTCTCATGATGACTGGAACTGTCAAGAAACAGTATCAATATATTAAAATAGCACTTTTTAAATGGTACCCTCTGAGTCAGGCGTTGTTTTGTTTTGGTGTAGATTTAATGTTGTTTATTAGTCAAGCTGATTCAGCGTGATTACATACATCCTTTTTATATGTGTGTGTCGGATTTCACATGGAACAAAGACTGTGTTTTGCTTGACTGAACCACCTATTTTGGGGAATATAGTAGCCAAGTCTATGTTTGGAATGGATTAAACTACATAAAGCTGCATATTCTTAGGAATAGAATATTTAGATTCGTAGTTTGCAGTTAGTGTCAGTTGGACTATATGCTTACCTTCTCCTTTTGTCATTTTAGAAAATTGTACACATACATATTCTTATTTTCCATTTTTGCCAAATTGTTCTTTTTTTCTCCCAAGATGGACGGACAGACCCCGGGCTGAGTGACGTCGACCAGGCCTTTGGGCTGATGGGGGTCAGCATAGCGGAGCTGGAAGACTACATCAACAACCTCGAGCCAGTGGCCTTCTCTCAATCCGTCCCTCAGTTCCCCATCAGCAAGAGCAGTGTACTGCAGTTCCCCGCTGCTGGCTTCGAAACTGACGCCCGCAATGCCCTACGTGGAGAGAGGAGAGACTACATCCCAGAATACTTTCCTCCACTTGTCTCACTGCAAGAAGGTATGTACTGTCTTCTGGGAAACTGCATCCATAGAGGAAAAGAACTTCTACCTTCTAGATTTGGGGTCTTAAACTAGGCAGTCATGACAGCTTTGTATGGCCTGTCACGTTTGTGGTTTATTCTTAAATTACATGACCAGCAAATCTATTTTTTGTTACATTTATTTGTGGCTAAATATTTACATTAGTTGTATAGATCTGCTTCACCCACCAGACGCTGTGATTGGTTATTCAACAATAAGTGTATAAAATCAGCTTGGGCTGGGCCTTATGGTGTTAAAAACAAAAATGGAATGCTGCATCGCAAGAGGAATGACACAAACAAAAACCTAACACAGCATGAACGCTGCACACTAAGTGACATACTTGTAATTTAGCTGAAACGAATTTATTAATTTTTCTAATTTAGAGCGATAGTTAAATCTACCTTAGAGAATTTATTCATTTAATGTGGTAGATAATGTTTGTCAGAATTAAGAAAATCAAACAAATTCAGTGATTTGCTCTACTTTGCTTACCTAATGCACAATAACTTCAATAGGACAACCAGGAGAAGCAGGAAAAATGATGCTGAAGCACAATAAAAGTCCCCTATAATTCTACTATTATGTAATTTAAATATTTAATATATGTAATTAAATATTTATTAAGCGCTCTGTGTATTGATACTGCTCCTGCTATTAATAATAATAATATTATTGCCGTTTACTCTCACCATCATTCAAAGTAGTAATAATTATTATTATAATTATTGTTTATTGTAGTTAAGAATACTGGTAGTTGGATGTGCTTAAATAAAGGTATATGGTATTTTGTTCAAATTCATACTTCAAAAAACATGGGTCATTTCTTTTTCTACATTTTTTTTTTGGTTCCCTTTAGAGAAGACCACCTAGCTAGTGGCCACCAGGTAATTTGAGTATAGGTCCCCTGTCCTAGATGCTCTATAAAGTCCCTAAAATCCTCAGCCTACTTATACTTACCTAGCTAGTTTATATATAGAGACTGTAGACCATCTTCTGAAGCATAGTTTGTGTTACTCATCACCATTAGTGGTCAGTTTCTGACCGCAGAGCTGCTCTTGCCTGGATATTTTTGCAGTGGACCACCCTCAACTAACGTGTTTAAAATGTGTATAAAAACTCCAACACCACTACTGTACCTGATACACTCATACCCGCAGCACACACACTTCCCTGTCAGTGTCACTGCTGTGCTGAAAGTGACCCACCACCTGAATAATAACAGGCCAACAGCGGTCCTGTGGACAAAAACTTGACCAGTGTTGAATGGGGAAGAGAGGGGTGAATGGGGTAAACCTAAAAGATGCTCCTGTATGGTAGGTGCTTCATATAAAATGACTGAGTGTGGGTAAAAGGTAGGTGCACTTAATACACTGACAAGCCAGTGTATTTTCTCTAAGGACAATAGAATCAGGAATGTGAACTTGTTGTACACTAGGGCTGAAACTAAAGATTATTTCTATAAGTGATTAATCTATTGGCTTTTGTTTTACTAATTAAAATATACTGTCTGCCCTTCAAAGTTCCTGCTGTGCAACAAACAGTTTTGTCTTTAATGGTCCACTGAAGCATTAATTTAATAGCAAGCTTTTTTGCCCTCTGCTGTTCTTGTTGTGTAATGCATTTGAGCATTATCGCACATTGTAGAGCACTTTTTTATTTTCACTTTGACATTTTTCCATAGTTGACGTTGCTGGTGACAAATCAGTTGACTTTGACTCATTGTTGCAGTTCGATCTGACGCCATGTACTCATTCAATACTAGGGTGTACACAGGTTCAAAGTCAAGATTCACTTTGATTTTCAGTTTGATTTTTTTCAGTTAAAAATGTCTGTAGAGGTCTAATTATATACTATACTGATTAGTTTGGCTCAGTTAAATAAAAGTGCTCAAATAGATGCCTAGAGCTTCAGCCTGCTAACAAAATAAACCCCCAAAAAATCACTGCTCCTTCTGTTTATGCTCTGCACACACCTGCGCTCAAAAAACTGGGCTTTTTTCTGCAGTCACTTTTAATTTCAAGAGGTTGTCGGGTTTATTATCTATCTATTTACCAAAAATCACATCAGATCTTCACCTAGGACTGAATGATTAATAGTTTTTATATCGAAATCAAAATTCAAAATTCAGTGTTGCCTCAGTAAAGGAAATTCAATCTAATAACACTGTGCTTGTGAACTACATTCAGCATTCAGGCCTAAAGCTCGAAAAAAATTCGTGTCCTGAGCTTCTTGATGAAAGTAAAGGTAAATCACAATCACAGTACTGTGCAGAAAAACTGCAGTTAGATATTTTCTGCAAATTATTCAACTGTATGTTAACCTTAGAATAAAAAATGTTGTTGAACCTTAAAATGTGTATTGTTACACTCCTAGTAGATATCATAAGCCCCAGCTTCTCCCCACTCACTTTACTCTGATAGGATGAACCCAGGTGACCACCGTGTTACCCATGCATTTTCATATTTTCATGAATAAACAATGGGACACTGATGCAAAGCATTTCCCTGTGGTCATTTCCATGACCTAAACCATCATTTTATCCAAGTCCATGGAGTGCTTTACAGTTAAAAGCAAAAACATGAGAAGTTTGGCATCAAATAAGTGACTGTTGTAATTACACAAATAAGTAAACCTGGGGTGCACAACTCCGGTCCTGGAGGGCTGGTGTCCAGCACAGTTTGGTAATTTCCCTGCTCAAACACACCCACTTAACCTGGCAATTAACAGATAAATGTAATCAGGTGTGTTAAAGCAGGTAAATCACCCATCTGTGCTGGACACCGGCCCTCCAGGACCGGAGTTGTGCACCCCTGAAGTAAACAAATGCTGTGATGAGTCCAGATATCCATATATTCAAATAACCCCTCAACTGATTGGGCCAATAGTTATTTACAGTAAAATTAGAAGTTTATAGGGTGAAACTGTACAGGAAGTGCATGGAGCTTCCTGACAGTATAATCAGTGCAGGACATTAAGACAGACTACAGTGGTGTTAATTGGTTGTACTCAACTTGTCACACTTATTTTGACCAATCCAATAAAGCTGTTGGCGGGGCGTAGAGCCAGAAGAGCCAAACATGTCTTTTTGACTTCTCTAACTCTTTACAGCTGAGTTAGAGAAGCACATTCATCATGTAAGAGGATTTGTATTGGCTAGAATACAAGTTGAAATGCTGATTCCAGTTGTCAGAAAAATGATAAATATTGGCTCTGATCACCGGACGAGCCAATAATCGGTCAACCTCCAGTGTGCAACTTGATCTGACCGGATCTGTGTGTGGGAGCGAGGTGTATAACTTATGTGTGAGTGGTGGTTGGAGAAGAGAAAGGGGGGTATGAGAAGTAAGTGTGTTTCCGTAGAGAAAAAACGGAAACGGTCAGGCCCACTGTCGGCACGCATAGGAAGCTGCACTCCTCCCTCCGAAAAAAAAAAACTCCTAATCCCTCCTTCCTTTCCCTCCCTCTCTCACCTGCTGCTGTCCTCCTGGACTCGCTGTCTGGCTCCCGTCCCGGCGTCTGGCACCACACACACACTCACACACACTCACACTCCTTCTCATCGCACACACTGAGCGCTGCCAGTGGGTGGTGGAGAGGCGGACATGATCGGGGTTGTTTCAGGTTAGCCAGGAAGCTGACCGGCTGTGGGGTCCCTCTGTGTGCGAGAGACTGTAGTCAGGGCAGGGGGCCTAACTGGGCTTGGAGCCAGCACTCAGCTGGGTGCCACTTTGCCAAAAGAAAGAGTTTCTCTCTCTCTCTCTCTCTCCTCTCTCTCTCTCTCTCACGCTGTCTCTCTCGCCTTCTCTCTCTCCCTTTCGTTCTCTCTTTCTCTCTGTGTGTCTCTCTCTCGTCTTCCTCTTTACTTATTTTTGTGACTTTCCTACTGTTTTTGCTGTCTTGCATGATTTTCTTTCTTTATGTTTCTCCTTTTCTGTTTTTTGTTCTCTCTCCTCTTTCCCTCCTCTTACTTTCTTTCTTTCTCTCTCTTGCTCTCCTGTCCTCTTGTCTACTTTTTCTTATTTTCTTATTTTTTTTCTCTCTCTCTCTCTCTATTTCTCTTTCTTTATCTCTTCTGTCCTTTTGTCTACTTTTTCTTTCTTTCTTTCTTTCTTTCTTTCTTTCTTTCTTTGTCTCTCTCATCTCTCATCCTTCCTTCTGTAACTTTCCTACTTTTTTCTTTATTTATTTCTCCTTTCCTTCTTTCTGTCTTTCCTTCTCTTTCAACTTCTCTTTATATCTGTTTAATTCTCTCTCCTCCTTCCTTTCCTTCCTTCTGTTTTTCTTTCTGTCTTTGTCTTTCTCTCTCTCTCTCTCTCTCTCTCTCTCTCTCTCTCTCTCTCGCTCTCACTCTCTATCCTGTTGGCTACATTTCTCCTTTCTTTCTTTCTGTCTTTCCTTCTCTTTCACTCTTTCCCACTTTCACCTTCTCTTTATATCTGTTTGATTCTCTCTCCTTCTCCTTCCTTTCCTTCCTTCTGTTTTTCTTTCTGTCTTTGTCTTTCTCTCGCTCTCTCTCGCTCTCACTCTCTATCCTGTTTCCGTCCTCACTCTCACTGTTTTATGGGTTATGTATATACTTACATTGAATTCCACACACAGTCCACCTCCACACCATTAGAATTACACAAACACTATTATGTCTCTGTACAAACCGCAGACATTATATAACCCCACTGTGCAGAAAGTGTTCTGAAGCAGAAGTGGGCTTTGAGGCCTGAGCCTCAGATAGAAACTGCTGCAGTTCTGAATGTAGCCACAAGCTGGAGCTGTTTAACCACTAATGAACACAAATCAGCCTCTCCAGTGCTGCAGTGGATGTGCTTAAAGCGTTTATCAGCTCCTAACCAAAACTGCAAAGTAATTTGGAGGTTCAGGAGAAAAAATAAGAATTGTCTGAGTTTTATTTTTAGACATTTTTACTAGAAATAGTACAATTATATTAGACAAACCAGTAAACACCAACCTGGTGATGTATAGATTTGGATAGATTGTATTAGAAATTGTGTATATGTATAGAGTTAACACATAAATTGTACATAAATAGCAAAAGGACAGAAATATGTTAGCATATGAAGTGTGACCTATGCTACATTTCTACTTCAAATCATTCCACATTCTTTTACCTACATTCAAATTTTCTCGCTCTTTCTTCAGCTTAGGTTTTAAATACAAGCTGAAATTTAAAATCAGGAACTGAATCAGAGAGTATCGTTCACAGTCCTGTTTAAGAAATAGCTTAACGCTAAGGTGTGCATATTTCCGTCCTTGAAAATGAAAAAAATAGTCAAGCTGATAAGTAACTACCAACTGTGTGTGGATATTGTAGACCTTTTTCCAGTTTTTGATAAGCAAGTACAGTTAAAAAGCACTCCAGTTTTTATTCATTAGAATTAGAATTTTCAGTAAGCTGTATTTGTGGTTATGAATCTTCGTTAGGTCACAGAAATGCATGGGCTAGCAGTGATCTAGATGCAGGATGTCACCCTGATCCTCTGCATCAGAGGCGTGTGTGCAGAATCGCTCTTGTGTTATTTTTGGTCATATTGGCAGAAACTATAAACCCACACGGTTGCTGACGTTACAGAAGATTCTGTTTCAGACGTGGAGTAGTGTGTTAGACACCTGAGAATATTGTTGGGGAATAAGCTCGTAGTAAATAAAGCTTTGTTATTTCTTACACGCAGCTTACAAGAATTTGTGTAGTGAAATGGCAGTAAAATGAGGCTCCGGGTAGAATATAGAAAATAATAATAATAATAATAGGTGGATCTTTTTCACCCTCTATACCACTGGACCTTTGTAGACTTTTCAGATTTTGTGATTTTGTGGTGTTTTTGTACAATTTTTCTATTTGACATCACTAATGTAAAGTGTGTATAAACACTATTCGTAGGGCTTGGTGATTATGAATTTATCATTAACGAGTTATATCAAAATATGCCTTCCTGAACGTATCATGGACTCTCAGCTGCATGTTTAAGTAGAAAGAGAGCAAAATAAGTCCTGTTTACTTGGACTGAATGTAAAATGTTTTATACAAATTATTGTATTTATAGTTTTTGATAGTATTTTTCAAATGTGGCGCTACTTTGTCTTGTCCAGTTTATCGAATATCAGAAATAATACACAGTATGTCACAATGTCTATCGCGAAAATGTATGTATATCACGATTCTTATTGACGTGATATTTCCTATTTCCCAAACCATCCAACTCTAACTACATGACCAGTAAGCATTGAGATAACTTTAAAAATGGACTTAAGTATGGCTCTAAAATTATAGTCTGATCGATATGAAAATTTTGTGGCCTATACCGATTTTCAGGATTTAAAAATTCAGATAACCGATAGCGGCACAGCTGTGAAAGATTGTGCACTGTTGTTTGGAGATCCCATTCGGCTGCTAATTATCAATGCATTATCATAGTCATATTGATGAGACTGTAATAAAAAAAGTACATTGTCACATAGCTAAAAGCTTGAATTTAGTTTCTGTACTTTTATCTATGATTATAGATAACAGTAGGGATGTACATTCTGACTAATTTTGATATCTGAGTGTCTGTAATGGATATCTGTTTAACTACAGAGAAAGGAAAAAATGCAATGCCAAAAAAGAAAAATGGATTTTGGCTAAAGTTATTAACTTTATGTGTGACCTTTTTTTCCAGTGACTGCACTGGTGTTGCACGAATTTAGCATAACTCATTTGAACACATTTCAAAACATGTTTTATTATTCAAAAATAATTGTGGCAAATCAGAGCATAGCATAACACAGAGTGCCTCAGATGAGCTTACGAGCTAAAACTGCAGCTAACCAGTACAACACTGAATGCTGATGGAGACTCGCTGTCTTCTACAGGTGTTTTCCTCCTCTTCCGTGCCAACAGTGAGCCCATCTGTTTCATAGTCGCAAAGTATAACATGCTAGTAAATAAGAGAAAACTTTTCTGTCAGTATATCGTCTTTCATGACGAAAGCAACAAATACCCGAATATCAATTTCAGTATTGGAATATTGACACTTGGAATGGTTAACCAAGTATTTGAGTACCTCTGAACATTATGTTAACAGTATGTCAAACCACAACAGACACCACATGAGCAAGTTTGTTTGTGATCATGTAAACCTTTCAATTACTTCACAACTACATTAGCCTTGTAGCTTAAGTGCAAATAAAAAAAGATATCTTGGCTGAGGAAAATTGTGTAAATTTGTTTTTGGTTGAATTATCATTTTTACGAGAGATCAGCATTAGTTTTTAGAAGTTTGTTACTGAACTGACCTCAGATCAGTTTGGCTAAATGATTTAATTTAAAGTCAGAGATAATTAAGCTGCTAATTCAGCTGTAACTATTTGAAGTCATCAGTGATCAGTGTTTTAACTTTTTTGCCACATTGCTGAGCATTGTGATACTACTCTCGTTATCCGTATTAGTATCGGAAGCCAAAGCTGTGGTATCGTGACGGCCGCGTCTGTAACTGCTGGGTCTGAGAGAGCGGAGCCGTGTCTGGGTTTCAGTCTGTAGGCGCTTGTTTGTCTATTGTGCGGGAGCTTATTGTTGTTTGGTCCTGAGGGAAGGAGGGATGGCAGGGAGAGAGAGGAGCGATTGCATCTGTACACTGAAATTACCAGCGATCACGCAGCCTGATAAAGACCCGCTCTATGCAGAGAGAGAGACAGAGCGAGAGTCATGGGGATGAATGAAAGCAGTCTCGGAATTCGTCGGAATCTTTTTTTCCCAGGAATATCCTGACGATGCTAGAGTGTGGCCGTGTCCTGGCTCGTCAGGCCTGTGGTTTTGGCTTTGAATCGAAGGATCTCAAGGCTTGAGTTCCGTAATGTGTCGTAGCGCCAGCTGAAGAGCAGATTGTCCTGTGTATGTATATGTGTTTGTGTGTTTTTCAAGGCAAAATGCTCTGATTTTGTAGTAAACTAGAGACTTTATAGACTGCTATTTGTAAAATCTCCATGTTTCTTTTCATTTTAACAGCCTTTTTTGTTTCCTGAGGTTAAGATTAGGGTGAGGTTTAGAATTAGGCTTGTAAAATTCTTATTACATACAAATATCTATATAAGTGTTTGATATATGGCATTATTGTTGTTATTAACATTATTATTATTATTGTTTTTACATATAGACTTACAAATGCGGCTGTTTGCAAACGTTTGGGCATCCCAAGTTTAAACAGTTTTTGCAGTGGTAAGAAGTAAACCTCCTTTGCTGCAAAATTAAAAACAAAAACAATTTGTGCATATATTAATGCACAGTTACTTTATATTTAATTCACTTAAAAACTAGAAAAAATAGTGGTTGTGGCATGTTCCGTTCTTCAGTTCTCTTAGGCCTTGAATGATTTCTTAGGACTTCTTTTCCTGTCAAAAATCAACAAGATGTGTAAATTGACCAGGGCTATATATACCAAACATATGTATGACCCCCATGTCCTGACTTTGTGTGAAAACAGAGTTTGTCAGTGTGAGTGTGTGTGTGTGTGTGTGTGTGTGTGTGTGTGTGAGTGAGAGAGAGAGAGAGAGAGAGAGAGAGATGGACCTGTCACATGCAGAAAAACAGCCCAATTTTAACTCATTAGCAAAATGCCTCAGAGCAAGGGTACTGATTTTACCTCCATTCTGTGTGTGTGTGTGTGTGTGTGTGTGTGTGTGTGTGTGTGTGTGTACGCACCTAGCCTGTGTTAAGTTATGAATTGAGCCGGGTCTCTGTATTTGAGCTGCTTCGTTATCAGGCCCTTTCAAAGCCTCACAAGAGCGTAAAATGATTAGAGGAACAGCTGACAATGCGTGAAGAGATTTGCACAGTTTCCGCAGGTTCCGCGACGATGTCAGGTGCAGCCGTTACACTCTGAAAAGAGAAAAGGATGAATATTAAAGGAGCCCCTTCTGTTCTCCTTTTCTTCCGCGCGACACGTTCACATCTTCTTCAGACGGAGAATAGGCCCAGGGCCCGTTCCGATTGGCTAGGGCACGCTCCCTTAGCCAGGAGAATCCAGCCTGATGAAAAGAGTTTCATCTTTAAAGTATAATACTCGTTATACGCACTTCTCTCTCTCTCTCTCTCTCTTCTCTCTCTCTCTCTCTCTCTCTCTCTCTGTCTCTTTCTCTCTCTTCTCTCTCTTCTCTCTCTCTCATCTCACTCTTTCTTTCTCTCTCTCTCTCTTTTCTCTGTGTTTTGCTCTTTCCTGCTCATTCCCTCTTTTTCTTTCTTTTTCCTCCCATTCCCCCATTTTCTTTCATTCTTTCTTTCTTTCTAAGTTTTTTTCTTTGCTATTTCTTTTCTTTCCCTCTTTCTTTTTTCTTGGCTTTTCTTCCCTTTTTCTTTCTTCTATATCTCTCAAATCTTTTTTCCTTTGCTTTTTCTCACCTTTATTCATTTCATTCTTACTTTCTCTTCCTCTCTCTCTGTCTCTGTCTCTCTCTGTCTCTCTCTCTCTCTCTCTCTCTCTCTGTTTTTCCTAGACTGGTCACTGTGCAGTGACACTGTAGCTGATGTAGTAGTAACTCCAGTATTATCTCACTACCCCGCCTTATCTCAATGTATTTCCCTTCCTCTTCCCAGAGAGAGAGAGAGAGAGAGAGCAAGAGGGAGTGAGAGAGAGAGAGAGAGAGAGAGAAGAGGCTATCTGCGCTTTGTACTTTTCTGACTATTTATGTCGGACAAGGTCAGAATCGTTTAAACTTGCTTGGCTCCTTCGGACCTGCAGATAAGATGAGAGGAGAACGGATAAGGGATCGATGGAGGAGTGCGGATCTCTCTCTTTCTCCTTTTTTCTCTCTCTCTTACACGCAGTGAGGTTTGTCAGTCGTATCCATTTGTCTTTTTAACTGTTCACTAAGCCCTGTAAAATACAGTACTTTCACCTAAACACACCACTTTGCTCATCCAGATCAAATCAAAGGGCAAATTAAAACACTATCCAATAAATCTGAGTGGTTCCGCTTTAAAGAAGCGACTGTGGGCTGAGAGAAGAGTGAAGGAGAATGACAGACAAACAGACATTAAAAATACATTTAGTTGTGTTGTATTTTTGTCTCCATAATGCAAGTTTCTGCAGTGCTCATGGGCTATTTTGTGCTTAAATCACTTAAAATTTACCTTCTCAAAATCAACACTGATAATCTGGCAGTTTGCATAAAGATAAAAGCATATACTCTTACTGGTGAGAAACAGAGCCTGATGGACACATCCATTTACATGCTTTTTAACCACGTGTTTTTGGTCCAGTGTAGTACTGTACGAAAGTCTTAGGCGGTCAATACAATTACTTGATTGATACAAATAAGCAAATACAGTAAAATGTGACAATTTATTTTTTCCAATAAAGGTGTTATGTATGTTAGAGGAACACAGCTGCAACTGAAAAATTTGGAAATGGTTGAGCTAACAATCACCAAAAAACAATGGATTTCCTATTTGTTTACTTGTGTTTACTCTAATGATTCTGTCTTTTGACCAAATAAACTTACTGCCCAGATACATGTTTTCTTCATTGCTAATGCTTTTGCACAGTACTGTATGTTTTAGTATTGTCCTTTTCAAAGGCTTCCAGGTTTATATTTTTCTCTTTGAAAAACTTTTTATGGTCTGTTATTGTCCATGTTTATTGTTTAGCCTTTTTTCAGCTGCAGTGCAATCAGGGAATGGTGAAACATTTATTGTTGATATTTCAAGCAACGCTATACACTATATAGTGCACTAGGAAGCGATTCCTCAAGGCTGCATGGTCTACCATAATTTTAGCAGTATCATTAATATGAGATGCAATAAATGTATTGCCAGAGGACTGTACAGTAGTGTAAACACATACTCCAGTAAAAGTATTGCTACTTCACTGAAGTGATAACTCAACTAAATGCAAAAATACCATACAAAAAAAGGTTTTCAATAGAAATACAAAAGAAGCAGGTTGAAAAAAATAATAATTAAGTACTGGGTAACTTACAGGACTATAGTGAAACGTCTTAGTACATCCAGCATCTGTCAGCATAGGAACTTGAAAATTAATAGGTGCAATATTTAAAACCTTCATGAAATTCAAAATCTCCTACTTACAAACCCAAATGTGAAAATTTTAAAGTTTAGAATTTGCACTTTTAACAGCATTCTCCACTTGTTTCCATGAACTACACTTGAGAAATGATTAAATGGCCCACATCATGGAAAACTACCTTTTCACTCTGTAGTAGGTAAACAATATTAATACTTTCGACATATACCATTTACTTTCCCAGTCTATATGGTCAATATATGGAAACTAAGCTGAAAAGACAGCTTGATTTGAATCCTTTGTTTTTTTTGTTTTTTTTTCATTGAACTGCCTATTTAGCCTTCAGCAGATTAGCTCCGCCCTTTGACATCAAACTTATAAAGAGGGTTTCAGCCTGGAATGCTTTTTAAACGAGACACGATGCAGGGCAGCCAATCCGAACAGAGCTTATTTACATATATCACTCTTAAAGGCAGAGTAACAGAAACAGGCTGCTTAAATCTAAGGGGTAAAGAGAGGTTGAAAAATGTCATGTAAAACTGTATTATGTAAAAAATGTGAATGTGAAAAATAAATTATATAACTTAGAAGTGGACATCAGGAGAAAATATAAAAAGCAAGAAAAATGTCTTCCAGTTTTAACATGTATAGCATTTTTTGGTCCATATTGAGTTGAACTGATACTTGTGTGTCTCCTTCGGAGTTAGACGTCTCTTTGTAGAGTACTGGCTGAATTTTCCCGAGAGTAGTTGTTCTTTTTCAGGAGAGAAAATGGCTTTAGTAGTGTGGCTCTATTTAGGAGGCTTCAGTGCAGTGCGTTGGTCAGCAGTAGCCTGTTTCACTGGCACAAATTGACTCAAATAAACAGTGATTAGTCAAGGTACTTGTTACTGCACATCCATGTCCAGGCTATGGTAAATGCTTTATGGGTCCTGGCAGTGTGTTAAATGTGTATTAGATATCATTCTTAGTTTAATTTTATGTTTGTTTTATTATGTTGTTTAATTCTGTCTTCTCTGTGTCTGAAAAAACAAAACAACATTAATTAAAATTTACCCTCTTGATGAATCGACAGGGACTATTTTGTAGTTTGCATGATAATGCATACTTCAAATTCTTCTACTGCTCCCTCGTACAGTAAGAAATAGCCGGATTTTCACACTCATTTACAGTCGTATGCAAAAAAAATTCGAACACCCCTGCTCATATTTTTCTAAGTGAACATAAGATCAAAATAATTTGCTGATTTTAGTGCATAATTTCTATTCATTTAAAGTTTAACATGTTGGAAGAAAATAAAATGTAAAATGTGACACAAAATAAAAGCATTTTCACTAGTGGTCTCAGACTTTTGGTAGGCTGGCTTTACACAGTGAAATCTTTATGCAACTAGTTGCATCATAATTTTTGTGCAACTTGTCAGTTACATGAAGCAGTTCAAAAACAATTGAAGTTGCACACGACACATTAAATTACTCCACTAGTTAGGCAAAATAGCAGCTTGTATTTTTGATACACCTATAAAGTCATCCGTGTGGTGTAACTTTTGTCGTCATTTTTATCATCTCTGTATAATTTTCTAGCTGCCATTGCTGTTCCTTTCTTCTGTATCTGTATATGTGTCTTTTATCTATTTAGCTGTGGTTCTTTACTATATATTTGCCTTTTTAATTTGTTCTGTATATGCTGAGAAGTTGACAATTATTGTTTAATTGTTATGGTTATTGTTATCATCTTTGTTGATATTTCACTCATCCTGTCCTAGAAGCACAAGAAGGCCAATGTCTGTGTCTCTCCTTCTGTAATCATTGTCATCTTTTGGATCCAAAATGAATCTGAGATATTTAAAAAATGAGGAGAAGTCAAAAGAGGTTTGTAAATGACGATAGCAGCAGGTTAACAAAGGATAAACGATGGCAGAAGCAGCCATTTAAACAGCAGTTAGCATCAGCTGGCTGGTTAACACAGCTGTTTACAGAAACATTAGCTTTGAGAAACTTATGAAACTGGCAAAATTTGCTGGGGTCTCCTTTTCAACTGCCTTTCTCATTGACTTCTGTTTTATTTTCTTGTCTATTGATCTGGTATAATCGGTGGTTTGAAAGTATGTTATTCAGTGTGATCACATGATGCTTTAATGGCAATTTGATTTTCTTTTCATTAAACTTGTTCCATTAAGCTGAGATGGTTGCAACTGAGCATCAGATGATTGCAGCTGAGTTTTAAATGAGTTTCAGGACGATTTACATTGCATAATCTAAGTGAAGTTTAGGGTAATGTAGGTTTCAAGCAACTAAAGTTGCATGGATGCTTCACCATGTAAAGCCAGTCTTAGGTTATATTTTCCCTACTTGTTAATGTTGTTGACAAGTTATTCATTCAATTTACAATTTAAAATAAATAAAAATAATCTTTCGTCCTTAACAGTAACTAAATATTTCTTGAGTTGATTTTTGTTTATTTTGAGTCACACATTTCTATGTTGTCAGGCTGTGTACCAGTTTGGTCTGTTTGTGTGGTAGGGGTGTCTGTGTGTGTGCATGTGTGAGAGGAAGACTCAGTTCTAATGTTACTCTGTCCTGGCTGTATGATAGATGGCTCGGTCCAACCCTAATGCCCCCTGTCACAACCATTTACCTTCCCTCTCTCTCTGTGTACACATTTATATACGTGTATGAGAGTGCTGTTAGCTCTTTGGCACGTTCTGATTGACAGGTGGGGGACGACCCCCTGCTGGAGTGGACCAGGTAGTGTGGGGGAGTGTGTATGTGTGTTAGACTGTGTGTGTGTCTGTTGTGTGAATGTGTGAGAGTGGCAAAGAGGCAGAGAGTGCCCTGCTGTGAGGCTCAGTAGAGAGGTCAGCTGACCCAGGATCAGTCCTGTAGAGAACGCTGCCCCGCTCAGACCAGCCGCACTAACTCGAAACGCGTGTGTGGTAGAGTTTACTTCTTTTGGACTACCTTCTGTCTGTCATCTCTTCTAGTTCTTTTTTTGTTCTAGCTTGACTTCCTCTTACCTTCCAGACTTTATTCTGAAACTCTTATATCTTTACCGTTGTGAATTTTGAGATGTGATGAAAACTGATGCATTTCTATTTATATATCCACCTATTTAACCTACAGCCGTGTAGCCCTGCCCAATTCACATTAAAGTTATAAGGGGTGTTTCAGCCCAGACTGTTTGTTGAATACCAGACAGGCAGTCAGAGGTCATTTACATATACAAGTCTTAAAGGTACAGTAACAAAAACAACCTGATTAATTATCACAGATGAAGAGAGCCTAAAAAAATGGTCATGTCTGAATGAATTATGACCATTTTTTGTATATAAAACCACACTAACATTACAAGTTTGAAGGGGCCCTTCAAAGTTAAGAATATTTACAGTTAGTTGTGCATAACCCACTTTATAACACTGAACACTTTTCTGTAATGTACTCATGCTCTCACTTGTTTTTTTTCTGCCTCTCTTTTCTGCTCTCTCTCTCTCTCTCTCTCTCTCTCTCTCTCTCTCCCTTTCCCTTTCCCTTTCCATCTCTCCCCCATTTCCTCTTTCTTTCTTCTTTTTTCTCATGTTCTTCTGTCTTTTCTCATCTCCTTTGCTGTTTAATTTTCCTTTAATTTTTTCTTTGTCTTTTCTTTTTTCTTTTCTCTGCCTCATTTCTCTTTTTCTCTTTCTCTCCCCTTTCCTTCTGTTTTTCATTTTTTCTTTTTTCATCTCATATTTTTCTCTTTTTTTTTTCTTCTTTCTCTTCCTCTCTTTCCCTTGTCATTCTTTTTCCTTTTCTTCTTCTTCTTCGTTGTCTACTTCTCTTCTCTCTCTCTCTTTCTCTCTCTCTCTCTCTCTCTCTCTCTCTCTCTCTCTCTCTCTCTCTCTCTCTTTGTTTTCAGTGAAGTTCTGTGTGTCTCTGAATACCTGAATGCCTTCGTCAGGATTTTATAATATGAATCAAATATCTAATTAAAATGATGTAAAAACAACTCAGAGTGGGTGTTTTTGCCCCGCTGAGTGTGTGTAGCGTGTTTTTATGTGAAGGTACCCAGTGACAGAGCACACCCCACTCTCATTTGGGACGCAGTCCTGTGTTTTTCCTCCTCCTGGTGTGCCATTACTTTTGAGTTGAAACGTTTCACTGATGCTGTGGGATTGTTTAATTGTTGATTTTTTTTTTAAATATTTATTTATAAAATTTTTATTATTTAAAAAAAGTGGCGTCCGCGTGCCCTGCTGCTGGACTTTTTGTCTTCTTTTTGGTTCCCTCGTTCCACACGTCTTCTCAGCGGCACGCCGCCTCCACCACGCGTTTGAACACTCCGAAGGAGACAGAGAGGAAAACAAAAGCAGCAGAAAAAAAGGAGAGAGAGGAAGACTGAGGGAAAGAGGAGGGGAGTGTAATTATAAAAGTTGAATATTATTTCTTTTATGGACATATCAAAGTGTCCCTCATTGCCATCTTCAGGCTGGGGGGCTTTGATTCGGCTCTGTGATGTGGGATTTGCCTCTCTGGGCTTTTAAGACGTTAATGCACATCCTGCTGTTTTGTTTTTCTCGCTGTCAGAGACCAAGAGTTTTTATTGATTTTTTTTTTTTTTCCTAATAACATTCTTTTCTTTATTTTGTCTTCTTCTGTAGTCGTTGCATGCATTACTTTGAAATGTGTTTTTTCACTCTTCCTCAAAAACGTAAAAAAAACACCCTAAATTAATTTAATTTCCACCTATATGTAGATCTTTATTTTTTTCTATATTAGTTGTATTTTTTTGTAATTCAAGTGGAGGATGAAACATATTAAAAGTTGTTTTTTATTTTAATTCTAGGGACAATAATGTGTTGTGACTTATGTGTCCAGGCTGATTGCAGTACCAGTGTTGCCTCTAGATGGCACTGTTGTTCTAGCTAATCTTGTTATCTGGCTCTCACTTTCTTTCTCTTTCACACTCAAATGGTGTTTCATTCCATGCTGCGTCTTTCTCTCTGTGTTTGTGATGATATGGAGACGGATTGTGTTACTGGTTGCGCGTGTATGGTAGTCTTTTGGTAGTGTAATTTTTGTCACAGTGTTGAAAATGTTTATAGTGGTCATTGGGCTGTTCATGTTCAGTTTTGTACACTGTTCTACATTGGTGACATGATACTGGTCTTGAAGTTGTGGGTCGTTCTGCATTATGCATCTAAGGGCAGATGTGCTCATTACAGATGGCATTATAGGTATCGATGGGTGTTGGTATCAGGCCAAAAGCAGAAAACGCTTGATCAGATATCAAAGTGGGAAAAAAAGAATGAATTTAATGCAATCCTGTAACAATCTGTCCTGAAATATCAATATATATGATGTTAGCTGTGTAAATCTGTCTGGTAGTAGAGTGTTTTGAGTAGTTTGATCATGGAGGCCTCCTTTTATATGATCATCTAAAGTGAAGAGTTTCACTTAACATTGCTATCGGAATAGGCATAGATGGTATCTCTGTTGTTTATAAACGCATTGATAAGCCTCATTAATGTCTTTATAAATATAAATATATAATATGTATGAAATAATGAGGCTCAAGTTTTCCAGTGTGAACATATATAGTATACACACGCTATATATATATATATATATATATATATATATATATATATATACACAAATGTATATATTTATATATAAATGTGTGTATATATATATATATATATATATATATAAATAGATAGATAGATAGATAGATAGATACAGTGTATAGAAGTGCTATGTATTATATGTGTAGTATAATAGAATGCTGATTTTACAAGGTACTATAAAGATATTGGTGTATTTTAATATATTTTGGTATATTTTGATACAATGCTGTGCAAAAGTTTTAGACAAAAGAGAAAATTATATTTAAAAAGCTGTTTATCTGGATGTGTACTTTCTCATAAAAACACTAACATAATTTAAAAAAAAATGTAAAGAACACAAATAATTTTAATACAATAAGTAATGATTTGATGTATATCAGTGTTGTTCGTTTAGCCATTTCCAAGCTTCTCCTCAAAGAAGCCCAGTATTATTTATAGTTATCATGGAGTGGCTCAATCGAAGCTTCATTATGCGAAATCAATCAGTGCTGTTGATGGAGTTGAACAAACTCCTGAAATGGCTGGAGACATTGAGGAGAAATCTGTAGTCGAACTTTGTTCTTGCTAACAATATATCAACTGCTGTTATGTTCATTTCTATTAATGTTTGTTTGCATTTATTCCAGTGTTTTATAGTGTTTTTACCAGCAAAAACACATTTACAGTACACGTTTGTTGATTTGTCGTATAGTAAGGTTATAACTTCATTGTACACTATCAAACATTTCAGAACTTCAATGTATGTTAAAGTAACAGTTTTAGTCCAGTTAATTTTGGGCCATTTCTGTTGGCCTTTAATCGTAGTGTTCACACAATGTACAGGTCAACTGGTTTTTCAGATGGTGTAAACAGTAAATGAATGAATGAATGAGTGGATGAATGAAGTTATGAGGTTTTGATACAACAGCGACAAAATGAGACTTTCAGAACTTCAGAACTGTAACACTCTCAGAAAAATACAGGTTTACACATTCATGCTGCCCAAGAAACCTTTGCACACTTGCTGGCTCTTTATCAAACGCACACAAAGACATACGCACATTCTCAAACATATATATACATTCTGGTATGCAGATGTAACGGCATAAATGTTTGTTCAGATATGCTGTCTGGGAGCATACGCACATGCGGTAAACACAGTAGGCCGGCTGCAGTAGGATGTTTCCTTTAGAGCAGTTTGTGTCCTGGTATGTGTGTGTGAGGCTACTATCGTGTGTAATTGACTCATTTTGGGCGAGTGTTGTGACAGTGCATGTGGGCATCACATCAGTGTAGAGAAAACTAGAGTTAAATGGCTGCTTACATTACCTCTTCTCTCTCTCTCACACACAGTTACACACTAGGGCTGCAACTAACGATTATTTTCATTGATTAATCTGTTGATTATTTTCTCAATTAATCAATTAGTTGTTTGTTCTATAAAATGTCAGAAAATGGTGAAAAAAAAATGTCCAAAGCCAAAGCCCAAGATGACATCCTCAAATTACTTTTCTTGTCCATACCATAAAAAATATTTGGTGTCAGTTTGGTGTCACAGAGGAGTAAAGAAACCAGAAAATATTAAAATGTAAGAGAATCAGAGAATTTTTACCTTTTTTTTTAATTACTCAAACCGAATAATCAATTACCAAAATAGTTGGTGATTAATTTAATAGTCGGCGACTACTGTGTGTGGAGGACAGTAGATTTAAGGTTTTGTCCTAAAACAGTGTGACTTTCACACACATATAAAATTAACATCATTTGATAATAATAACTCTTTAAATTTAGGTACTGTAACAAGTTGTGTGCTACAGATACAGTTTCTCTTTGGGCTGAATGAGATTTTTCCAGCATTCTGTAAAGCATTGGTCACCAACTCTCCTCCTTGAGATCCTGAATGTTGCTCCCCTCCGTGCCTAAGGCTGGCTTTACACGGTGAAACTTTTATGCATTCATTGCTTGAAATCTGCTTAAAACCTACAGGAAACTAAATTGCACTCGAGTTACAATGCAAAGCGTCATGCATATCCTGAAACTCAGCTGCAACGTTTGCAAGCGAAAAGAAAGAATGGCAGTGACAGCTGAAAAAAATAGAAGATGATAAAAATACAGTGTAAATTGCAAGAAAAAAAAATGGCGTATCCAAAAATACGAGCTGCTGATTTGGCTAACTATGGAGTAACTGAATGCGTTGGATGCAACTGAAACTGTTTTAGAATTGCTTCATGTTACTACCAAGTTGCACAGAAATTATGTTGCGAGCAACTCACAACATGCGGGTAGTTGCATGAAAGTTTGACCCTGTAGAGCCAGCCAAACACTAATGCATCTTACCCAGCCAATCAGGAAGAAGTTAATTAGCTGGAGTAGGTGTTGCAGATTGTGATTGCAACTGCACCTTGCAAGAAGGTAGAGATCCAGGACCAGGGATGGTGACCACTACTGTAAAGCTTATCCAACCTAGCAACCGTTGCTATGACAGAATGTACTTGTGGGTGGAGCATGGATAGGTCAGTTGAAATGTTTGCGACTCCAGCAGTGTGTAGTAGGCCTGGTGTGTTCGGTGGGAGGACTAGGAATGTCACTCGTTCCCGAGAGAGAAAGAGAAAGATTGGTCTGCAGACTAACAGCCCTCTCTAGCCCTGTCTCTTGGGCTCAGGGTGGGTCTGAGTTAACCAGGATTAAAACAGCCTACTACAGGAGAAGCTTGTGTGAGTCTGTAGGGTGTGGGTTTGTGTATGTGAGCAACTACTCAGTGTTTATTTCTTTGCATGTCTCTTGATAAACCCACATGACCTATGAAGATGACACAACTTGTGTGTGTTAGTTAATTCATTCTTTATTGCCCCACAAGGAGACTTTGCTTTACTGTTGTTACATGTACATATTTTGTAACACAGCTTGTAAAGGAACTGTTCACCGAAATGAAGTATGGGGCTATTGTAGCCAACAAGTAATGGCCGTCTGTGTCACTCCAGATCGTTTTAACGGCACTTATTTTTCAAACATAAAGAGATACTCTTAGGGCCGTGATGGTATAGATTTTTTCTTATTGCGGTGAAAATGCAACATATCCCTGTGGTTTAGTGCTTTACTGCCAATGCCCTACTTCCCCATAAAGAAAATAAATAAATAAATTTATTTATGATCAAGACAAAATTAAACCTGTTCTGTGATGTTTGGGTGACTGACCGGCTAACTTAATGTTAGCTCAGCAAGCAGGCTACAGACCCAAACAGTGCAATCACCATGGTGTAGGCTTGACTCTGACTAACTAGTGCCCTGCTGGCACAAGTTTAGATGATAAAAACTAATGTTTGAGAGAACAAAAGTCGAGTGAGTGACAGAAAGCTAAAATCAGATTTGTTCTGTGGTGCTTTTACGTTGATACCTAGTTTCTTTTGCAAATATCTCGGAGACTCCTAACTGTTGCTGCTTGCTTGAGGTTGTACTTCCTCCTGAGGCAGGTATGCTGCTGCCAAGTCCGGCAAATGTTGCAGGATGGCTAATTCCAAGATGTGATCTTAGATTAGATGTATTTGCTCTCGAGACGGAAACGTTTTTCCTACAAATGCGACATGTTGCCTCGTCCAAATTCACGGCTGCCACTTGTCGTCTGGCTCAAAGCCAAAATGTGCCCAAATATACCATTTTTACACTTCCGTGTTCTTCAATGCAGAAGAGTAAATAGTATCGTTAAGCGGCTTCCGGTCGTGCTGTAAACAGTAGCTGATACTGCCTGGAATAATTGCTGCGTTCCTAAATGCACCAATAATTCAACTAAACAGCGTTACTTGTGTTTACACTCGATCAACTTTAAAAATGACCATTCTGCTCATGCATGTGTCAATATTAACAAAGTAACCAATCAAAAAAAGACTAAAACAGAACTGGAGAGCAAACGTGGGCTGTAACAGTAGGACAGCTTTACTCCCATTTGTGAGTAAAAATGATCAGCTCCAAGACAAATATTTGTTCACTGGTGTATTTACAGTTCTGGAGTTTGCTTAAAAATCTTGAGAAATAGACTCCTCACCACAGTAGCTCTTTGATTAGTTTAATGTAGAAATCTGATGCTGTGTCTCTTTGCTAGTTGTGGTGTTCAGGGCGCTTGCTAAAGTTTACATGGGCTGAGTAGAAAGAATTAAACCTGGTGGACTTTTCCTCCAAACTGAAGCGCAGTAAGCGCAAATCTGTCTGGGATGTGTGATGTAGTGTTGAACATAAAGATCCGCTCCAGTCCTCCAGTTTGCGAAACTTTCTCACGGTTCAGATGCAGATTTTTTGCAGAACACGTTCCTCCATCTGAATGCAGCTGCTTTGACATGGAGATGCACTTTCAGACGTGGGATGCGCAGCACAGTCGTCTGCCGCAGCGAACTCCATTTACTGGGCTGAGCCCCTGAGCTCCGCACAGCAGTAAACAGAGTCCACAACGGCAGACACGCAGGCTCATACAAAGTTCAGAAGTTTTGGCCAAGTCAAACTAGCCTTTCTGTCCATGTTGGAGGAGGTACCAGACATGCCAACTGCTCTCCTATTAACTGTACTGAGGCTGTAGAGGGAGGCTGAAAACCGGCGATCCTCCATTGCCGCTCTGTTAAACAGTGAAGTTCGATAACACTACTATTTACAGCCGGAAGTTACGATGCAGAGACTGTGTAAAAGGTCTATTGGCAACTTTTAGTAGTGAACTAAATAAAGTGAGACCGTTTTGTGTTAACTTATTTTCACTCAGAAAATGAACAAAATATGTCAGTTGACCAGGAGCGCACAAGCTTTCGCAAGCGACTATGAAACCAGACTGTTACATATTCAGTTGTTCTTACTGGACTGTGAGAAACTGAAGAGAAATCAGTCTGTCTGGACACTCATCTTTTTCAGTCTGAGTGAAGTTCATTCAGATGTGTGCAGTTTTAGGAATAAATGAATCACTGCGTGTTTGTGTCTGTGTAGTAATGACATAGTTGTGTAATTGAGCACACTTCCTCTGGTTCTGTGTATCTGCTGTGTATTTTTTTGCTTTTCTTTTAAAGAATTCACCTTCTTACTCACCGCCATGCACGCATTTAACCACTTAAGATGAAACACTGCAGTGTGTGAACAAGTGCTTCTAAAAAAACCATCAGGACAGCTTGCAGTGTTAAGAGACACATTGAAAAAATACATGTGAACAGAACAGGCTGTCGTAATTGGGCCCCCTCTCACACACACCACACACACACACACACACACACACACACGCTCAGAGTCTCTGTGAAGCATTAAGCGGTGCCAGGGAATTAGTGTGTGTTTATTGTGCTAGCAGAGAGGGAGACTGGGTAAGCACTTAATGCTACCATAGGAAACAAGAGGTGGGTGAAAATACCACTCTGAGGAGAAGAGATGGGGGAGAGAGAGAGAGAAAGAGAGGGAAAGAGAGAGAAAGAGAAAGAGAGATGAGATGTTAGGCAGAATGTGTGAAGAGGCATCTAGACTTAACATACTGATTTTTTTATTAAATGCTTAATGTTCTGCAGACTGACTTTACCTTCGTTTTGCTGTACTGTTCGAACGTACTTACATATCACTTACATTAATCACTTACATTTATTCTACCGTTTAAAAGTTTGGATCACTTTTTATATTAATTTGTTACAATAATGCACTAAATAGATGTGTATCGGGTGTTTAGAGGTTTTATTCAGTATTTTAAGGTTTTTGCATAATATTTACTGAACTATTAGGCCTGTCACAGATATTACATTATCACTTTATCACAATAATTTGAGAGGATTGCAGTGTTTGAGATTATTACCATTATTTAAACTGACTGCAGTCATTTTTCACAGTTGCTAGATTTCACAGTTATGCTGCAACAACAACAAAAAAAAAGTGAATTGGATGCATTGAGTTGAGGCAGATAAATGTAAATAGAAGAAAGCAGTAAGTTTATTGAGACACATCGTGGGACTTCTAAAACTTCTAACTTGGTGCTCTAAAATGTTTAGAAGGCAGGGCAAGTAATGTTTGTTCGTTTGTTCGTTTGTTAACTATGTAGCTAATTCTAACATTTTTAGCATGTGTGCTAGCAGAAGGAGTGTTTTTTTTTTTTGCTTATATTTTCACTCTCATGTAAAAATACAGCTTTGCTCGACTCTGCAGATCCTCTGTTACTGTAGACGTTTGAATAAGAACAGCTAGGAGCAAGATGAATGATTACTTTAGGCTTGTACTTTAGTAGTTGCGTATGATTAACAAAAAAGAGGTGAAACACAGTTGTTTACATGCCAATTAATTGACAGATAAAATGTCCTACTGTCTACAATTCTTTTTTTTCTGTTATCTGTCATTTTAGCATCATCTACAGCTCATTTCACAAGACTCAGAATACTGAATTCATTTTATTTGTTTATCTTAAACCACATTGGTTTTGTATTATTGAAAGCACTTATTTCAAACTTTTAATCGGTAGTGTACATTCTGTATTAACAGGTAGTCTGCACTTTTGACTCATAGTTATTATATCTTTCATATAATTAACAGAAAAATTAACATTTAAAAGCTAAATTCACTACTTTATTGCAGTGGAGGCTGGGAGTTTATGATAAAGTTTGACATCCAGAATGGGTCCATCAGTCTTCACATTTTAGCTGACAACTGTGGCGTACAAAAACCCAAACATCAAATAATGCAAACAAAAACTCCTTATCAAATTCAAATAAGAATAAAATATCTCATTTTCTATTTACAAACACAGATTTGGGATGGATTAAATGTTTAGCGTTTCTTCCTCAAAACTTCTCTGTTTGTTTCAGTGGTCTACGAGTGGAAATTAATTAATATAAAATTACATGGTTTTGTTGTCCCCAGCAATATTTGTGACTTCTAATGGTCAGTTCTCTGGAAAAATTCTCTGGTTACCTGGTTTAATTTAGTTTTTGTCCTTTTTCTTTTCTCTCTGTTCATTGCATTTGTGTCTGCGTTTCTTATTCATGTTCATCCAGCTCATATTCACTCAGTATGTGATTAGGCTTAAATATTTGGACAATGATAACAGTTGCTCTCTTCCAAATGAAAGACAGTGAATATATGCTGAGTCACTTTATAGAAAATAATTAGCTGTGAAATGGGAATGTAGGATTGTTTTTAGTCAGGTAATGATTATTAGGCATTAACTAACGTAGATAAAAGGTAAATTTAATACTTTTTGCTGTTTTAGCTGAATGTTTAAAAGTAAAGGTACACATTTAAAAAAATATGATTTTTAAATGAATGTGACAGTGTAAAGTGATATAAGGCACCATGTTTCATTGAATATTATCACATTCATTTGTCTGAGGATGAAGCCCAGCAGTGAAATGAACATGTAAAGACTCTTAAGGCATTAATGGACAGAGATAAAAAGTACAGTCAGTACTTTGTTGCAATTGTGATTTCAAGTCTAGGACGAAGCTAGACCTCCAAAATAGACCTGACATGGTCATAAAATTTGAGCTGACAATTAATTGCCATATAAAAAAATTGCGATGAATTGGACACTGTATCCAACAATTTATTGAAGCACAAGCCATAAAGTTGCCAAATTGGCTGATTAATTATCTTGCTGTCTATCTGTGAGTACTTAGTAACTCCCAACGAATGACAGAAACAGCTCAAGCTCAGATAAACATTACTCAGCTCTGTAAACATGTTCAAGCACCAGTAAGAAGTTGTTTTATTGTTTTTGTAAGACCCATGGTGTGTCTCAGTGAATGGGTTTAGTTGCGTTTGCATTTGCAGGTCACTGCGTTTCCATGCTGTTAGCACTTTAAATGCCATCACAGCCTATGTGACATTTATGTAAGGACCTTGATGGCATGATTTTCATATCAGTTCAGCAATGGTGCTTCTGCTAGCCTGTACTGTCCGGCACTAGTCACCTTGAACGATTGGTCAGAATAATCTCTGAGCAGTATGAGAACTGTATTAATATTCAAGCTACTTGTTGAAATTGAACTGAATGTGAAAGAATGTGGGTGTGCCACTGTGTATTTGCTTTTAAGAGATTTTAACTTTGAAGCTGGCTGTGGTCTAAGATTTCATGTTGCTAAAAATTAACTGAGTAAACGCTGTAGTATAGAGTTTGTAAATACTCTGTGTTGATACTTATGTTCAGTTTTATGCTGTGGGTGAACAGACACGCACTGAGCACAGTCTTTCCCAACACTGTATGCGTGTGTGTGTGTGTGTGGGTGTGCATGTGTGTGTGTGTGTTTATTGAGTGGCTTTCTTTAGACACGGATGCTATTTTCACCTGCTTGGTTTTTCCCCAGCACGCACACTACGGGCTATTTCCATCTTCTCCATAGTAACTACACTGTTAGAAAAAGGGTACCGTCCAGGTAAAACTTTGTTCCTCATAGTACAACAATGGAAACGTACCTTCAAGGGTACAACATGGTCCTTAAGGTCCAAATGTGTGCCTTAAGCAAGTTTTAAAGGTACACTATATTCACTTTCTTTAGACACATCTTGATCAAATTCAAAACATACAAATAAAATATCTCTTATAAAATAAGATCTTCTCTTCTACTTACAAACACAAATGTGGCATCTAAATTATTGAATCTGCACTGTGCTAAGGATTGTCTGGCTCTGCACTGACTTAGGATTTTCTTGGTTGGTTCTTTTGTTTTACTATAAATGGTATAAGAACATACATTTTTAAGCATGGTCATCTACAGTTTACTGTGACATTGGGTCACACACATTTTTAACTAGTACAGGACAGATGTTATATTGTAATTAAAATAGTCTAATTCAGAGTTTACATTCCACCATTTTGAAATAATCTGCCAAATTTTGAAGTTCATCCACTAGGGTTGAAAGTATACACTTTTTTCATACCTTCAAACTATCTCTAAATATTACCACAGAATATGATACTTCCAGAGGTTTGGGGGGTTGAGGGGTGTAAAACTATTGTAAGCGACACAAAAGGCTTTTGTGTCATCTCATTGTGCATTATTTCAAAACACAAAACAATGAAATAAAAGTTAACTTACACAGTCACCAAAAAGGTGAATGCTGTGGACAATTTTCAGTCCATCATTCAATAAATGTCCTACCATCTGATATCATAACAATATAAGTGTGAAACAGTGCTTCTAGCTAAGTGAGAGGAGCTTAATGTTAGCTTAGTGAGCATGATAGCAGCTCTGCTCACCACAGAACTTGTTAACTTCTGACTAGCAGAAGCAAAACTGGTAGAAGTTTAGATGATAATGACTCAAATCCCAGGGAGTGAATTTGAGTGACTGGTGTTGGAGGGACAGAAAGGTGAGAGAAAACCTCTTCTGTGGCTTTTGTCTGCTGTAACCTGTTAGTTAGCCTAATATTAGCTTAGCAGTCAGGCTACAGATCCAGTCAATGCCACACACCACAGTACAGATTCAGTTCCAACTAACTGGTAAAAACTTGTGTTGGAGCAACAGACACCTAAAACCAAACCTGTTCTGTGGTGTGTAGGGTTGTAGCGTGTTAGCTAAGCTAATGATAGCTTAGTTAGCAGGCCAGAAGTGACACATTACAGGCTCAGTTACAGGTAAGTAATGTTCAGATTACACATGCTCAAATTAGAGGATAACAACTCATCTGAGAGCGCAAAGTCTGTCAGTGTTCTGTGGTGTGTAGCTGTTGGTCATTGCTGAGCCACTGTCCTGTGTAGTTTTTCTTAGGTGTTTCCCAGTACTGATCTAGAAGCACATCAGATGGAAAACGAATCTATAACTGGCACAGTATAGCTGTGGGACCTGTTTGGCTCTACAGTGGAAAAGAGGCTTTTGACATTGACAACATCTGTAAAGCGAATAGAGTATGCCTCATTTTTAGATGGATAGATGGGAATGCATGTTGGATGTGTTTCCATCTCTGGCTATGACTGTTTTTATGTAAATCTTGCATGCTGGTTAGAATTGAGCAATGTAGACAAAACATTTAACAACAATGTTTCTGACCATTATTGCTCTTGCCTTTAAAATGCGATTATTGTCTTTTTTTCCATCAAGAACACCAGCACATCAATTTCTTTGTACTTGAGGCTTGAACACCTAATGTGGTGTGCCAAACTGCCAGTTCACAAGCTTATAAAGTTACATTTCCCCTCTTAAAGGGCATGTATCAGGGAAAAATAAACTTCCCTAGAGAGTTTGAAGTAATATGGAAACATTGTCAAAGTTTATACCATTCACTACCCAGTCCATCTACGGAAACTATACTACAAAAACAGCCCACTATGAGTTCATTGTAAGGTCATGAGAACAAACTCATTTGTATATATCCACCTATTCAGCCTATAGCAATTTAGCTCCACTCATTCACGCTGAAGTTCTAGAGAGTGTTTTTGCTCAGAGCTCTTTTTGAATTAGCCATAATACAGGACGGCTAATCAGAACAAGTTTTTTTTTTCTTTACTTTTTCTGCCGTATTCTTTCAGTTAGGTTTGAGTTGGGTGGGACTGAATTTGGGGTAGATGATGTCAGATTCCAGAGTACCAGTCAGAGTTAGCAGTATGTATACATCAGCTCCTCTCATTCCTCTCCCTCACATAAAGTGACTGCTCTCGTCCCAGCCACAACTCCCAGCAAGAAGATTATTTAAGCTTTTATAAATTTGTTAACAGTGCTTTTTTTGAAGGTTTTTTAAGCCAAAGTTGTTTGTAGCGTACCAAGATGCTGCTTGCATTAGCTACCTGTTGCAAGATCTTACTACAAGCGATTAACTTCATTTACGAGAGCACAATAGCTAGCAGACCACCTTTACTGTAGGAATAAATTGATATGTTAGCTTAGTATTACGTTACGTTACGTCAAACAGCAAGGCCCACAGTATTTTTCTGCTATTGTTTTATAGACGTACAATGAGGCACACAAGAAATTTCTCCAAAGCGTCCACAAATATGGCAGTGCCGACTCGTAACAGGATCTTTTGTGACCTCTGTTTCAGTGCTGAGCATTCAGATGTCGAACACAGTATGTCCGTAATCTACCTGTCATTAGATGAAAACAACATCACATTCTAACATTATCTGCCAAAATATAATCTCTAAAGTGAACAGTAGACAGCTTGTTCTCTGTTTTGCACTTGTTGTTCACCATTCAGATTTTCATGCGGGGGGAGGGGACTCTTGTTCTTTAAAATCAAACATATAGGGCTGAACCACACCGATCCTGTTTGTTTGCTCTAGCATCAGTGATATGTCGCTCACTACTGGCACTGGAGCTGGCTTGTTTACGTTGCCAAGGAGATGCCATTGTCAATCATTATGCTTTTTGACACGCATACGTAGTTCTAAGCAGGCAGCAGCTCCAAATTTTTGAAGCCTTTAATTACTATTAAATTATATTAATTTGTATATATATGAATATACGTTGTAAATGATTTTTCTGTGGGTTATCTTTACTACTTAACCAAACAAAAATGTAAACATTTAAAACCATGTTGACAGGGGCTTTAAACACAATAAAAAAAAAAAAAACTGTGTAAATATAAAGGATAAAGAGAGGCTGGAAAATGGTCATGTAAAAATAAATTGAGACCATTTTTGGTACATAAAACCACATAAAAATAAAATACATGATACATGTAGATAAAATAAAATTTTGCAATTTGAAAATTGCGATTTCAATATAAAAACAACAAATCTTTCAGCCCTAATATCTGTTCATCCAGGTTTGCTGGTTCTGCCTCTTTATTTGGAAAGAATCAACTGGGTTGCTAAAACCGCAGCTGCCCAGTTTGTTGCCCTCCCACATAAACGATCACTGAGCGCCCCCCACCTAAAACATAAATGTGGGAATGTGTTTTTTTTTGGCCATTTGCTAGACAATACATAAAACAGAAACTTGCCCCCACCAAAGCTGGAAATACCATCATCAGTTTAAATACCGCGTTATACTTTATTACTGTTATATCACCCAAACACTTGTGCCCACACTAAGGTGGGTTTTTTATGCTTCCATCTGCCATCTTTTTTCAGTAGCCAGTGCATGTGATGAATCTGAACAATATGCTCAGTTAGTAGTGGGCAATAATAAATAGTTTACACACACATGTACAGAGAGACGTTTTGTATGTAGATGTTTTGACAAAATACCAGAGGAAGAATTTCTGCTGGTTATTGTAGCCCAATAATTTATTCAGAAAGTTAGAATGAAACTTTTACAAATTTTATTTGCAGACAGATCTACATTTTTCTGCAATTCAGTTTCAAAATGTAACATTTTTAAATGCATAAATAAAGAAATAAAAAAGGCAGTTTGTGGACTGATGACTATACTGGTTAGACAAAGCTTAAATAAAGAATAAGGCTACAATCAGTCGTCTATTACTATTATTGACTTGGCTATTACTAAACCTCTTTGTCACCTGTGGTCCATCGCAATAGGGGAATACGGTGACCAGGCTCAAGAATAAACGTGCAGGTCAGCTACGTTAACCGAACGTCGGCCATCTTGAGTCCACACTCAATGAAGTATTGACTTTTTTTCCAAGCGGCCCATTTTGGACTGTCATTCAGAATATTGGCAGACTGTAGCGGGTTGTAATTACTTTATAACGTGGGGCGATATGAAGGAAGTGTCAGGACGTGCGGTGGAGGGGGAAGTGGGCAGGAATGATTTGCGCAGTGCAGTGGAGTGGAGCGGCGAGCGTCTGCGTCCACCGGAGGAAAGAACGCCGCTTAGATAACGCATATCGGCTTTGTGCTGCCGTGGCGACGGCCGCCTGCCTGCCCCACACACTCAAAAGTGCAAACACACACATACATATATATATCCCCTGTTATCTGCATAAGGAATGAAACACTGCGTTTATACTGTTTCCCACATCAGATACAGGGATGAAATACTACTTTGTGAATGTGTGTGGGTGAAAAAAAAGCTATCTTTTAGTGTGGGGATTGTATGGAGCCCCCTGCTGCAAAGCAAAGCCAAAGTGTGTTTGTGTGTGTGCTAGCTGTGCACCAACATTACTGTGCAAAAGTCAGAGACCAACTTTCGTTCCAGTTAGAACGGCCGTTGTTATTAATTTTTTAGAAGATCATTTTGAGGAGATTAGATATGATCCACTTACATAAAGAAGGAGAAACTCAAATTAAAATAAGTGAAAAACCAGGAGTTTCCAAAAGTGGAGTTTAAAAAATAATTAGAAGTAACAAAGAAAATGGGACTCCAAGCAACCGTGCGAAACCTAGTAGACCACCAAAACTGTCACTCTAAGATAAGCAGGAGAGAAAAGAGGAAAATCAAGCGTCACTCTGCTTGAGATCTGAAAACATCCACAGGTGTTTCTGTCCATCCTTCCGCTGTGACAAGACAACTCACCACTATAAATCTGAGAGGATGTGTGTACCAAAAAGCTGTTACTGAAAAAAGGAAATAGATAAAAAAAAAAATAAAGTTTGCTGATCAAACAAAAGCTGCCATCACTGTATGTGCTTGGGATTACGTGGATCATGAGAAACAGAAAATGCAAACTTAAAAAAACTGAACTTTGAAGGTGAGAGAAATATCACTGCAGATTCCTTTGAAAAACTGAAAGTGAGACTCCCAAAAAATGGAAGCTGTAATTATATTTAGTTGTAGCTTATGTGTAATTTTCTGTTAAATATGTTTTCTACTTTTTCCTGACATTAAAAAATAATAACTTGTACTTAATGGCCATTTTGCCTGGAAATAAATGAAGGCTGGTCTGTGACTTTTCCCCTTTACTGTAGTTTGCATGCATAGAAAGGCCTGTTTCATTCCAGACTGACAGAAGCTCTAAGACTCTGTATAGATTTGTGCTGGACGACTTGTAGTGTACACTCATATTGATCTTACATCATTATATTCATTTTCTTTTTAGTCATATTTTAATGATAATGAACATGATGCCTTTTTTAAATATGAGATGCTGCTTCTTTGATTGACAAGTAAGTAAACATGAGATATTGATTCATGAGGACAGAGAAGACCAGGACAATAATTTCAAAACTGACATAATAATAAATAGAAGCTCTTTTTTAATGTTCAGTTTGTGGTGATGTTTTTGTTGTGTGCTGCAACTGTTGAGCTTTCCAACAAGTTACTTTGACCCAGCACCCCCTTATTCCGCACACCTCAACTGAGACAGCCAGTGACAGCAGTGGTCGTTAACATGCAAAATTAACACCCAGAAAATTGCTTTTTCTTCAGATGTAAATGACAGGGTAAAATACAATGCACAAGTCAGGAAGTTATTTGTTTTATACTTTTAGCAGTTGTTTTTCAGTGAGCCCAGCCCTATAATCTACATGACTGTATAGGGCATCTTACAGAATTGAGCTTTAGCACATGAAGACTGTTATCAAATGCATTACATCCTACATCTGTCAGTGCTTTCTATGGAAGGACAGAATTATTTTTGAATGACAAATTTTGTGGAAAAACAACAATCAGAAAAGATGGAGGGACAGAGCGCCGAGGGCAAATGGATAGAGAGGGGGGAGTAAGAAATGGAGGGATAGAGCAGGAAGATGGAGAGAGCGTCAGGGTGTGTGTGTGTGTGTGTGTGAGGAGAGAGAGAGAGAGAGATGGAGGGGGTGATGGCTCGCCCACTGAATACAAACAGGGTTTTTCCATCCTGAGGTTTTGCCCTCATGGCACCAGGAGAGGCAAGGAAACACAGCTTAGATTAATGCACTGATAGAGCCAGAGAGGGGGGCTGTGTCAGAGGAAAGAGGAGAGAGAGAGAGAGACGAGTGGAGGATTAATTGAAAGTGTTTTGGACTCAGCGAGTGATAGACAAGTCGATTTTTGTAATGAAATGCAGAAGAAGAACCATAACGAATTCCTTTTGAAGTTCGAACTTCATAACTTGCGTATTTGTCTCTTAGTACTCACAGAAAAATGGACCTTTTCATGCTCCTCCCTCAAATGCATTCTTTTGTAGCAACTGTTGCTAGGTTGGACAAGCTTTAGATAACCTTCCTAAACAACCTATAGGCCAAATCAGAATGTTTATAAACATAATGGTTGACTACACTTCTAGGTGCATTATTTGTGTCCAGTCAGCATGGAAGCAGCTCAAATTATGACACAGTTAACGATATATTCAAACATAACAGACTAAATTTGGCAAAAGCTGTAACATCTTGTTGTGTGTGTAGCTGTGATGTCAAATGTACTCATATATGTAATGGATTTAGTTATGCGTTCCCTGTTTTCCAGCTTTCAAAAGCAGGTAGAGCTGCTGTAAGTAGTGTTAATCCCACTGAGGGATGCTGTCTTTGCAGCTAAAGGCAACTGCAATTTAGTGAGTCCTTTACTCTTCCAGAAGTTGTTCCCCAGCACTATTGCTATTTTTAGATATATTACTTTGTAGAGTTTGACATAGAGGTGGGCTATACTTCAAGAAATTTTCTTGATAAACAATGTCACAGTATTTATTTTTTTCAGACATCTGATCAACGAGCCGGCAGTGCTACATTTAAAACTACCAGGAACTATGAATATGATGATTTTTACTCAATATTAGGAAAACTGGAATAATTTTGCTTTCTTTATAATGAAACTTGCAGTTGGTCAGTGTTCTACAAGTACTGAAGATATACACGATATGTTCAGAAAAGCATATTGTATGGTATAAGTGTGTGATGTAATTTATCACAATAATATTGTGTTGTCAAATTGCCCAGCCCTAGTTTGACATAAGGCGACGTAAGATGTAAGAAGCTAACATTATTAGCGGGTATATTAGCAGCCACAGAATGACTGCTTTTGCTCGTATTTTCACATTTGACTGAAAAAAACTGAATCACATTTTTTTTCATTCCACACCTGATTCTGTGCAAATGTAGAAATTTTTGTGTGAGCACAACGAGTGCAGCGTAGACTTTCAGATCAGCCCATAAGGTAAGCTAAGTGGAGGTAGCTAGAGTTAGATGCTTTAGAGCATTAAATGACCAGAAAAATCAATAATCCTGGTTATTACAATGGTTTCAGCTGTCTCTCGAGCAGGTGGGAAATTAACAAGAATCTAGAATTGTAAGTTGAGTTGGTTCCTGTTTGGGTCAGTTCTTGGTTTTGAATGTGCAGCATAAAAATATCTTTATATAGCAAATGCGTCTTTATTAAATCCTGCAGTGAAATATGTGGCTGGTGCATGTTTATAGTTATATGACAAAAATTAACCACACAAATTGGTAAAGTTAATGCCCTGGGAAGTCTAAAAATCTTTCTGTATTTCCAATATCTTGGTTAAGTAAGTTGCAGAATTAGTATGAAATTCTTTTTTTTCTGCTAGTGTAGTGCTACCTGCATTATCCTCCTGGAAATCCTTGAAATGTAACACTGATTTGTCCTGTTCAATCTAATGAGCATGTTTTTGTCAAAGTAAGACAAAATTCAGAATGTGTTATTAATTTCAAATGCTATTTCTTTGTATACTTGTGGAAGCTGACACTGTTAGGATTAGGGGTTGCATAGACTAGTTGACTTACAAATCCAATAGCTTTAGAATAAGTTCTGGAATAAGTCCTTAAACCAAGGCCTATATCCTGCTCTGAAAGGCTTACTGGTTTGTGGAGAAGCAACTGCTTGCTAGTAGCATTTAGCTTGATTTATATTAGACCAACAAAAGCCTGTGAACAGAAGTGTGGATGGCCAGAGCCTTACAGAGAACTGTAAGTGTAGTGTGTAGTTTACTGTTGTCTTTGAAAACGCTTTCAATGTGCTCGCAGTAATTAGATGCATCTGCTCAGAGAAGAGGTCCAGTGCACAACCAGTGTTACAAAATGTTCTTCCATTTATGCGTTGTATGCAATTACACATTCCCACCAGAGGCTTTATTGATCCTACACAGGAAATTGGCCATTTTACTGTCTAACTATACCCGGTCTAGGAGCAGCACAGTGTCGCCGGTAGGGCAGCTCTGCCTGGGGTGGTGGGTGATTAGATGCCTTGCCCAGCGGTACAAGCAGGAATACTCAGTGAGTCCTGGGATTTGAACCCATGACCTTCTGGTTGCTGGCTCTCCTCTCATACCACAAGGCTACAAGCCACCCGTTTACTATATGATATGTGTAATTAAACCTAGATAGTCATTACAGTCGCCAAAAGCCAGATTTAATATTGCTACAGAGCTCTGTTACCTGTTTGGGTTGTAACAAGCAAAGGACGTGTTGTGTGTGTCACAGGCAGGGATATGCTGAGGCGTTATCTGCTATCACTGACTGAGCATTGCTTGTTCTGATATTCCATTGCAGTCCACTGACACTGTGACAGGAACTGAAACATGAGCGAGAGCAAAAGGGCTACGTTTTCATCTGCTGTCTGTTCATTTCATTTGCATTGGTCCGCTGCATGCAGCCAATTCACGTTTGCACTTAAGTTTCTGGTCGACTTCTCATTTACATTTCCCCTCAAATGTTTGGGAACACTTACACTCTAAAAAAAAATAAAGGTTCTTAATGGTACTTAGCTTGGATCTCAGGTTCTAGGAAAACCTTTTAAGACCTTAAATGTAGTTACTAAAAAGTAAGCCTGATAATTAAGCCTGGTTTAACTGGAGTAGAACTGTACATTGTGTGGTTTAAAAGAAGAAAGATTCACAGATCTTATTTACAAAATAGTCCTTTTAAAGAACCATCCATTGAAAGTTCTTCAGGGAATTCAAAGTAGTTTTGCTAGTTTTATTCTTTTCTTTCATCTTTCTACTTGCATCCATTCATTCATTTCCTTCTCTTTCTTTGTCTCTATTTTTCTCTCTTTTCTGTCATTTATAGTTCCTTTTTCTTTTTGTCTTCCATTCTTTGACTCTCTTCTGTTTCTTCACTTTTTGCATCTCCTTCTCTTTTTATCTGTATTCTTATTTCTATCTCTCTTTCTTTTTATCTCTATCTCTGTCTCTCTCTCTCTCTGTCTTTCTCTTTCTCTCTCTCTCTCTCTCTCTCTCTCTCTCTCTCTCTCTCTCTCTCTCTCTCTCAGTGTGGTATCAGGTATATCAGAGGTTATATCAGCCTGTAATTCTGCTGTTGATATAGTGTTCGGCCCTGTGTGTGTGTTGTGCTGCTGTTATCGTGAATCACAGACTCTTGAGTGTATGTGTGTGTGTGTGTGTGTGTGTGTGTGTGTGTGTGTGTTAGTTATCAGTGATCAGAGTGAGGTTGTCCAGGTCATGTATTGCTTTATATTTCATCATCTTAGACTTCTTATCTGCTGTTGACTCCACATAACCAAGCTCCTAATTCTGTTTCACAAAACACACACACACACACAGAACTCGGCACCACTGTCCCAACCTCACAAACACGCATCCACACTTCTGTGTACTTGTATTTGAGATAGGAGCTTAGATCTAGACCTTTTGCTGAGAAAGCACAAGTGTAACTAAAAAAATTGACCTGTTTATGCTCCACCCACAAAAGCCTTGGATACTGGAAAAAAGCCTTGGAAAAAAATTGGATACTGTTTACTTAGAATTGGTACATAACAGTAGATTTCCAGTTTAAAATGCTACTGGACTGTGTCGTTGGACTGAAACTAGGCAAGTTAGGAAGAACATAGAGTTTGCCACCATGCTAATGTTAGCTTAGATACACAAAAAACAGTGTGACATTTCAATGCAGATGAGTAAAAACGAAGCAAGTTCCTAGGTGTGCACCTCTTTTAAAAAGAACGCCTCTCTTTCTTTTTTGTTCTTTTTTTTAATGCCATTTGAAAACACAAGCTGTCCTTTATTGGCTCATCACTTCATGATGAATGGATCATTAGAAATGGCCTAAAATTACTTGGAATGAAATCTCAGATACAAGATCTTGTTACATAGTGTAGTGTAAAATAAGAAACCTACTAGTGAACACGTAGTAGAGGTACAAAAATGTTGAACTTTTATGATCTATTCCAATGTCTTTACAGCCAAATTGACCAATGACTAATCACTTACCTATTTAAACGACACAAATCATGAGTTCTTCACTAGTAAGGCAGTAAGGCAGGGCAATGTGATGGTATTTTATTATTATTGGGATAAATTATGTCACAATATGCTTTTCTTAGCATATCATAGATATCATCAGTACTTAAAGACCACTGGCCAGTTGTTTGTTTGTTTAAAGAGAACATACACTCACCGAGCACTTTATTAGGAACACCTGTACACCTCATTCCTGCAGTGATCTAATCAGCCAATCTTATGGCACCAGTGCAGTGCATACAGTCATGTAGATATGGGTCAGCAGCTTTAGGTAATGTTCACATCAACCATGGGAATAGGGGTAAAATGTGATCTCAGTGATTTTGACTGTAGCATGATTGTTGGTGCCAGACAGGCAGGTTTGAGTATTTCTGTAACTGCTGATCTCCTGGGTTTTTCACACACATCAGTCTCTAGAATTTATTCAGAATGGTGCAATAAAGAAAAAACATCCAGTGAGTAGCAGGTGTGTGGACAGAAATCTCAGAATGCATCAAACATCAACGCATCAAACTTTGAGGTCGATGGGCTACAACAGCAGTAGAACATGTGAGCTTCTACTTCTGTCAACCAATAACAGAAAGCTGAGGCTGCAGTAGGGACAAGCTCACCAAAACTGTATAGTGGGCACAGGCTCATCAAAACTGGACAATTGAAGGCTGGAAAAACTTAGCCTGGTCTGCTTAATCTCAATGTCTGCTGAGGCACACAGATGTTAAGAGTCAGGATTGGGTGCCAACAGCATGAATACAAGGCCCAGCCTGCCTTGTGTCAACAGTCCAGGCTGGTGGAGGTGGTGTAATGGTGTAGGGAATGTTTTTTTTTTTCTTTAGGCCAGTTAACACCAATAAATTGCTTGAATGCCACAGCCTAGTAGAGTATTGTTACTGGCTATGTGCATCCCTTCATGGCCACGATTTACCCATGTTCTAAAAGCTACTTCCAGCATGATAATGCATCATATCACAAAGTCAACTCACACTGGTCTCATGAACTTGACACTGAGCTCAGTGCTCTTCATTGGCCTTCTCAGACATCCTATCCTGACTCCAGTAGAACTCCTTTGGGATGTGGTAGAATGGGAGATTTGCAGCATGAAAGTGCACCTGAAAAATGAATTGCATGATGTAGTCATGTAAACATGGACCTAAATCTTGAAGGAATGTTTCCAGTATCTTGTGGAATCCATGAACGAAGAATTTAGGCTATTTGAGAGCAAAGGAAGTCCTTACCCAGGATTGGTATAGTGTTCCTAATAAGGTGGTCAGTGAATGTTGAATAAAAATGACTGTACTCATGGTTTGTGATAATATTTTGTGTGACACATGGGGCTTTTTCACTTCCAACATACCAAATTAAAAAAAAAAAAAACTTTGTGATAGATATTGTGTATCATAGAAGAATGAAAATTATTGTGATAAGTCATGCATAATTATGCCATGACATTTTGGTACAGTTGGAGCAGCAGCATTCAAATAGAGCAAGTGTACACTCACTCTTGTTTTAGAGCGTAAACTGTCTGATTCTGATCCTTGCCGATTCCGGTGGTACGTCCCTGGAAATAATAAAGATTAGCCGTTAGCATTGCCATGCAGGTTTTAAAGCAGTGTCTAAACTAGACCCAACTGAAAATTCTGTTTGGCAGCAGTGACATTAGTGGCTAAGGCAGCATGTCTGTGTGGTCTTTCTGTATGGGGGTATTCTCTGATTGATTTTAAGGAATTAATTTTGTGCAGTATTCATATACTTGCCATTATTTATGCTTTACTATGATTAGTACATTTTAATTTCGTGGGAGATTATTACACATGCTGTTTATCACAGTTTTCTGTCTCTCTTGCTTTTCTCATATACTCCATCTTTCTGTCACTCTTATACAAATGTCCGCGCACACCCCCACACACACACACACCCACACACGCACACATACATACACATACGTGCATATGCAGACTCTCAGACAGGGGCTGGCCCGGTGTTGACCTGCATTGGTGAATTTATCTAATAACATAATTTATGGGATTTCCTGTCTGGGCTGAAGCACATTTAATGCCTTTAAAATGTGAAAGTGAGAGAAGGACACACACACACACACACACACACACACACACACACACGTTAATTGTTTTTGTTGGCATTAGTTGTTTGTTTATTGTTTTGTTTATTGTACTTGTGGTGTGTGTGTGTGTCTGTGTGTGTGTGTGTGTGTGTGTGTGTGGGTGTGTGTGTGTGTGTGTGTGTGTGTGTTTGATTAACCTGTGGGAAAGGTCATGGCCAGGTTCTGACCTGAGTGTGTGATTATGTTCAGGATTAGTTTAAAATTGAAAAAAAAAATACATGAAATACAAAATGTGCTGTAACGTTTTTTCTCCAGTATATCTGTGTGTTAAATTTAGCCAATAAACAGTAGTTGTGCATAAAAGAGCACAGAAGTGTGTTCTCTGTAGAGGATGTATTCACTCATTTTCACTTACAAAATCAACAAAACATAATTTAACCAGTGGCACCCAAACTTTTACATATGACTATATCTAAATTCATAAAACATCAATCTCAGAATAAGTCCAATATTTGGCCGTTTTACATATGTATGTTCTTTTTATCATTTACAAACATCTCTTCATGGCAGCCTAGTGTTAATTAATATTAATAGTAGTTATCATCCAGTACCCAATTTGGCCAATCAGGGCATCATGGTGGCTTTTACTTTCTTTTGTCTTTCTTTCCTACACACTCTTCTTTCTTTTTAGTTTTCATTCTCTCTCATGTCTTTCTCTGTACTCCCTTTTTCCTTTAGTTTTTTTCTCCTTCTCTTTCTCTTATCTTTCTCTCTATCTGTCTTTCTTTCATTTTCTTGTTCTCTCTCTCTCTCTCTCTCTCTCTCTCTCTCTCTCTCTCTCTTTCTTTCTCTCTTGCTCTCTTGCTCTCTCTCCTTCTGTCCCGCTCTTTTTTTCATCTGCATCCCGTCCTTTTCCTGCGTTCCCATCCCTCTCCTCGGGAGTTTCCCTCGGCAACGCAGGATTGTGTAGCTGATTGGCCGGCTGTGGCGGCGGCGTAATTGTAGGGATGGGTACGTTTGGGGCACGTAATGGCTTCCGTTTTTTTGGTGGGGGGGAAAGAGGAAGCGAAATGTAAATTAAGCAATTATGTGTCTTAACGAGGGCAAACAACAGTGACATTATAGCCTGTAAGCCACGGTATTTATAGACCTTAATAACCTTAAGTGGGCTGACTTGGAAGCTCGTCAAGGGAATTAATACAGTCTAAACAGCCCGCTTTCTTCTGTTTGACTCTGGAGTCGCTGCCTTCAAATGTCTGCCAGCAGAGACGAATGCGCGCATTGCAGGCAGCCATGTCATTCAGAACGTGGTGCACATTAATGTATGTGACTTTTCATTTACAAGGAGAGATGGCACAGTACCACTTTTTTGATACTGAAACCTTGGTTGTCAGCTTTATAATGAGTCACTTTTAATTGGGGCATTTAAGATCTATATCTAGATCTATATCTTAAAGTCCAAACTGCTTGTGCACACTACTGATAAAGATACAACGCCAACAAGACAAATCTCGCTACATATTTGTTAACTATGAATTGTTCAGTATTTACTATAAATTATTCAGTAACTACTACAAGCTATTCAGTATCAACTATAAATTATTAGTAAACAGGTACAAATTATTTATGTACTGTTAATTATTCCATAATTGCTATTAATTTTTCTGTATCTTTCATGAGTTTTTCAGTAAGTACACATTGTTCAGTAACTGCTACAAGTTATTTACTATTTACTATGAATTATTCAGTGATAACTATGAGTTATTCAGTGTCTATGATGAATGAACTGTGGGTCTTTCAAGAAGTGTGCTATAAATTATTACAGTAACAACTAAGAGAATAATTTTAATAATTTATGCACTGTAAATTATTCAGTAGCTACTTTGAATTATTCAGTATCTACAACCCCATTTCCAAAAAAGTTGGGACACTGTGCAAAAAGTTAAATAAAAACAAAATGCAATGATGTGCAAATTATTTAAACTCTATATTTAATTGAAGACCACATATGAAACTGAAAATTGCATTTTTTTTTTAATATATGTCATTTCAAAAAGGTTGGGAAAAGGCTGAAAAAATGCTTAAAAATCTGGTGATTAATTGGCAACAGGTCAGTAACATGACTGGGTATAAAAAGAGCCTTTCAAAGAGGCTGAGTCTTTCGAAGGAAAGATGGGGAGGGTTCACCACTCTGTGAAAGACTGCGTAAGTAAATAGTGCAACAATTTAAGAATACCATTTCTCAGTGTAAAATAGCGAACAATTTGGTGATTTCATCATCTACGTTACGATAGAAACCATATATGAACAGGATCCAGAAACGCCGCCACCTTCTTTGGGCCTAAGCTCATTTAAGATGGACTGAGGTAAAGTGGAAAAGTGTCCTGTGTTCTGATAAATCAGCATTTGAATTTTTTTTGGAAATCATTATCTGTGTCCTCTGGGCTAAAGACCTCCCAGCTTATTATCAGCACACAGTTCAAAAGCCAGTATTCATGATGGTCTGGGGTTGCATTAGTGCACATGGCATGGGTGACTTGGATCTGTGAAGGCACCATTAATGCTGAACGATATATTTAAAGGTTAGGCAACATATGCTGCCATCCAGATGACTTCTTTTTCAGGAAAGTCTTTTACATTCTGCACGTATTACAACAGCACGGCCCTGTAGTAAAAGAGTCCGGGCGTTAAACTGGCCTGCCTGCGGTCCAGACCTGTTACTTATTGAAAACAATTGTCGCATTATGAAACGAAAAATTTGACAAAGAAGACCCTGAACTGTTGAGCAGCTGAAATCCTATATCAATCAAGAATGGGAAAATTTCACTTTCAGAACTACAGCAGTCGGTCGTCTCAGTTACCAAACGCTTACGGAGTGTTGTTAAAAGAAGAGGTGATGAAGCACAGTGGTAAACATGCCCTGTCCCAACTTTTTTGGAACGTGTTGTTGGCATCAAATTCAAAATGGGCATATATTTTTCAAAAAGCTTTTTCAAAATAATTTCTCAGTTTCTACATTTGATATTGTAGTCTTTGTACTATTTTCAATCAAATAAAGGGTTTGAATGACGTGTACTTCGTTGCATTCTGGTTTTACAATTTGTACAGTGTGCCATCTTTTTTTAGAAACAGGGTTGTACTTTGAATTTGTAACTTTTGTGAGTTATTCTGTAACTGCTATTAATTGTTCAGTGTCTACTACGAATTTTTCAGTTACCCTTAGAATTTAAAAGTTTGACATTTATGTATTTTTATTAAAGTATAATATGTACACAAATCATAAATAGTAAAGAATGTTACTAGAATGTTCCATAATTGGAACAGGTTATTTTCAGTTGGTATCAGCCCAATACTGATACTGAGTATCAGATTGGTGTCATCTCCATTTGCAAGTCTTTAATCAGCTAAAACAAAGCACCTAAAGAGAAGCACACCTTAGAGATCCTCGCTGAGTGACATGCTTTATGATTTTTATCATTTGTACAGCAGCTCCAGTTGCAGTAGATTTTGGTCTGTTGCTTGAACCCATCATGTCACCATCTCCATCAGAGAGAGAGAGAGAGAGAGAGAGAGAGACAGAAGGAAAAAAAGCTGAGAAAGTTCAGAAAGGCTTGAAGTGAACTGGAACAGTGGAGGATAGAGGCGAGCGGATTCTGTGGTGAAATATTTTGGCTCCGCGATTGTGCCGACGGCAGCACAAGTGTATTTTTGTAGGAGTAAGCATCCCGGCTTTTTTAGCTCAACCCCTCATCTTAAATGCACTTTCAATATATTGGCGTGTGTTTTTTAGATTGAGTTGCGTATGTCTCGAGTGGGGAGAGGCAGTTTGGGATTATTTTTTTCTCTCATATTGAGATAGAGCGGCTTTATTTTCCCGCCCGGCTCAAGGCTCGGCCGTGTTGACCCAGCGGTTTCCACGATTTCAGAAAAATAAAAATAAATTGGAAGAATTAAAGTTATCTTAATACGTCGAGATGAGAGTGAGAAATTTGAATATGTAGGCTATTGAATTTGGGCCTATTAGATTGTCTGTTTCTGTCCTGCTGCCTTTTGTCAGGTGAAAGTTGGAGAGGGACGTGTTGAGTGAAGGATTTTATTTATTTTGTAGTAGCTGTCACCTGCCTTAAGTATTGAAAATGATCTTTCAAATGAACGTTTAGCAGAATTCGGTGTGAATGTGTCTGAAATGTGCATTTCAAATAAAAATGCTCAGAATTATGTGTAAAAGTGTCTGAAAAGAATGCATATCGCCGACCTTAAGTATTGAATTGATTTAAATTGTAATGTTTCTCATAATTCTCTGTAAATCTGTCTGAAAAGAGTGCTTTTAATCTATTCAAGCTACTAAACATCATATTTCAAATGTAACATCTTATGATTGTGCATAAAGTGTACCTAAGTACTGTAAATAATATTTTAAATTAATATTCCTCATAATCCTCTGTAATGTGTCTGATAAGTGCAGATCACTTGCCTAAGTATTAAAAATGTTTTTCCAAATTAATATGCACCATAATTCTGCGTAAATCTATTTGAAAGTTTTGAAAATTTTATGTTTCAAAGGAATATTTCTTATAAGTCTATCTGAAAAGTATGTATCAACTGTCTTATTTCAAATGAACCTTTCTCATGTTTCTCTGGAAAGAGTGCATGCCCACACTTATTGAAAATGAAAGTTCACTGAGCTTTTCTGAGAATTGTCAGTAAATCTGAAAAGATTGCATATTACCTGTCTGAGTATCTAAACTAGTGTATTGAACAGTAGTATTTATAATAACATACTTTTTTCAGTATGCTTATGTTAAACTGCAGTAATCTGAAAGAGTGTCTGTCGGCTGTCTTTGAGTATTGAAAGGATTGAATCACCTTTCTTTAATTGAAAATTATGGCGTATCAGATGAATATTTCTTGTAATTCTCTGTAAATGTGTCTGAAACAGAATGAAAGTGTACGTGTGAGAGTGGGTGTGATTGCACCTGTGTGTGTCGAGTCACACAGAATGGTAGGCGACAGGTATGGGACAGCACCTTTAGCGTTTTTTCCTTGTGCTGTTTTTTCTTTCCTTTATTCTTTCTTTTTCTTCTTATTGTTCCTCCTTCGTACAGGCAAGAGGCATCCTGGTCTGTTCTGCAGCAAAGAGATGTCGATCTCTCTCTCTCTCTCTCTCTTTCTCTCTTTCTCTCTCTCTCTCTCAGTCTTCTGTCGGCGTTCAGCCGTTACGAGGAGGGCAGACTGCTGGCGCCGGCCTGTTTGGGCTCTCACACAGACATACACGCACACACGCATACACACCAACACCTTACATTTACTTACAGTCCTCGTTGGTGTGACACTAACTCTTCTTTATGGTTCCTGACTCATTTGTATGTCATGCACTTGTTGTTACTAATGAACAAACAGCGTTATTACACAGTAACTTAGTCTCCACACACACAAACACACACACTCTCAGAGGGGTTGTGTGTATTTGCTGGCTGTAAATGAGGCGTATTGTTGTGTTGCGCTGGCCGTCGGAGAAACAGAGGAATGTTCTAGAATTTTGTGTCGCAGCCCTCATGCGGGCAGCCGGGAGGTGCCCCCGTCTTCTTCTTCTTCGTCTTTTTTTTTCTCCCCCTACCTCTCCTTCCTCTCTTTTTTTTTTTCCAACGGTTCTTCTTTCTCTTTCTTTACTTCTTGTCCTCTTGTTCTCACAGGGGTGAGGAGTTCATAGACAAGACCGGAGTGACTAGCTTCTGTCCTTCAACCAGAAACACATTAATTCTGTAACTAGTGCAAAATGTAGTGTGAAGAAGATCTGAACCTAAAAGACCTGTATCTAAATCACAGGTGTGTGCAAAATAATTTACTTAATGCATAAACTCTAAAGCTAGACTAAACCATACCTTTCAGGGTACAAACACCCAAGGATACGTCTGCGGTACCTTTAGTTAGGGAGCATAATTATCTCATTTTTAAGGTACATTGACTACATCCACATCTTAACTTCAGACGTTTTTATTTTATTTTCCTATTTTAAAAAGTTGTAATTATACACTTTTGAAAATGTGAAGCTTTAAGGTATACAATTCAACCCTAAGGACCATTTTTGTATCTTTCAGAGTGCATTTACAGTGTTTGTACCTTATTAGACAAAAATGTACCTCCACATTGCTTTTTCTCTAACCATGTAGGAACTAGATTAGATTTTCATACAAAATATTGATACAGTAGTATTTGTCGTAAAGAAACTCTGAACTCAGGAAAGATGGTACCTTAGAGGCCTGGGTGCAAATACATTGTACCTAAACTACACGACTGCAAATTACTGATGGTACAATAACTGCATAGAATAAGCAAAGACTATTTTTGGCATTAATAACAATTTATTTCAAGTCATCTTTGATATTTCTGTTGGTCCATTTGTCATGAAATGTTGACACAATGAAAAGGACAGCAGACCTCATGCAAAAAATATCTATAAACAAAAAAAAATTGTTGGGTTTTGATACCACAGCAGCAGTCTCATGACAGCATAATATAACATCACAATATCAGAAAAGTGCAGTGCATCGAAATTTGCATCATTTTGCGTAAAATGTCCTGTATTGCTATATTTTAGCAAATAATTTACCAGTATTGCCCACCCATGTTTAAGACTTATGTGTTCACTCATCATCTCGAAGACTTGCACGCTACCAAGTCAAGTGATTGTGACTCTATTTAACAGAAAAATCTCAGTTATGTTGTACGTCTGGTGTGCTGTTCTTTTGTGATGCTTGTGACGTGTATCATATCCTGAAGTTCCTGCCAAAACCCAGACTTGACCTCAACCCCCCTACACCTCTGGTTTTTCTGACCGTTTTTCACATTCTGACCCGGCTCTGTCTCGCTTCAGAGAGAAAACCGGAGTCGCCCGTTGGTCCAGTGATGAAGACGTGTGACAGACTGAGACAGAAAACCAGTTTCAGTGTGGGTGCTTTAGAAAGAGGAATATTAATTCATGACGTTGCATTCGTTCTAAAGTAGTAAAGTATTAAGGTATACCTCACCAGCCAGACCTCCTCTACTGGCACATTTGCTTATGAATAGAAATTACTTAAATTGGTGTGGAGTGAAAATAAGATGTTTTAGAGGAATATTAATGCTTAGCGTTGAAACAGTTCAGAAGAATTAAGGTGTACCTTTTAAGTTAACCAACTGCAGTACAAGTTGAACTTTAGTGTGCAAGAAATGGCAGAATAAATGGATTTTTCAACATTTCTGCATACTTTTACAACGTAAACACAGTCAAGAGTTGTTTGATGTGAAATAGTACACTGTAAAGAAACTTACCCACTCCATGATTCTTTGGTGTTGGGGTCGCAATGTCAATGCGAAAAAGCCATTTTATTTGCTGTTCAAAACCGCCAGTGAACCTACACGTGCCTTCTGAGTTTTCATATAAAATGTTCATAATGGTAAAATCTGATAAAATAAATTTTCTTTGGGAACTATTTGGGGACTGTTTTGCCTTATTACATCTGCAAACATGTTTTAGGCCATAACCTTATATAACACCTATTGTGAAATGCCATCATTTTACAACAGGCAGAGTATTTATAACTATTTTGTCTAAATACTTTCTCAGACGTCTGGTTCCTGTCACCAACACTGTGAACAATTCTCACTCGTTAAATTTCTCATTTCACATTAAATCACTCTGAATGACTTTGTTTACATATTAACCATTTAATTATGCCGAAATTTAAAAACAAAAAAAAAATCCTTTAAAAACATTATAAGGATTAGGTCATTAACTGTTTAATAAGACGTGTTTGATACATCTTGACAAGTACATCTCAATGATACACATATGTATACGTTTATGTAAGTGTGCAGTTTGCTGCTGATAAGTTTGCTGTTGAAGCTTAGCTGTAAAGTGTTCTGTGGTAAAATGCATGAATTAAAGAGTGCATTTAGAGGTGAAACTCTTCTCTGAATGTTAGGGTAGCCTCTCCAACGCTGACCGCAACGTGGGAGAATGTACGAGGAATCAGAGAGGGGAGGAAAAAGTGGACGGGAGAGGAAATAGCCCCGGCCGTGTCATGTGACTCAAATGCTCCTCTTTATTTTGCTGCCAGAACGGGTTTTCCGAAAAGTTTATTTGACTTTTTGTGAAAAAAATGTGAGGTACAATGTTTATGGAGTTGAAATGTCGATTATTTATCCAGGCTAATTTGAAGCAGCTCTCTCTCTCTCTCTCCCTCTCTCTCTCTCTCTCTCTCTCTCTCTCTCTCTCTCTCTCTCTCTCTCTTTCTGTCTCTCTCTCACTGTCATTCTCTAACTCACTGTCATTCTCTCTCTCGCTCTCTCTCTCTCTCTCTCTCTCTCTCTCTCTCTCTCTCTCTCTCTGTCTCGCTCTCTCTCTCTCCTTTCTTTACGGATAATCCCGGCTAGTGGCGGACGAGCGGAGTCAGATGAAAGATTAAATAAATAAATAAAGCGCTTTGGATAACATTCCCCTCCAATTGACCCGACCCCGTGACCTCACAGACACTCGCAAAGAGGTCATGACCTGGGCAACAGAACGTTCTTTTTAAATTGCTCCACATTTCAAAGGGCAAGGAGCCTTTGGCCTGTCCAGTTAAACTGAGTGAAATGCACCCACACACATCCTTATCCGGTCATATAATGCTTATTACATAATGCTAAGTATTAAAAGCAATGAAGGTTAAATATCATAATTGTCCAAAAAAAAATGTCAGGAAGAATGGACAAATAGAAATGCTCCAAAAAAACTTTTTAAAGGCTAAGACTGTTTTTGCCTTCTCCTGTGAAGTTTTGGTTTGTGATGATATGCTAAAAGGCTAAATGCTTTACTGTAGTAAATATTAAGCAATACAAATGCACTGAACAGTAGATATTAGTGGTTACTTGTAGAATAGAAGTAAAGGGACATTTAATACTTGGCATGGCAGCAGTTCAAAAAAAGTGTCGGTCTTAGATTAGTGATCACAAATTGCAGTACAGACTGCACTTATTGTGTAAATCAAGTCATAGTTGTAAATAGAGCACATTTAGAAAAAAGAAAAAACAGATGTGGGCTGAAGGGCTATAGAATCCAATAAAGCAATTTGACACAAATGCGAAACTGGTAAGACAGAAATACTTAGAAAGTGGCTATTAAAAGTGATGGTACAGGTAAAAACTTGACTCAGGTCATCATCTGTAACCAGTGTAGCAAGATAATGTCCTTTGCCAAAAATAATGAGTATTTATTACATCAACCTTCAAATGCTATACAGTAGTAATAAATGAAGAAATTGTTAGCAACATTTGATTTTTTTTTGTTATCAGTTTTATAAATGAGATGAGCACAAAAGTTTAAACCTCCACATAATGTAAAAGTTCTATACCAGTGAATCAAAGTTTACTTTTCAGATTTATTACATCTGAGGCTTAATATTTAATAATTTCATAGAAAGCAGTACATACTGTGTACCGAACACTTCAGGTGGTAAAAGGTGTTTTATTTTTTTTTTTTTATTTTGAAGAACCATATATCTAAGCCAAGAACCATTTATAAACTTCTTTTTTTTCTCTATTTTGATTGCCGTTAAATTAAGGTTTCCAGAAACTTTACAAAGACATTTGAATATTTAATGAGGCTGACCACTGACTTCTAAGAAATTCAGTAAAGATGAACTATTCCAAAAATAGATGAACAAGAGAAAGAAATTAAAATATTGATTGTTTGATTAGAGCAAGCATCGGACAGCCTAGTTAAAGAAACTAACAGGTGTGTGTGAGATAGAGATATTAAGCTGGGTGTCCTGTTTGCTGTTCAGTGCTGAGGGGATCAACAGGAGCAACAGACTACAGTGAACTTTTGCACTTTAACCAAAAGTCCATTTAAACCTTTGAGTAAAGCAACTTTTCAAAAAGAGCTTATTTACAAAGTTCTTTACAAAAGGAACTTAGGAACTTTAGCTTAACAAGATAATGTAGATAAAAGTTTAAAAGAAGCAGAAGACAGTTTACTGACATTACTGAATGCTTTAGTGTGATGAGTGAGCGGTGGGTGAATGCATGTTTTGTCTGTGTGTGTGTCTGCGTGTGGTTGTTTTGCGTCAGTAGGCTGCATGTGTATGTGTGAAATGCGGTGTATCTGGAACCCCCGTCCCCAGGTATGACTCATGTGGAAGGCTAAAATGATAAGACAAAATATTTTAGCACATTTTTGATAATCTGTAGATTAGGTTGTTGTGGTTTTCTTCTGGAGATTTTGTTCCTGAAAATGTTTGTGTGCATTTTTACCAGAAAGAAATTACTTTTCACTCTAAGTTCAACTTAAATTCAACTAGGTTATCTAAACAATAACGACAAACAGTCCCCCCAGTACAGCAGTGTGGCTTACATGTGGTAACTCGTCTGAACTGTTTTAGCGTGTTAAAATGTGTACTTGGCATCTTACAGTGACCTTAGTTGTGTGCTTTTAAATTCCTAAATTTAAATATAATGAATTGATGATAATTTCACATATTTGTGAATGTAAATTTTCAGCGCTAGGCAACAGATTTCAGCAGTAGTAGGTGACTTATTCCATACAAGATTGTGTGGAACGCAGTCGAGTGCCACTTTCTGAATAGAATTTCATTATGGTTTATTTTAGTAGTCAGAGTTAACGTTAAAATCAGCTGAAAACTTATCATAAAGTGATAATGTTTATTTAAAGGCAGTCTCATTACTCATTGCTTTTGGAACAAAACCTTTGGAAACTACAATAGAAAGAAAAAACATTAAGCACTAATTTAGTTTCAAACTGACATAGAAGGTTTTGCTCTGACTAACTATATATGGGACATTATTACACACAGGTAGTTACGTTTACACAGTACATAAGGAAACGTCTGTATGTATATATGTCAACAAAAAAAGTGTGTGTGTGTTTAATCAACAGCACTTGCAGTAGCCAGGGCTCATCAGTCTGAACAGCAGGCCAGCATTACCGATCTGTGGGCAGAACAAAGTGAGCCACAGCGATACGCCGTACCGCAACCTTCCTTATCTGTTTACGCGATGGACTTTTTCAAACGCAAACATTTTCTTTAGATGCGCTGGGAACACACAGAGCCGATAGGGATCGCATACAGTCTAATTGCCTCCGATAGGAGCGCGTTATTACCATTAAAACTGAGCAGAAGAGCCGTTCTCCCTGACTTACAGCAAGACTCTGTGATTTTTAAACTGCTCATGAACAGAAATAGGCCCACCCCCCTCCTCCACAAATGTCCTTAAAGCTTTTAAACTGTATTGAATCTGGAAACAATTCAAATGCAATAAGATGGTGATTTTCTGTGTATTTTTATTTCATACCCTCGATTTGACTGCTTGATGGTTTTCTTTATTAAAGAACACTCTGGGCTGTGTAGGAGCATTCACAAAAATGTGTTCAAGTGTGTATGTGCGTGTTCTTGTTTTCAAACATTTCCAGGACAAAAAAATATCATAAAACCAGAGAGGAGCCCACAGAACCAGAAAAGTGCTTCTGTGTGTGTTTCAGTTTTTCTTTTTTTTAGAACTGAAAGAGCAGAGACTTTACTTTTTGGTTCCTGAGGTTAATGTTAGGCTTAGGCTTAGAAAACGCCTATGACATATAGATACTTACGTGTATGAAATACCTTTGAGGCACCTTATTATTCCATAAAGGGTTTTACATGTTATTGCAATCCGAACAAAACCTTATATCTCCGTTTTTGTTGTTATTCTTATGCAATTTAAAAAATGCCAGCTGCCCTGAACAAAGTGTCAAAAGGTCATGACAAACAGACCAATAGAAGTGGTCCAGGAACGTTTTGTTTTACCAGTGAAAATATATTTATATAATGCTTCAGTATCATATTATTACATATCGAAACTTAGTTATGAGCTGTATTATTAATAATATGTATAGTTAATTATGTATGAGTTTTAGTATTATTACATGCAGATACATATATATATATATATATATATATATATATATATATATATATACACACACACACACACACATCATATGTGTGACCTCATGTGTGTCCTGACAAGGTATTAAAACTAGTACGTGTGCGTGTGGTGGGTGTGGAAAGGCTTAGCCCTCATTTCAACCCCTCTCGTGTGTGTGTTCCTGCCATGGTGTGCGTGTATGTGTGTTACTCCGCTGTGCCTCAGACTCCCATGGTACTAAAGGGCCCTCGCTCCCACCCCTGCTTCAGCTGCTCCAGGGGCATTCCTCTGTCGGTTCACTGGCAAGCCTCAAGTGGGGCCCTTTTTTCAACCCCTCTAATTGCTGAAAGACATAATTGTCGAGCACTTTGAAGTAAAAGTCAATTTGCCATGAGTCCACTCTTTAAGCGTTTCGACTCGGCCGGCTCTTTTCCTGAGAGGCGCGCTCACCGCCGGCCAGTGGAACCGGGCTTGCGATGTATAGATAACACTGAGTCAATTTGGACTGTGTTTATTTAACAGGGCCAAAGCATCAACGTTTTCTCGCTGTAGTTTAACCGGACGACCCTGAACAGTGTTTTTTTTAATAGGTTAATTCTGTCCAGCGAGGACAGGGTTGTTTTGACTAGCGGAGTTTGCTGTGTCTGTGCTGTGTTGAGTGTATGTGTGACGGTGTGTGGAAGCAGGTGTGTATAGGTGATTGTGGAAGCGTTAGTGTGTGTTTTAACAGGGTGACAGGACGCGTCTCAGGCCGTATGGCGGAGCTTTCAGCATGTGTGTGGGCGCTGACAGCCACAGGGAAGTGTTAACACACACACACTGACACGACGCCTCCACGCTATGCCTTTCAATGCTACTCAAATTAGTCATTAGACACAATGCACGCACTGGCACTGAACCTGTGCCTACATATGTGTGCGTGTGTGTGTGGGGCGTGTGTACGTGCCCAGCGTGTGTGTGTGACCGCCCTCCGTCCGTCGATGTTTATTGTTTACTGTTCTCCTGGTGGCGCCAGCGCTGGGGAAAACAGAAGCTTTAAAAACACTTTGTTTTGGGGGGGAGAGGCAGAACTCTGCGGTTTTCCTCTAATCGCAAAAGGCGATCAGGGCCCCTGATCTATGTACAGAGAGAGAGAGAGGGGAAAGAGAAAGACAGAGAGAGAGGAAAAAAAGAAGGAAAGGAGAGAAGAAAGAGAAGGAGGTAAGAGAGATAGAAGGGAAAGAAGAGGGCAAAGGGGAAGAGAGGGAGAGAGGGAAAAGGATAAAAAGTATTGAAGGGAGGAAAAGATGGATGAAAAAGAGAAAGAGAGAAAAAGCAAAAAGATGGATAAAGGGGAAAAATGGAGAGAAAGAGCAATGGGAAAAGAAGGATTTTGAGAGGTAGAGAGAGGGGAAAAAGAGAAAGTGGGAAAGACTGAAAGATCTAGGAAAAGACAGAAAAAGCAAAACAGGAAGTAAGCAAGAGAAAAAGAGGGAGTAAGAGAGAGATATGATGAAGGACAAGGGGGAAGAGAGGGGGAGGATAAAAAGATGTAAGGAGAAAGAACAAGTGGGAAAAGCGAAAGAGATGGGAAAGAGGAAAAGAATGAGAAGTGAGTGATAAGAGTGAAATGGGATGAAAGAAAGGTGAGAGAGGGAAAGAGATTTAGAAGAAAAAGTGAGAAGGAGAAAGGGGGAAAAAGGAAAATGATGAGAGTGATGGAGAGAAAGGAAGAGAAAAAGAGAAGAAGAAAAAGGGAGTAAGAGAAGGAACAAGTGGAAAAAGAGAAATGGGAGAGAAAAATAAAGAGCATAAAAAGGAAGGGGAAGAGAAAAGAGAGAAGGTGAGATGGAAGAAAGGAAAAGCAAGAGGGAGAAGAGAGAGAGAGAGAGAGAAAGAAAAGAATAAAAAGAAGTGCTAGAGCAACAAAGAGAGGAAAGGAGAATGAGGGAGGAAAGAAAGAGAGAGGGACAAGAATAAAGATTGAGAGGGGATAAAAAGGGGAAAAAGAGAGAAATGGGAGAGGGAGAAAGAGAGATGTGGACGAAAGAGAACCTGAAAGAGAAAAAGCGAGAGAGGGAGAGAGGGGAGGAAAAAAGAGAGTAAGAGAGAAAGAGTGAAGGGTAACGTTACTTTTAGTGTGATTCCTTCAGCGTACAACTCTGAGAACGAGGGTGCTCCAGCCAGTCTGTCTCCACCAGTGCTTGGAAAAAAAAAGAATGAATGAATGAGAGAGAGAGAAATAATGAAAGAAAGGGCCGCAGTCAAAGCAACCAGAAAAGACGACAGAGAGAGAAAGAGTTGAGGTGCAATAATGTGAGAGGTGTCTGAGGTTTTTATTATTCTCTTTAACAGTGCAGTGCGGGAGTGAACACAGATCACTTCATTAAGCGGATAGGAAGAGAACATGCGCTCCTTTTGTAGCGCGGTAAGTGCGGAGTGTTTGTGGAGCGTCACACACTTTTATTCCATGCTGAATGGCGGGCCGCCGGCGTTTCGGCTCGTTTGCCCAGTTATTGTCCCCCCTCCTCCCCCACACCCCAAACCGGCCCTGCGTTACACCCACCCTCTTTCGCTCAGGTATGAACGGATCATTATGGCGAATTTGCGGCTGATGAAGAGCATTACTCTGCCAAATTATTTCCCCCTTTACAATTGTGCACACAATACTACAGAGGCACAGAAGAAAACGACAAAATCTACTACTTGAGTTTAATCAAGCCTCCCTCAAATAAATAAATAACTGTTTTAAATGAGGACCAATCCTGAAAAAAAAAGAAAAAAAAAAAACAGATCATGCTATGTACACTGGCGCATAGCGTAAGAGGCTCAAATTGAATTTTCTTTTTTTACAAAAAAAAGTAATAATTGATTTGGCATTTCTTGCCACTTCAAAGGCCTGTGCACCCTGTAGGCGAAGCAGCAAATTACAGCAGAAAGCGAATTTGCTATTAGTACTGTGTCAACTATTAGTGCTCTGTATGTGCTGGATCATCCCCTTTCTTTACCTAAAACCCTTAGATACATACGAGAGGGAGAGAGAGAGAATGTGTATGTGTGAATATTTGAATGCATTTCCGTGTTTGTATTTGTGTATTTTCAAGACAGAAACTCCCCAGTTTTTTCGTACCAAAGAGAACTAATGTACAAGACCAACAAAATACTCCATGTTACTTTTTTAAAACTAAGAACACAAAACTGTTTCTTTTTAGTTTAGGTTGAGTAGTATTAGGTTTTAAAAACTACTTATTTATTAATACTGTAATCTAATTAAGTAAAATTACTTAACTAGATACAGATAACTACATGAATAAAACATGAGGCACATTATTACACATGGGTACTCATGAAAGTGTGTGTGTGTGTGTGTGTATGTGAATACACTCATCATATACACTCATATTTTATTGGTAAGGTAACCCCTTAAAATTCCAGGCTTACCACATGCTAAGGCTTATTTTTCCATAACTACAGGGACTTCAGTATAAACTCGTTGAGCTGTTAGGTTGTAAAAGTGTTTAATAAAACTTTGGGGCTTGCCGGTGGACTTTGGCCATTTAAGAGGTTACTACATACTCTAAAGGGAACTTAAATATGGCATGTTTCTGCAAAGTTTAGCATATTTAGTGCAAATCTATATTTATTTGCTGAGTTTGACATATTGGGGGAAACAAGTGTGTGTGTGTGTGTATGTGGGTACAGCAGAAAAGTAAACTGCAGTGTGACACTACAAAGGCCTGAGTGTTTATCGCTAAACTGTGGAAGGAAACTTTCCCTTTTAGCCTTTTGCTCCACACCTGTTTCACTTATTTGTTTTTGAGGAATAACTTATCTTTCTTGTGTAGAAGCATAGCTAGAAGGAAAAACTCTTGATGTGTAAACAGTTTTACTGCCCTCATACATGGCTGTGTGTATTTTTTAAAGGCATGTTTACACATCTATGATGGCTTGGCCCAATGGTTACTGTTAATGTGGAGGGTGTGATTGTAAATAAAAGCGTATTTTTTTTTCCATAGTGGAATATTAAGCGTGAGATGATCCACATAGACGAGTATGTTATAGGGGTTGGCTCTGTTACTGTTTTCATGATGAATTACATCAGTTACGCATGTCTGAGTGTGGTTATGGTCAGTACTTATAACACTAAACAACTGTGTATGTCATAAAGACCAATTACAGAGAGCCTGTAAACAACACCAGCCAGTGTAAAAACTATTTTTTTATGCCAGTACTTCTAGAGCCAATTGTCAGTGCATCTTGAAAACTGAACAACTGCATGCGTCATTAAAAGGGTTATAATTATACCAATAATAGAGGCTGTTTACATTTTGCATCAGTATGTGTTTTGGGTGATTGAATCATGTTTGGATTTACTTTGATCACATGAAAAGCCAGGTATAAGCACAACCTGACGCATTATGATCAGATCTTATCAAACCACATTCAGATGTGGTCATAGATGCATCTTGACTACATTCAACACAGGTCTAAACAGAATTTGTTTTCTACATCTGCATACACTTGCATCAGTTACAGAAGTAATTACAGCAGCTACAAGACAAATCCTGCTCCTCCAAACACGAGTCCGATTCTTTGCTTGTTTTAAAAAGTTTCTTCCGATATTTAGCATTAGTTCCAGTGTATTTGTACTACACTGGTACTAACAGGTGAGAAACCTTGTTTGCAGTAGAGATGTGCGGTCTGGCTAATTTTGATATCCGAATATCTGTATTAGTCCATAAACAGATAAATGATCAACCGCAGGGATGGAAGAACTATGACTTTGGCCAAAAGTAGTGCAGGGCTGTAGACTTACTTTTTTAGGTGACAGTATTGGTGTTGCACAAAACTATAGCAGCACTTAGAGAGATACACTTATTGAGAACATGTTTTGTTATTCAGAAACAGTCAAGGGACATCAGTAGGTTTTTGAGTTGGATGAGTAACGGGGACTGCCTCCTCAGATGAGCTAATGAGCTAACATAGCAAACAAGTGTAATTGGATGCTAACGAGAACTTTTCTTTTCTCCTTGCGGCCGATGTGCAAACATGTTATTTGTCAGAGAAACCGTTCTATATCTGCCTTCTCAACTTTGTCTTCATAGAAATACTCGAGTTTCAGAGTAGCATAACATATGGACATAACATAGATATGAACGTTTGAGTAAATTGTTGGTATCTGTATTTTTTTGTCTTCCTGTGATGAAACGTAACATATACCTGAATAACGATTTCCGTATTTGAATACTGGCATCTAGAACAGTTAACCTGAGTTTATTTCTACTTACCAGAAGTAAAAATTCAAATGACAAATGTGCTGATGTGCTTTTTACACAGGAAAGTAAAATCAGATCTCACTTGGTCACGCGTAATGTATCATACATCATACCATAGGTTTATATTTGACTGCACACAAATTAACTACCCTCTAAAGTTTTTCTTCCTTTCTTTCTTTCTTTCTTTTTCTTTATTTTCTTTTCCTCTCACTCACTGAGAAGGACACGTGTGCGCGCACACTCGCACAGGGTGTTTGGTGGTACACTGGGGTGATTAGGAGAATCAGCAGGCCTTGCAGGGAGGGAGAGAGAGAGGGGGAGAGAGAGAAAGGAGGGAAAGAAGCACCTCTTATCTCAGGCAATTAATCAGGGAGACTCATATTGCGGGACAATTATTCAAAGCTTATTCTTGAATAACTTACAGGCGGAAGCCTCTGGAAGTTTTTTTTTCCCCCCCTTTTCCCTCCATCCCCCCGGACGTGAAGGTCATGAGAGCAGAGAGAGATGCTGGGGCTGGGAGGGAACATGTGTGTGTATATGTATGTTTGTGTGTCTGTGTGTGTTGCAGCAGGCAAGGTCAAAGTCACCCCAAAGTCTGCCTCGTCCCCTTTTACCCCCCACTTCCCTTTTTTTTCCCCCTCATTTCTCTTTTCATCTGAGAGCACAGAGACCTCAGTGTGGTTTTATCTTTGGTGTGGATGATTGTACTTCAGTACTTACATTTCTGCTAAAAAGTTACTTGTTTATCTGTTTCTGTGGAAACTTCTGTGTGTGTGTTTTTTACACACATTTTCTTTGTGGTAAAACCAGAGAAGATCAGGACTAACCCATAGGTAGGGCTGATTGATTAAGGAAAATATCAAACTGTCATTTTTTGACAATTTAAATATGATTATTTTCATTAAAATTATGCTTCAGGATTAAGGCATGATTGCTGAACATGGCCAGTTAACATGCTATCTATCTATCTATCTATCTATATATATATATATATGTATGTATATATATGTATGTATATGTATGTTTAAAGTTTATAGTCCTTGTAATAAGTTACGGATACTTAATTGTTTTAAAATAGTTTTAAATAGTTTGAGCTAATTCAGTAGAATGGTCCATTCTACACAGTTACTGTTTATTTGCCGAATTTAGCATATTGGGAAAAATATAACATAAAATATGACCTGTGCAAAAGTTCTGGCACATTTTGTATTTTATTTGTGTGCTAAAATTTGCAGAAAATTTTTTTTGTTTGTTCCCTGTACAGGATGTGTAACTTTCACTTAAAAAATCAATAAAAGATCGTCTGACAGGGTGTCCCCAAACTTTGTATACGTGTGTGTGTGTGTGTGTGTGTGTGTGTGTACGCATATATATACATGTGCCTAGGTATGTTATGCCTACACCAGTACTTACACATTGCTGCTGTCGGGACAAAACCTGGTATCTACAATTTTTGCGTTTTTTCAGTTTTTGACATAATTTGAAAATGCCTGTGGTCCTTTACATTGTATATACATTTCATGATGAAAGGACCAAAAGAAACAGCCAAAAATGACTTCTGGAAAAAATCTGGTTCGTTTGACTTACATTAAAAGTAAAGTAAGTTTTTTCTTCTGTAAAGTTACCATTTTGGAGATATGAGGTTTTGTTCTGACAACAGCGATACCCCATGTCTGCACATTGTATGAAAACAACCCTGTGTATACACTCTTGCTCTGTCTCACACAAACACAATCTGGTGGCTGTCCCACAGTTTGATGTTTCTTTTTTTTTTCCATGTCTCACACTGTTGTAATCAGGGTATTAAATGTGTGGGGCAGCAGATCCACTTTCTGTTACCCACTCTAACAGTCAGATCTAAAACAGTGATGTCTCTTAATATGGATATATTTAATTTACCACGCTAGTAAAGTAGCGTTGTAAAAATACACTCATTGATTTTGTAATCTCTTCTAGTAGTTTCAGATAATTGTAAGATTGGGCTGATGCGTTGTTGTTGTTTGAGTCTGTTGTTAAGGTCACATATGAAAGTGAATTAGCTACTAAATCCAAATCTTGTACATCCATAGCTTGTCAAAGGCTACATTCATGAACAAGTAGAGTTTGTGTTACAAAGAAGCATAGAATTTAACTAACAAATGTATTGCATGCAAATCTGTTCTAACCACATACATCGATGCATTGTTTTTCCAGGCTGTTTTTGTTTTCATACAGACTTTTTTTGAATAACTATACAGTAAAAGTACACAAAAAAAACCCTTTTTTTGTCACAGTAAAAAGAAACACGAGTATCTCCAAAATGGCAACTTTACAGAAGGCAAAAACTTTCTTAATGTAAGTTAATATAAAGATTTTGTTAATGTAGAGATTTTATTCCAAGTATTTTGGAGCATGTTTATTGGTCTATTCGCACAACGTAATGGCCAGCTTTTGTGCTCAAGCCATGTAGCAAAATGAAAATGGGAAAAATGTGTACTGTTGTTTTTTTTGTTTTTTTTTCTTCCCGGACAGCAATGATTTGTCTTGGCAGTGTGTTTTTGCCTGGTAAAAGACAAAATAACATTAGAATGACTACAAATGAATGTGAATGCAGTAAAACAAAAAGACTGATATGAAGTACAGTTAGGAGAACACAGGTTTGGTTGCTGACTTCTCTGCCACTTGTATGGATTTGATAAATTCCAAAAACCTTTTTTAAACATGGCATAAAACCTGATATGATATAATGAAGTAATGAAGAAGGAAAAAACCTTCTTTACTTTTTTTACCAGAATTTTTTTCAAGTCATTTTTGGCCATTTCTTTTGGTCCATTCATCATGAAATTTACACACAACGTAGATGACAACAGGTATTTTTAAATTATGTCAAAAACTGAAAAACGACAAAAATGGAGATCCGAGGTTTTGTCCCGACAACAGTGATATGTGTACATACATATAGACATATATGTATTTATATGTTGTATTTTATTGTATTGTTTGTTTGTTTGCCACACTCTTACAGGTTGCGTGAACACACAAAACCACAAACACGTGTATATATACATAGGCACACAAAGCGGTGCTCTCAGATAGATAGTTAGTAATTGTCCATTGCTGTGGCTGTGTGGAGCTGGAACGTTAAAGGCTCTTATCTCTTCTCATTTAGACCTGTGATTCTGCCGCTCATTGATTGGAGCCCCAATAAACGACCTGGCTTTAATTGCACTGAGCCTTAATCCGAGCTCTTCACGTGTAATATAGCGGCGGAAGAGAGAAGGAGGTGAACTGAGGGAGATTTTAATGGAAGTGATATGAATTTGTCTCAAATAAGGCCATAAATATCTGTTCTGCTTCTGTTCACTTTACCACACACTGTGTATGTGTGTGTGAGTGAGAGAGAGAGAGAGAGGATAGAGCCATAGAGGACCAGAGAGCCAGTCAATTTTGTGAGCCATTGGATTCGGCTAAAATGACACTTCTTCTCCAGTTTCGTTTATTCGTGTTCTCTCTCTCTCTTTCTCTCTCTCTCCCTCTCTCTCTTATCTCTCCGTTTTAATTACTTCCCAACGTGCGTCTAAGCTTGTTTTCATTGCTACGTGCCATTTTTGGCTCCGTGGCTTTCTCGCGTTATCACGGCCTGTCTGTACTCTTTCTCGCGTTTGTAAATGACACAATCAATTACAACTCGAGCTTGTGTGTGTGTGTGTGTGTGTGTGTGTGTGTGTGTGTGTGTGTGTGGTGCTTTCTTCTGCAGTGCCAAATTTAAAGAAAGCTGGTCTGATTTTTGATATTAGGATGAAAGAATAGTTGGTGTAAATGGAGGCAGTTCAGTGTCTAACACTGTCTGATTACAGAAGGTACACACTGACGCACCTGTTTCTTCTTTCTGCTGTATTCCTCTCTTTCTGCCACTGCTTCTCAGCTCCTTTCATCTCATTCCTGCTCTAAAGGAAAGACTGCATTCTTTCTCAACTTGCGCTCTTTCTGCCTTCTTCCTTTACTTCTCTTTCTCTTCTTTCTCCCCTCTCTCTCCTCGCTGTTCTCTCTGTCATATCTCTATCAAGCTGCATCTTTCTCATCTTCTCTCCATCCCCCTTCTCTCTCTCTCTCTCAGCCTGCACACTCTTACTCCTTCTTCCTTTTTTTTCTCCCTCACTCTTTCTCAACTCAGTCTTCTTCTTTTCCTCTCACTCTCCTCTTCTCTCTCTCTGCCTTTCATCATCATCTCTGCTCTCCTTTTCCCCTCTCTCCCTTCTATTCCTGTCCTTTCTTTGCTTTTTTTTCTCTTGTGCTCCCTTTTCGTCCCTCTCTTACTCTCCTTTTCCTTGCTCATCACTTCTTCCTCTCCTGCTCCTTCTTTTCTCCTCTTTCCTTTTCCTCTCTCTTGCTCTCTCCTGTTCCTCCCTGTCTCTAACTCTTTCTCTCTCTTCCCTTTTTCTTCCTCTCTTACTCTCCTTTTCGTCTCTCTCTTGCCCCTATCTCTGTCCTTATTCTTTCTCTCTGCTTCTACCTCCCTCTCTCCCCTTTTCCTCTGTCCCTCTGACTCTCTCTCTGTTTTTTGCTTTCTCTCTCTCTTCTTTCTCTCTCTCTCTCTCTCTCTCTCTCTCTCTCTCTCTCTCTCTCTCTCTCTCACTTTATCATCATCATCATCATCATCATCATCCCTTCCTCTCGTGGTCTCTTGGTCTTTTCCTCTTTCTCTTCTGTTCCTCACTCTCTTGACCACCACCCCCCCCTCTCTCTCTCTGTGTTATGAGTCATTAGTGTCTCCCACATTATTTTTATGAGAGAGATACTCAGAGAAGCAGGAAAAGGAGGAATAGAGCCATAAAATGCAAATATCACCCGCACTCCTGCCCTACCTAAACAAATTAAATGTCAGCGTCGTGAAATATTGTCAGTTTCATTTGCGCTGAGGAGGGGATGACAAATCCATATTCTTCCTTTAAATAAAAATTCTTATTACGGCGCGGTGGCGGCAGCGGCGGGGTAATCACGGCTCCACAAAGCGCGCGGTGATTAACGATAGCAATTTATTGTGCGAGGGAGGCTTCTCGCAGAGAGAGTGCGAGGAGGAGCAGAGACATCATCTTTATCATAATTCATATCATAAATAACCGGGCTCGGCCAATCAGAGAGGGGCCGACGTGTCATTCCCCAAATAACCTTTGATAACTATTACCATAGCAGTCGGCAATGGAAGAAAAAGCCCAAAGTCACAATGTTATCTTATCCCCATTCGCCGCCTATAGAATACAACAGTATTACCATATAGATTACACTATTTATAATGGAGGGTGTCAGAGGAGAATGCCTGCGCTGCCTGTCCTCCGTTGTGGCTCTGAGGGGGCAGGAGGCTGTCACACGGCCGCTTAACCAGTATCACAGCAACCACGGCATGCAGCTGGAGTATGTGTGTGTGTGTGTGTGTGTGTGTGTGTGTGTGTGTGTGTGTGTGTGTGTAGGGGAAATATTAGAAAACTTTGATTTTTGCCTGAGTTTACACTTACAATACGTTGTCCCAGCTAGAGCATGTTCATAGATATTACTGTGAAAAAGTCAGAGACCAGCCTTTATTTACTTAATTACCAGCCCAAATTGCCAGTTATTCATTTTTCAGCATCAGTTAAAAAACAGAAAACACATGTTTTTACAAATTAATTACACCGAAGCTGTTGAGGCAAATATATCATATTTTTCAGTTTTTAGTTTGTTCACCCTTTATGATAGCTTTCATTCTTTCCAGCATACTTGCTTTCAGTTTTTCCAAATCTTTTTTTTTTTTATTTGTCAATGAATGCTACATTCCTCTCAGACTCATAGTGTTGAGTTGTCTTCTCACAGTGGAAGGATGGACAGAACCACCTGTGGATTGATTCAGGTCTGAAGCAAGAGTGGAGCTTGATTTTCTCCTCTCTCTCAAAGATGAAAGCTTTAAGTGCTGTTTATCTGATCATGACCGTTTTGGTGATCTGTTAGGTCATAGTTTTTATTTCTGTTTTTTCAGTATCTTAATACATTTAACTTTGACTTTCTCTCTCTTACTCAAGTGTATATGTATAAATAATATATACATATATATGTGTGTGTGTGTGTGTGTGCGTGCACGCACAAACCTTGTTCTCTGTTGTTCTGCTGTGTAATCAGGTGTGAATGGTTTTGATCTGCTGCTCTGATATCTGTCGTCTATTCCAATAATATTGCTCTCCTTCTGTGAGCCTCTCTCACTCTCTCTCTGTGTCTCGCTCTCTGTCTCTCCCCCTCACCTCACTATCTCTTTCCATGTATACAGTAAATAGTGTAACGATTCATTAGCTGAATCATTGCATCGATTACAATTTCCCGCCTACGTCGGCCCTCTGGGGCAGTATCACTTTTAATTGCTCTTGCTTTGGCCCTGAATCGGTTTTAAATGGTTTGGATTAAATGAATCACCTTTTTTCCATGACAAACACGCCAGTATTAAAATGTGTTTAGAGAACCACAAGCACAATATGCTGACAGAAACAGGTCTTTGTATATTTTGGGTTGGCATCTACTCACTTTTGACTTTGGTCAAATTTGAAAGTTTTGTTTTTTGACTTGTAACAATAATGGAACCTTTTAGGTGCTATGTAGAAATAGACCACATACAACAGATTTTCTGTCATAAAGAACCACTTAACCATATAAAGAACTGTTTATGCATTCATTATGAAACCCTTTTTAAGGGTGATGTAAACCTGTCTCACAATAAATCACACATTTACAGAAGTGGGAATATGTGACTATCATATTCTAACTACGATGCCCATTTCAGAATGAATAGTACTCAGATACAGCAATGAGAAAATGTTTTGACTTCTTAGGCATAAAAAATGAGAACACAAAGTTTTTGTTTCTTCATTTGGTTGATTTAGTGAACAACTAGTTGACCTATGGAACACTAACTCGCATAACTTGCACCGGACACCTTAAATTTTACTTATCTTTTACTTATTTACTTATCTTTTTGTTTTAACTATTTCTATATGTAAAGCACCACTGAGATATCGTTTTGCTGAAAGTGAAATATCAGCTGGTTTTCTATAGCTATTCTCTTCAGTTCTTCTTTTCACACACTTTAACATGTTTAATGATTATAAAATTATACACGACTCACACCCAACCCTAATTATGACATGCTTTGTTTTTCTCTCTCTTTCTCTCAGATGAAGAGGAGGAAGAACAGGTCCCTGCTGACATGGGTACATCTGCTGAGGCCATGCAGGTGTCTCTGGGCGAGGAAGAGGATGGCGAGGATGAAGAAAATGATGAGAACTGGCTGGGCCAGCGCAGGTCGGATAGCCCCAGGCCCGAGGGTCTTTTGCCTGCTGCTAAGAGGCCTCGTTTGGGCACCAAACCCGGCTCCAGTCCTGAATGGAGCTTTGAGCCGAGGGAACCTCTCAGTTCACTGAACGCCCAGCACATGCCTCGCTCTCCTTCGCCACCGCTGTCCATTGAGCCGGCCCGGCCCACTGTGGCCCCTCCCACGCCGGGCCACAAGCCCAAAATCCCCTCACTCTCTCCAGCTCGCCAGAAGAACAAATCACCCAAAAGAGGGGGTGGCTCTGCCTCTTCCGGTGTATCTGCCCGCCCTCTGGCCTTGACTCCACCCAAGAGCGCTCAGAAGGCAGGGAAAAGGTCGCCTGGGCGACCCCGAAGCCCTCGGAGCCCACGACCAGGACCAGCCAACTTGGTGCCGGCCCAGTTTGGAAGGGGCTGGGCAGGGCCTCATGCTGAAGTGGTTGCTAATGATGGCCAGTTCAAAGGTCACGACGCTAAAGAGGAGGCTATCGAGGATTCCATCACCGCAGTGATAGAACGAGTACGTAAAGACGAAGCAGGCCCAGTTGACCCGTTTGCGTATGATTCGGGCTCGGACAGTGATGGGCTTCCAAGCCCCCCAAAAATAGGACCCAAACACATGCAAGGCCTCAGCACACCCAAACAGCCACTTGCTCCCAGCAAACACGCTCATATTCTCGGTGCTAAACAGCTAGCCACACCACTAGCGCCTTCGTTACCCGCCCCGAACCGCTGGACTATGGACGACTCCATAGACGAGGTCATCCGAAAGGCCAATCAGAGCCAACCTGTGGCTTCCCACTCGCCATCGGAGCCCGCGTACTTCTCCTCGCCCTCAGAATCCCCTCCCACGCCGCAACCCCCACTAAAACCGCTCCAGGAACGTAAAGATCCGACCGCCACCCCCACCCTCCTGAAGAAGAAGCTCAAGAAGGACGTCAAGACCAAGCTGAAGAAAAAAGAGAAGGAGCGGCTGAAGGAGAAGGGCAAAGACAAGGGCAAAAACAAGGAGAAAAACAAAGAGAAGAAGAGAGAGAAAGAGCGAACAGGGCAGACGGAGGAGAACAAGATGCCCTGGCCTGAGTTATCGCTAAGTGTGGACGAAAGGAGAGACAACGCCAGCGGCGGCGGCAAGAAAGAGAAGGACAAGCACAAGGACAAGAAGAAAGATAAAGAGAAGAGCAAAAAGGACAAAGAGAAGAGAGACAAGGGCAAGGAGCGAGGGAAGGAGGAGAGGAAGTTGTCTCTAGGGGCCAAAGAAGCCGCAGTCGCAGTCCCTGCCGCATCACTTCCTCTGTTCAGCCCTTCTTCATGCCTGCGCATCCCCTCAATGCTTCCTCCTCTGCAGCCGATCCTACCCGAAAAACTGTTCCACCCCAAGGAGACCAAGAGCAAGGAGAAGGACAAGAAGAAAGACAAGAAGGAAAAGAAGAAAAAAAAGGACAAAGAGAAAGAGCGTGAAAAGGAGCGGGAGAAGGACAGGGAGAAGGAGCGGGCCCGTGAGAAAGAGAGAGACAAAGAGGAGAAGAAGAAAGAGAAGGAGAAGGAGAAGAAGGAAAAAGCAAAAGAAAAGGAAAAAGAGAAGCCTAAACTGGAGAAGCCGGCTGTAATGGTAAGACCTGGATGACTACACGTTAAACCCCAGATCACAAAGTCCCTGACCAGAGTGTTACTCATGGATAGGGCAGCCAAAAGGGCCTGTGGTGAATTCTTCCATTACACACTGCAACAGTTTGCATAAAGCATTTATAAGACCTTCCCTTTATAAGACACGCAAGTGCTAGAGCTGCACAATATCAGACAAAATACTATAGTTACCCATTGCAATTGCAGCCTATAGAAGAGATATTGCTGTCATTTTGCTATACCATTTTAAATGTAATTACATAATAAATTACATGTAAATGCATAATTAATCACATTTACATTTAATTTACGTTCCGTATTAGATTTGGCTTTTTCTTCCGACTTCAATGACAGAAACATGGCGTAAATGTACAGTAAGTGAAAATGCAAAGCATGGCTTTTGCTGTATGCGCACCAGTAGTTTTTCACCAAATTCAAATCATAATAAAACATATTCCCTAATTCTTACAAATACAAACCTGCTGTGGGTTGAAAGTTTAGAATCTACATTTTCTACTGAATTTCTCTACTTGCTTCAGTGAGCTATGAGTGAGAAATGATAAGTATAAATTAAAACCTTACTGGCGATAACTAATCTCAAACGGTCAAAAAGACATTTTTGAAGCCTTAACATTTTTGACCAAATGTTTGATGAACCATCATCATTTATTAAAACCTCCTCAGAAACGCATATGGTGCTTCTGAGATGCAAGATGATGATAATAAAAGCAGCTCCAGTTCTTTAAAATCAGAACACACAAGAGCAAATAAGTAAAATGTATTTCAAATGTGTCAATTAAATATATCAAAAAGTTTCAAATAGTAAGTTGAATAAAATAGTAAAATCAAATAGTAAATTGAATACTTACAGTAAACAAAACAAAAAAGGAGGGACGGTACAAGGATTGTGCAATCTTTAAGTGTAAATCCATTAATACAATTATTCAAGCTAATATTAATTGAATAATAAAGAACTTAATTAATAAAAAACTTAATACAAGCCTTATGTGCTGTTGTGTAGTGGAATTTGTATTATTTTTCCTTCTTTGACGTCTTAAACGGTATGTAAAAAGCATTGAATTTGAATTAAATTTGAATTAAATATTTTGAGTAAAATCATGTAGTAAACTAAATGACAGTAGTCATTAAAGTTGAGAAATAAAAGCAGAACACAAAAGAGCAAATAAAATAGAATTAAATAAGACAAATAAAAACAATTATTAGAAAATATAAAATTAAAACCAAGTAAAATGAATTTATAGTAGTGTTTAAAATAATCTAAAATAAAAAGATGTTTTTAGCTGTTTCATAAAAATGTGCTTAATGCTCATTTGCACATTGTAGCCTTCTATGATATCCATATTGCAAAGGCCAGTATCGTAATGATAATGATTAACGATCAATATATCGTGCAGCCCTAACAAGAACAATCACTGTGGTGAGCAAATATGGTGTTTGCGGCCACAGACACAGTGAGATCCTGTGTGTGTGTGTGTGTGTGTGTGTGTGTGTACTTTTTGAGATCATAGGTAGATTACAGAATGACATTTACATTTTTCATCTTTGGCGTCGAGTTCGTCCCTTGAATCCTGCTGCTTCCCTCATACGGACAAACACGCACAAACGCGCGGCAAACAGACACACATAGCTGTCAATCTGTGTGCAAATCAAACAAGGGATAATACTCACACCTCAGAGCCTCTGTTTACCCAATCCACAGACCATTTTAGTGTGTGTGTCTTTGTGTGAGTCAACGATAGAGAAAGATTGTGTTAATTCCTCTTCAGCAAACTCGTCCTCTAATGTCTTTTCACAATCCAGCACGGCAGATAATGCATGTACATCACATAAGATCTTTCAGGATTGATTTACACAGCTAAGTGTAGAATTCCTCTTTCTCTCTCTCTCTTTTTCTCCCTCAATAATTCACCCTTCTCTCTGACCCCCTCTCTTTCTCTCGCTCTCCCTTTTTCCTTCCTCTCCCCTCTCATGCTGCCACTGCTAGATGGGATACAGAAAGAGATTTTTTTTTTCTTTCTATCTCCCTCTCTCTCGCTCTTTCTCCTCTGCTTAAATCTCTTGATCACTTTAATTTTTTGCAAGGCTGCTTTGCTGGCGTCCTGGATGAAGAAGAAGGAGTGAGAGAAAAGAGAGTGTGGCAGGGAAGAGAAAAGAAGGAGTGTTGAGTTAGGGGCGGTTTATCAGTAGCTGCCCTGAGGTATGTGTGGAAAGGACTTAAATCCGCAGAGATTAGCAGAAAAATGCCGTCCGTAGCAGTAAGGGGCTTACGCCACTGGTTGTATTAGTTCAGGTGAAAAGAGTATTGCGTTTACATAAAAACTGGACAAATCCAGGCACAATGCCTCCACCGTGGGGCCACACAGGAAGTCTGCTATCTCTGGACCTCCACCTCGCTGCGTCCAGAGCAGCTTTCGGACAACCACCTTCTACTACTACTGCCGCAAAAACACGCCGCACTTCTCCTAGAGAGAGAGGGAAGGGACGGAGAAAGAGAGAAAGAGATGCAGAATACAATTCCAAAAATAGCACAATAAGAGAGTTCTTTGGAGTGATAACAGAGGAAGAACCTTGGCTCTTTGAAGAACCATTTTAATAAGTGAATGTGTGAGAGGAACCTGTTTAAAGCCATAGTGTAAAGGCTCTATACAGGTTTCATACATCCAAGTGACCACTTAGGAACCTTTATATTTAAGAGTGAACCTTCACATTATGTGGAGGTTCTTCATATTCACACTTCTCATGTACAAAAAATTGCCCATTTCATTGAATTAAAAGTGGTTCTCCCAAGGCATCGCTCTCACAAACCCCTTTTTATAGATTTGATGCTACTTGAAAACTTGACATCATGCTTGAAACACAGCAAAACAGGAGAAGTCCCTGCTAGCATGCTAATGCCATTTGTAGCCAAGGCTTTTAAAATGATGAATTCACAAATGCCAGGTGCAGAGTAGGATCTCTGTTGAGGAAATGTTTTAATTAAAACTGCATAATTCTGACGGAAACTGCCAACTAATAACTGATACATTGAGAAGTTTATTTATTCATTTATTTATTTATTTTGAGAAATTTGTATTGGCTAATCCTGAACTCCTCTCTTGCAGTGTGTAAATAAGTCCTCAGATCGCTAAGTCTTTTATTATGAACTTTGAGCCTCCTGACCAATTCTCACACAGAGAGACAGTGTTTGGGTATTTGGATAAATCAGAAGCCTTCATTTGATCCATCAGACACAAATTAGTTTAGTTAAAAATAATGCAGGCTTGTCTTTAAGCGTTGTCACATTAAGTGTTCACTGGTATGGTTGTACCGAATTGTGTGGTATGTTGTTAAGTCAGCTGTATGAATCAGTCTGCTCACGATAGGGTGTTTTGTCCACATCGTGCAGCTGTAACGCAGAGCATTCGTGCTGGAGGGAGACCAAAGCAAGGAGAAAGACAGAGAGAGTGCGAGAGGGCCGGGAAGAAAGAGAGTAGAGAGATGAATGTGCCTCAGAAGAGCCGTGTGGAATGGCCATCGTCTGTTCCCCTTATCTAGATCATTAACTTCAAGCCACAATCACGAATTTCAGAACAACAAAGTGGTGCGCCTGGCGATTCAGTCTCTAAAACGCTACAGAAAGACACTGAGAGTTTGTTTCTTTCCTAAAAGAGATAAACACATCTCTGCATGCAATAAACTGTGTCAGAAATACCCAGATTTAAATGGGCTGCATAGCAAAAGACAAAAAAACTGAACTTGCCATTGCTGTTGTAGGAAAACATGGTCTCTGAAAGGGTAACTTGATAGGAAAAAGAAAAATTGTTTTTAACTTTTATGTACATTAATGTGACAAGACAAGCAATTTTGGAACATTTTCTATTCAGTCATCAAGAAATGTTCACAAGGGAACATGCTAATTTGCCGTGTATTGGTAGACAGTTTTATTTAGAAGAAGTGTCCCTAAGTTATCTGAAATCTTTAGCTTCTCAGTTTGTTCCAAACAAAACTGTTTTGCAAATTTCTCATGATGACTTTAGGTGCCTTTTTCAATATTCACCTCCAAGCTGCAACCAGAAAATTAGATTGCAAGGAGTTTGGCTCTGAATCCCCCACGAGTCCACTGTTTCCAAAATGTCCATTGCTCATTTTTCCTTTGTTGATCTTTTCATTGTGTCACATGAAAGCATTTCCTAGGTTAAGTTTACATATAGTGATGGATGATATGAGAATATGCTATTGTTGTCACCCTAAATTACATCACATAAACTTTTTCTGAGCACGTTATAGGTGTCATCAGGACTTCCACAACTCTAAATAACTACTTATCCTAAGAAGTTTCAAAGAGACTCCCAAGTGGCGTAGCTAAGCTTTTATTCTATCGATGATACATTGCATTGGTGATACACTGCAACGTAGTGCTGTGCAGTGTGTGAAACGTTAGAGGGAAAAAAGCTTTATCCTAGTTTCTGATATTTTTAAAATGTGGCTTGTGCATTGTCACTTTTAATTGATTTTCATATTTAGTCTTGAGGAACTTTGAAAAGTCCTTTAAAGGTAATAGAGCACAAGTGCATTCAGTGGCTTTGTTCAATATTCTATAGATTTCGTAGTTTTGTCCTGTGGGAACGTTTCTTTCTTTTTTTCTTTTTTTTTGATTCAGGTTTAGCCTTGAAACCTGAGAAGAGTCTCTTCATTCTCTCTAATCTTCACTCTGATTGAACACCCTTTCTTGGCTTCTAAACGGCACAAAGAGGACCTTGTGTTAAGTTGTATTGTGTTATAACTCATTATTCTCTTGTAAAAAAAAAATTAAGAGTTTGATCTTTTTTTTTTGGCTGTTATCAATTCTTTAGTTACTGGCTCTAAAGAGTGACTCTGGTTGCGGGGTCACGCTGGCTACAGCACTTTACATCCATTTAGGAGCTGATTAATCAATTTGTGCACGCCTGTACCTTTTTCAACGTACCTCAGCTAGGTGTGTGTGATCAAATAAAGAGCGAGCGTGTGAATAAGAAGGGCTCATCGCGATACAGTGTGGGTTAAGTAGTGCGGGGCACTTTTGGGGAGAAAGACATCGCGCCCACCTCCTCAACCACTTAAAGACTAATTAACATAAGCAGATAGCACTATCTGAACCTGCCATTGTGGGTGACCCTGAACGTGTGTGCTTACACACACACATAGGTCTTATCGTGCAGGTACAGGGCCTCAACTCTTTCCTTTGGGAGGCCGAGAAGTGTGTGTGTTAGAGTCTGGTGAAGTACAGGAGTGCATGTATGAAGAGTGCATGGTCCCCTAAGGCTCCTCAAAGAAGTGTCAATGCCTTCAAGTGAAAGTGAGCATAGCTGCAATCCTATCGCAATCTGAAATGAGTCCTACCTAAAATCTCCACTTTGCCATTTGAACCTTATGAGTTGTTTGCTCTTTTTGCTTTATTTTTGCTTTGATTGTTTATTAGACCAGTTATGGGATTATTGCACACACATTTTAATATAAATAAAATTGGAGGCAGACCAATAATTTTACCGAATTGGTTCAAAGTCAGAGTTGAAAACCATTTCAGACTTTTAATAAGAACTTTTTAAAAACAACATAGAAAAAATGCACAAAAATATGTTATTTTCATAACTATAAATTAAGGGGTTAGGGTTTGGGACAGACACTTCCCAATAGAAAGTACACTGTAAATTATGATTTTATAAATATTTAAATAGATCATAAAATAATCCTTGTAAGTAAAATATCAGTTAGCCAATAACGTTGTAATATAGGGTGATATTGATAGTTTTATCGGGATCAGCAAAAACATCGCTGATAACATGCCAATAATTGCGTTTTCCTTTTTTAACCATATTTTTGTTTAACCAAATGGCAGCAGTGCAGGCTGAGTTGCTTAATTTGACCAATCAGAATCAAAGTTAAAATAATGAAAACATGTCTATTGTATACAGACTTAAAGCTGCACTATGTAAGTTATTTTATTAAAACAGAAAAAAGTAGCATTACTAAGTCAGGAGAAAAAAGCTGGCTAAAATATGGTGAGTGTGTGTATATGTCTGTTTGTCTGTCTGTCTGTCTGTCTGTCTGTGTCTGTGTGTGTCTGTGTGTCTGTGTGTCTGTGTGTCTGTGTGTGTGCTGCTGCAAGCCACCCTTTAAATAATAATTTTAAAGTCAGAGGTTTCTGGTCATATTTTGCAGGAGTTTTTCAAACCACATCATATGTCTTTATGTTTTAATGTCACACAAACAGGCTCAAACAGAAGATCCGGCCCAATGTTTAGGTCTGAAATGCAAAACCAACATTATATACTAATGAGGATATGATGACAATAGTACATAATTCACTTACATCCTCAGAAGACATACTGATACTCAATGCTGACTGAGTTCTCTTTGAATATTCTTTCAGTCATCCACTCCGGGAAGGGGTCTGAAGCACAACCGACACCACACTTTTCCACAAGAACACAAATATAGCTATTTTATTTATCAATACAAATGATCAGTGAACCTACATGTGTCTTCCAAGTTTCTGTGTGTGAATAGTGAATTGTGATGTAGCTTTTTAGTGGCATCAAAACCACTCTGACTTCCTTGATTTTAACAATTTAATTATGCACAAATTTTGAAAAATCAATGGAATTCCCCTTCAACAGTAGCGCATCATTTTATTAACCGATATCACAATAGGAAACATTTATACTGTCCCATCCCTTGAGTAAACCGTAGAATGCTGGAATCTTAAGCTCGTCCTTTCAGAGTCCTCGGTTAACTTAAGAAGTGGTGCTAATCAAATGAAGTACAAACTGTGGCTGAATCATTTATAGCAGTTTAGAATTGCAGCCCTTGTATAGCCCCAGCACAGTGTCACCTGTATATGGAAAGGAACTGGGTTGCTAGTTCTTTTCCACGTGTTTTGCTGAAATGGACATGCAACGCTTAGCCTTATAATGTCACATAAAGACGACTTGTTTGAGGAGATGTGATCTGAAGGAGCAGGAGAGAAAGAGAGAAGGAGGGCTGGTCTTTTTGTGGTTGTTTGCGTGTGTTGGAGATTTTTTTTTAGAGCCACACAGCAGGGTTAGCGTTGGCGCACGTTCGCTAATTCAGCGGCTAACACACCTTCTCACGGTCCTATTCTCTCAGAATGATGCAACCTGCCAGACATTTCCCTCCAATTCTGCTGATGCTCACTTTCTCTCCTTTCTGTTCTGAAAAAGAAGGGAGAGAGAGGGAGGGAGGGAGAGAGGCACTGTCAGAAAGGAAGGGGGGCATACAGAGAGACAGAGAAGGAGGGAATAGAGAGCGATCGACAGAAGGAAGAGCAGAGAGAAAGTGAGAGGGGGAGAGAGAGAGGGGGAAAGAGAGAAAACAGAGAGATCTACCGAAAAGATGGAGAAATAGAGGCACCGACAGAAATTAAGGGGAAGATACAGAGGGAGAGAAAAGGGTGGAATAGAGAAAGAAAGAGAGGAGGGGGTAATAGAGAGAGATCAACTGAAAGAAAGAGTGAAAGAGAAAAGGGGAAGAATAGAGAGACTAACTGAAAGGAAAGGGGTAGAGAGAGAATAGGGGAAACTGAAAGGAGAGAAAGAAGAGGGGACAGAGAGCTCAGCTGAAAGGAAGAAGAGAAAGAGCGAGGGAAAGGGGGGACTAAGGAAAGATCAACAGAAAAGAAAGGGAGAAACACCCACAGAAACAAATGGGGGAATACAGAGAGAGAGAGAGAGAGAGAGACTGACAGAAAGGAACTGAAAGAAAGAGAGAAAGCGCTGAAAAACGAGAAAGCTGAGCGACAGCTGAAAGAGAGATGGGGAAAGAGAGACACCGACAGAAATCAAGGGGAATACAGAGTGAGAGAGCAGAGAGAGAGAAAGGGATAGACGCTAACAGAAAGAAAGGGGGATGTACAGAGAGAGAAAGAGTAGGAGGAGGAGCTTACAAATCCCACAAAGGGGTTTTTGTAATAAATGCAGCAGAGCGACAATAAAAACAAAAACATTAAAAGAGAGAAAAGACGTGTTTCTGTGTTAAACAATTAGCGCAGCAGCTTTATGGCGGATGGTGCGGCGGAGAGAGAAAAGCAGCAGGCGAGCGTCAGGGCTTCTCCCTGCCACAAACACAAAGAGCTGCTCACTCGCGCTAAGCCTGAGCAAAACCCCCCCCCACCACAACCCCAACCCCACCAGAGACGCTCTCTACACCCTGCTCCTTCTCTCCTCTGCCAGCATCTCTCTCTCTCTCTCTCTTCCCCCATCCATGTATCCACTTCTATCCACTGCTATCCATCTATCCCTTCTATTATCTCATCCCTTTCCGTTGTTTTCTCAGGTTTTTACAGGCTCTTCACCCTCGTTTTGTTTTCTTTTCGTCATTCTCGTCTTTTCATCTTTCTGTTGGGATTGCTATCCACCTCTATATGCCCCCCCTCCCCAGTCTTGGCTGGTCTGGGTTATTGGCAGCATTAGAGGTGTGTGTGTGTGTGTGTGTGTGTGTATGAGTGTGTGTGTGTGTGTGTGTGTGTGTGTGTGTGGAGAGAGCTTCCTCTGTGCCATTGACACTGGTGTGAGCTGTATTGGATTAGCTCTATACCATGTTATGTCCGTGTGTATGTGGGTGTTTGCGAAAGAAAAATATTTGTCTTTTTCCTGCAGATTATTTTCTAAAATGCTTCTGATATTATTAAATGACACAAAACAATGCAGTAATATCATTCTCAATTTCTCTCTCCTTAACTCTCTCTTTATGTCTTTCTCCCTTTCTTTCTCTTTCATTTTCCCTCTTCCCATCCTTCTCTTTCTTTCTCTCTCCCTCTCCCTTTCTGTTCCTTTCTTTCTTTTTTTCTTTCTTTCTTTGTTTTTCTTTTTCTATTTTTCTCTTCATTCTTTTTCTCTCACTTTCTCTCCCTCTTTACTTCCTTCTTTCTCTCTACCTCCCCCTCTTTTTATTTTTTCTTTCTTTGTTTGTCATTCATCCTGTCCCTCTTTCTTTCTGTTTGCTTTCTCATTTTTTCTTGCTTTTTCTCATTGTCTTTTCTTCCTTCTCTGTATCCCTTGCTTTCTCTACTTCTGTCACTCATTGTCCTTCTCTCTCTCCCTCTCTCGACTTCATTTCTCTCTTTTCCACTCTTTTTTCTTCCTGTTTCTCTCTCTTTCCAACCTCCTTTCCCTTTCACTCTCTCTCTCTCTCTCCCGTTCTCTCACTTTCTTTCTTCTCTCTCTCTCTCTATCTCTCTCTCCCTCTCTCTCTCTCTGTCTTTCTCAGGTTGAACCTCCTGCAGTGCCTCAGTCTCCGGTCATTCCCAGACTAACGCTGAGAGTTGGAGCTGGACAGGACAAGATGTAAGACACACACACACACTCATATTCTCTTTCTCTTTCTCTTTCTCTCTCTCTCTCTCTCTCTCTCTCTCTCTCTCTCTCTCTGAAAGGTACTGGGCCGCTCTCTGTGTGGTCAGAGACTGTGTGTCTGCATGCAGGTGTGTGTTTCAGCCTTTAGGTCATGTGACTTGTCCCAGATGGCCTGAGTGTATGTGTGTGTGTGTGTGTGCGCACACCACACAGACACACACACACCCACACAAACACATACACACTCCTGTCCTGCTGCACACTCCTATCAATAGTCTCAGTGTTCACATCACTTAACCCCCCCACTTTAACGTACATGTAGACTCGTGGTAAGAGCGTAACAATACAAACTATCATACTGTATCATTCAGTACGAGCCTCTCAGTTCAGTACACACAGACATCAAACCGTGTGTTCAACAAACTGGGGCACATAAAATACTCCGTTTAATACTGATTATATTGTATGAAGTATAATAACAGTTCAACAAGCCAGCCCACAATGACAGCAGACCCTGCTTTCCTAAAATATGGCCTTTGTCTGCAAATTTTAGTGCACAATTTCTATTTATCTATATACTTATTTTCTTTATTTATAAGATTAAAAAATGAACTGTCATAACTTTTGTACAAGGTACATTTTCTGTTTTATTTTTCCAATATGGTAAATTTAGCAAATAAACAGTAATTGTGAGCTAAAATGTGCAGACATGTGTTTTCTGTATAGGATGTGTTCACTTAATTTCACTTAGAAATCAACAAAACACATTTGATCGGGGTGCCTAAACTTTTGCATATAGCTGTATGTTACATTGGGCTTAGCTGGCTAGTGTATTATTATAAAATAACTACTTTTCTTATGTTAAATGCTCTAATAAACTGAAAATGAAAACATTAGCAAATTGTCTCAAGGCACATTTCAGTCTCTCCTTAGTTTTGCTCTATCAAAAAATGTATCAAATTGAATTCTGAGTTTGGTGAATTGTTACGACCCTGGCTACAAAGGACGTTTGTGTGTGTGTGTTCAAACGTTGCTGGTATATTTGCTTTGAGTGTGTTTAGACTTTGCTTTAGTGTTCCTCCCTCATCCTCACTCTTCCACCACCATGCAAGACAGGAAACATTTGTGTGTGTGATTGTGAGTGTGTGTGTGTGTGTGTGACGACAGGAAGGCCTTTATTCGGCGAGTTTCTGAGAGCATGTATTATGTCTCTGATGTCAGCTCCCTCTATTGTGTTCTTTTCTTGCACCTGTACGCTGCTCTCAGAACATAATCAGCTGGCCTTTCAGTGTGTTTGTGTTTGACACTGACTGAGTTTATATGAGAACAAAGCCCTACATATTGTTTATGTTTTAAGGAGCTGTGTGGGTGTGTGTGCATGAGCATGTGTGTATACCTGGGTAGCGCAGCTGATAAATCAAGGCGTGTATAAATTAGGGTGTGAACCACTCACAATGATTCAATTCAGCAACAATTTTGTAGGAAATTAATTCGAGAATCACTAACGATTCGTTTGATTCAATTTCATTATTTTAAATTGATTCTGAATCAGCGAGTGATTAAATATGATTTATATTTGATTTAATTCAGTTGTTTTGGTATGATTCAGAATCACTGCATTGCTGTCAATTTGATGTGATTTGATTATTTGGGAATGATTCACAATCAGTGAATCATCAAAGTGTGATTTGATTTGATTATTTTGGGATGGTTCAGAATCACTGAATCACCATCATTTTAATATAATTTGATATGATTCTATTCAATTCAGTTATTAGTCTGAATGAGAGTCAGTGAATTGGCAACAATTTGATATGATTTGACAGGGTTTGATTAAATTAATTTGATATGATTCAGAATCAATCGAAAGATACATTAAAGAATGTGTCAGCATATCCTTAATGCAGCTTAATTTGTCTATAATTACACTGGACAAATTAAAGCCTTTAAATAAATTTAGCTATCATAAATTCAAGTTTATGTGTCCTAGATTTTAGAATATAGATGTTGTTTTATTTATGTTTTTATTTATTTATGTATTGTCCATTCATTTATCAGTTAATTTATTTTTTGAAAACATGATTTGGCTACTTTAGATCAGATGCATTTTTACATTATTTTATGTGTTACTTGTGCATTTTAAAGTATATTCTGCAAAGCTCTAACAGTGGCTTCATTGATGCACGAGGAAACACGGATGCCTGTGAACTTTGACCTGGTGGAGTCGTGAGGTCATTTCCTGAACAGCCCACACCTCACACCGTCTGAGGATGAGCTGTCATGGAAGTGTGTGTGAGAGAAAGTGTGTGTGTGCATGTACGTTAGAGGTGTCATTCAGATAAGGCATAAATAATGACTGTGCATGTGTCTGTAATCGGAGCTGGCCGTTTGACACGCCCCTCTCAGGGTCAAAACCACCGTGACCGGGGCTGCCCACTTTCTCTGGCCCTGTCAATCACACTGTTACCCTGCAACAGCGAGGGGTCAATCATTACTTTACACTCAGAGATGAATTTCCATCATTAAAGGCACAAACTGAACGAAGCGTTAGAACAATATTAAAGTCTATTAGAGTTCTTTACATGCACAATAAATAAGGGAATAAATCTCTGACTTTATTGAAGTTCATTTCAGTTACAGAAATGAATTAATATTTAAATACATATAATATGACTAAAATACATACAGTAATACATATGACACTGTATGGCAACTATTACACTCGTTAAAATCTGAGGACTATGATACAGAACAGCCATAAAGGTTATGGGTTTTTAGGAACTATTTCAGTGCAAAGTCCGATTTGTGTTCATTTTTGTTTATTTTGGTATTTTAAAAAGGATTGAATACACAAATAACTGTGAACACTGAAAGCTCAGTGTTGAGCTGAAGGGCTCATGTTAGCCATAACTAGCAAACAATAGTTATTCTATGTTATAAATAGATAAGTAGCTAACATTGTTGTGCCTAAAATATAATTTGATGGCTAGCTAGTATGAGTTATAACTATGTTATAATTAGCTAACTTTAGTTATGCTACATTTAATCTGTGTAGCTAGATAACATTAGTTTGGCTATGTTATAAATAGATAACTACCTAACGTTTCTAAGCTAAGAACTAGCTAATGTTAGGCTGTGTTATCACATTGTAAGTTTGGCTGTGTTGTATTACAGCTAGCTAACTTTAGTTTTGCTGCTATATTATAAATATATATGTAGCTATATTATAAATATCATAAATTTATTATAAATATTATTAATAGATAAGTAGCTTATGTTATAGCTCAATAATGTTAATGTTAGTTTTGCTGTATTATAACTAGATAACTGCCTAACTAGTTATACTGTTTAGTAAGTTTTATGCTTGATGTTTTATGTTAAATATGAGCACATTTTATTGAATGTTAATATAATGATATTCAGAACGATGCATCACAATTAACTGATGCACTTTTACACCCCAATAAGAAAACATCACACCGCGTGCATGTGGTGTATTCTCCTAGAATGTAATCTCTCTCTCTCTCTCTCTCTCTCTCTCTCTCTCTCTCTCTCTCTCTCTCTCTCCCCCTCTCTCCCTCTCTCTCACTCTTGCTCACTCTCTCTCAGTGTTATCAGTAAGGTATCGTCCGATTTGGAGCCCACTCCTCCTCCTCCACGGACTCCGGTGGCCCGAGCCGGTCCAGGTGCACGGGTGCGCTCTCTCCCACCGCTTCCTCCTCCCGCCCCGGCTCCAGTTGCCTCCCCACCCCCTCCGCCCCCAGTGCTCCAGCCCCAACCCAGCCAGGCCAAAGCCCGCGGCTGCAGCGTCGTCACAGAGACTGTCAGCGCATACGTGGTGAGGCTCACACGCATCATTACTATCACCTTCACACAGTGCTGTGTAGCATTTTACCTGCACATAGTTCTGAAACACTCATTTTCTTAATGCAGTGTTGTGTTTATCGTCACTGTTGTAACGGTGTAAACCTCGCATTCCTAACATCTTTTAGTGTATAAAAAAATTACTTAAAATTTCCAGTCTTCATGCCATGTATACACAATGTAAAGAGGAGCTGGCATTTTCAAATAGTCAAAATGGACTTGAGGTATTTAATAACAACAGTTTAAGTTTTGTTCATTTTCACCTGGACCGAATGATAGATAATTTTAATACTAATATTCAGCTGTGCATGTGTGTGTCTCACAGATTCGTGATGAGTGGGGTAATCAGATCTGGATCTGTCCTGGCTGCAACAAGCCCGATGATGGAAGTCCTATGATCGGTTGTGATGAGTGTGATGACTGGTACCACTGGTAAGAATCAGATTTGAACTTTCAAACTAACATCATCCACTCTCATCTACGAAAGTGCTGAAATATCCATTAAAGGCAGACTTCAGTGTTTTTCAGCCTCATCTCTGTCTGTATTATGCGGTTGATTACCAAAGACAGTGATTTAAATGTGTTTCCCTGTACGTGTTAAAAAGATTAAAAACCTGTTGACTCAGAACACACTTATAACTACAGAAGCACCAGTATGGGAATTCTGGGCCAAAGCTGATAGCCAGTATTTTTGCCAGTACTGGGCAAAAGAGACCACCTTTCATTTATTAACTTTCCAGTCAAAATAGCCATTAGAAATAAAAGTTATTCATTTTTCTGCATCAGGAAAAAAATGTAAGAAACATATTCAACAGAACATCATATTTTTCACTATTTAGAGTGTCCATGCTTTGCCTTTATTAAAGCTTCCATTCTTTTCAGGACACCTGCTTTCAGTTTTTCTAAGAAATCTGCAGGGATATTTTTCAACACCTCCAAAGTTCAGTCTTAGAAGTTGGTTGCATTTTCTGCTTCTCATGATGCAAGTAATCCCAAACACATTCAGTGATGTTGAGGTCTGAACACCAGCAGCTTCTTTGTTTGATTTGGAAATTTTCTTCTTCTTTCTATCTTTATTCATTTTTGTTGCTTTAAGTGCTGTTTATCTGATGGTGACAGTTTTGGTGGTCCACCTGGCACATTTGTTCAAAGTCTCTTTTTTTTGTATCTTATAATAATTTTTTGCAATTCTGGTTTTGAAAACTAATTTTTTCATTTATTTTAATTTGACTTCCCCCTTCTTTATGCAAGTGGATTGTCATATCTACTCTCCTTAGACATACCATTTATAAAATGAACTTGTAATTAATGGCCGTTTTGACTGGAAATTAAATGGGGTGGTCTCTAACTTCTGCACAGTTTAGTATATGTTGACACCAATATTTGCACATTGATACAATGCGGATGTAAGAGAGAGGAGTGCGCAAAACACTTACTAGAACATCATCTATTGCAGATTTGTAAGATTTCCATAAAACCTGTTTTCATGCAGCCTCCAGGTGGTCTCCAAGTTTAATTAGTTTTTTTTGTTTTTGATTGATCGACTGAATCTTTGAAACATTTCTGTGCACTTGTATCATTTGCTGAGACAGCGAGCAAGCAGATGTATACATCACACACGGTGGAGTGTAGGAGGCACCAAACACACAGCAAACGTAACGAACATCCCCCTTCCCCTGGCACATCCATAAAGACATATAGAATCATCTTTTCAGATGCATTTTGCTTTTCAAAGATCAGAAACACACTGGCTGTGTGTAACGATCAAAGCTGAATGATCTGGTAGTGAAAGACATAAAGGCATGGGGAATGTACTACAAAGCTGGATTCACTGGTTAGAAACCTACCTGCTTCAATTTAAGGTAGTTCTGAGCCTAAACCCTTGAGCTAAAACTAGCTTATTCAGGTTTACTCTGTGCTACTTTAAGCTGAGCAGCAGTTTAACTCCAGTAAGGTAAGATAGGTCATTGTTCAGTGTTTTGTCAACATTTGCAAATATGTTCAATGCAAATAAGCAAAGCAAATTTACACAAAGTCACTTTTATAAGAAAACCAGTTTTCCCCCGACCATTCGATAACATCAGCCACGTTTTACATTTTGTGAACCTTGTGTGGTGAATAGACCAATTGAAATGGTCCAGAATTACTGTAAAAAAAATCTTGTTACATAAAGAAACAAAGAGGCAACATCCTGTTTTTTCTTGTATTTATTTAAGCACTTTTCAGGTTTTATGTATGAAAAAATTGTTAGAATTCATGTTTTACATGAGCAGTTTCTAACCTCTCTTTTTCCCTTAGAATTAAACAGGCTGTTTTTTAATTGTGCCTTTAAGACTGATATACATAAACCTACTCTGTTCTTATTAACCAGTCTGTATTGTGCCTCACTTGAAAAGCACTCAGAGCTGAAACACTCCTTAGAACTTCACTATAAGTGGACAGAGCTAAATCGCTTGAGGCTGAATAGGATATATATCGCTGTTGTTGGAAGAAAACCTCGCATCTCCAAAATGGTAACTTTACAGGAGAAGGAAAAAACCTAATTTACTTTTAGTGTAAGTCAATGGAACCAGACTTTTTGTCCAAATCATTTTGGGCCATTTCTTTTGGTCCATTCTTCATGAAATTTACAGAGAATATAAAGGGTAAAAGCCTTTCAAATGATGTCAAAAACTGAAAAACAAGTAGGTACAAGGTTTTCTTTAACATATATATTTTGTCCAAAACAGGCAGCCTATTGTCCATATATGGACTGTATGGACAGTGTATGATTTTGAAATGTGAATAATGTTTACATAATATATTATTAGTATTTATTGATTTATTATTGATTTACTATATTATTGAAGTTCCATGATGAGTGGACTAACAGAAGTGATTCACAATAAACTGGAATAAAATCTCATTAATGTACAGTAAAGTTAAGAATGTTTTCTTCTTTGTGAAGTGACTGATGTGAAGAGACAAGGTTTTATAACAACGACAGCAAAATGTAGAGGAATCCAGTGAAATGAACCTAACAAAATATCTCTCTTTCTATTCCTTTCTTTTTCTCTTTCAGGCCGTGTGTAGGTATCATAACGGCCCCACCGGAGGACCAGTCCTGGTTCTGTGTGAAGTGCGCTGGCAAGAAAAAAGACAAAAAAACGAAAAAGAGGAAACGTAAAGCGCACTGATCATCAGCTCTCTCGCTCTCTCTCTCTCACTGTTTATACATTAATGCCTTATTTCAGTTCCAGCCCCTTTTCCCTTGTTTTTTTTCCCTTTGGATTTTGTTTCTTCCTCTCCTTTTAACTCAGTCACTGTAGTCATTTATGTATTTTTTAAATGAAATTTGCAGAAGTCTATGTTAATTTTTTTATGTGGATAATCCTACAGTACGTCTATACTGCTCTTTATACGGAAGCCAGCGGCTCTTCAGTAGGTATGCGCAAGTTTGTCAAGATGAAAACCCCCTGATACATCCTCTCATTGACGTTTTTTCAACCATGAGCTGACTCATCAGAATCACATCACTGAAAAAGAGAAAAAAAATGTCTGTACTATAATCTTCCTTTTTAATATTGTTGTTCTCATTTATTTAGATTGGAAGTGCAGTTTCCTTTTATTATGGATTTAATTAAAAGCTGTTTTTTCCATACTGTGTTGTCATTGTCTTCAGACATAGTGTATTTGCTGGAATGTGGGGGGAGATCCTCATTTTTAAACTGTAACTATTGCCTATAAAAAGTTTAAATTGCCGATAAAAAAGATCTGTATGATCATTTTAACAAAACTGCTTATCTTGAATTGATCACAAGTTTAGCCCATTATAACCTATTTTGGGTTATCGGCAGCAGCCATTTATGACTATAAACAGCCTGTGACGGTCTTACACTGACTTTCTGTCATTGAATAATAGTTTTATAATGAAGTGGGGGTGTCTGTTTTTTTTTTTCCCCTCAAATTGAACATTAATGATTACAAAAGCTCGAATGTTAGCAGAAAAGTAGATTTAGGACATTTCAAGAACATATTCTGGATTTGGTTTTGATCTTGAAAAACATGCACATGTAAATACACATATGGGTCTCAAAGCTGCCTTAAAACATCCATAAATACTTGAGTGTCATCTTGGACTCTACATGGCACAGCAAAAATCTTGTAGACTTCATGTTTCTTTTTTCAAGTTTTTTTTTAGCATTTCTTACCCCAATTCTCATTATCGCAACATGTCCACATATGTCTTTCTCATGACTGATATTTAGCATTTTTTCACTTTCTAATGAGTTTGTGTTACTTTTAACTGTTAAATCACTTTACTTCAGTGCTTTCATTGTAAATTGTAAGTATGTGAACCAAAACCTTGTGGCACAAGTAAAAAGAAAAACTTTGTCAATGTGTTGCTGTAGTGAGATTAAATTGCAGAACACTGTATTTTGCCAGTTATATATGTTTGTATACATAGCTTTAAATACTTACTATGACAAAAGTATACAACTTTTGAAAAGATAAGAAAAACATTATTTGCAGATTTATCTTCAAACCTTACTGTGTTACTACGGTAATGAGAATTTGGTCACCATTAACCAGGCATCACTGTTTGTATGTCTAAATAAAGAAAACAAAGTTTTAGTCAATTTAATTTTTTCACATTGGGATGGGTTATGAGAATAACCCATATATTGTTTAATAATATGAAAATATATTTACTAATTATTAGTTTCATTTGAAAATGTACTGTGGCTGTATAGAGCTCATCGGCCTAATCCACACATGCACCCTACTTAAACTACACTGACTGTTCCGACTTCACTTTAATCCTGAAGAAGCTGCTGTATATGCCAGACTATGCTGATTTACAGTGTCCACTGCCAGTTTACTGGAAATGACATATTCCGAAAGTTAAGTTCAAGATTCGTGCTCGAGAGAAAGAGAGAGTTCGTAAACTTTTCCACGTTGAATTGCAGGGTTTATGCACTAGGAACAAAACCCACGTTGGCCTTTAACTTATCTCCCCTGGAGTAAAATACCTCCCTTTGTGGCCGTGCCAGGGCCAATGTGTGTTTAAATTACATGCTGTACCTTTTAAGTGTTCCAGTCCACCTGATGCTCAACCTCTCCTATTTCCTCCACTATGTGACCAGTGATCACCACAGTGTGCCCGAGCCCTGCGCTGTTATCCGCACCGTAATACCTCATTAAATATCCCGAAGCTACCTGTCATTCCGGCTAATCGCATGCAGATGCAGAGGCCTAAATAAAACAGGCCCTTTAGTCGCAGTCCGATCATCGCTGTATGATAGCGCGTATCAAAGAGAAGCAAGCGTTTCATTTTTTGCATCGTTATTTGTTTCAAAGCGCATAGAGTCGTTTTCCCAGCATAGGGGAACAGTTTGCTCCAAGATAAGAAATGTCTTCCACATGCAGACGGGCAACCAGCACCGCTCGTTAAGGATACTGGAGAGATATAAAGTTCTGTGATCAGACCTGTGGGGACTGGGGTGCAGGATACACACACACACACACTTCCTTTGGGGTCATACACTTTTTATACCCAAGTACCTCTTCTGTCCTCCAATATATTGACAGTAGTGACAATTTAAGCTAATTTTGAGTAGAACTCAAAAGCGATAGCCAGTACAAGACTAGCAAGCACAGTTTTGAACAGTTGTATACACATAAAATCATAGTATTTTTTCATTAAAATACCAAAATTTGCTTAATTGCAGAAAATGTGTATTTCAGTATTGACAGTTCTTAGTGTTACACTCTGATTTTCAGACTTTAGACAGATTTCACACATTTACTTCAAAATTATGGGGTCTAACTGCTCACCATGTGGCCAAGAGGGACAGGCATGCAGTCTCACTTCCTGTTCTAAAATGCAGGGGTGTGGCTAAAATTAGGCTCCGCCCATGGACTAAAACTCTGTGTTTTGATAGTGACATTAGGTGGAACAACATTTCAGACTTAAAAATTAAAATCATGATGAAATCTAAATCTTTCAGCTTTATTTATAGAAATAAAAATGTCTTCTTAAAAAATTCAAGTGTGATTTTCACAAGTTAAAATTTAGGGGTTAGGGTTTGGGACAGACCCCGCCCCCAGTAGAAATTAACCTATCTCTATTATTGCACAGGGTTTATATAGATAAAATCCTTTTAAGTATCTAAGGTCTGGATACGTAATTGTTATTTTTAATTATTTTATATTGTGGGACCACAGTTTGATATCATTTGGTAAAATAGTCCATATACACACATGCATATGGATAATGTGGGAAACTGTTAGGCATCTAAACAAATTGTTTTAAAGCATTTGTCTCGTCAGTGGTAGAAACATTAAAAAGTAACATCTTGTGAGCTAGTCTGAGGAACACAGGCTTGGTTAACAGATTTCTTCTCAACAGTCCAGCTGCAGAATTGCTCAAATCCACCTATACCAAACCTATTTTAAATTAAAGAAGGGTTTATTAGTCAAACCAGGTACTGGATAGATAGTCATGGGTAACCACAAGTAATACTGGGCTTCCTTGATGAGAGGTTTGGAAATGTCTAAGTGAACAAATTGACAGTTATTTGTATGTTTGCACAGATTATATATACCCGCAGGAACCAAAAACAAATGGATTTGCTCTTTTAGTTGAAACATGGAACTTTGAAAAAAATGGAACATGGGGAAAAAAGGACTTTAGAAACTCAGGAACATTTTGTTGGTCCTTTAGGTTATTTTTTCAGGTTTTCCAAAAAAAGGGTGTTTTTGTCCAGAAAATGTGGACAAACACACACATGTTTATATTTCTTTAATCTTTGCATTCATGTTTTCATCATCCTGGGAATACTGGGTCCCAACAAAGAATTAAATACAAATGCACTTACACACATGCAGGCAATCAGGAAGGTTCAGGGTTGCACTGATAAACTTGAAAGTGAAGGCAAGCACACAAGCACACATTCAAAGATAAAGAATACAGTTTTAGGCAATAAAAGGGGATAAACATAACTCCCATGAAGGAGGTCACTATAAAGTTCTTTATAAAGTTTCATCCTTCTAAAAGCTAAATTCATGTGAACTATTACAGTCTATATACAGTTAAAGTTTTAGGCCTGAGGAACATTGTGTAACCTGTACACTGCATCCAAATCTGGAAGCTACAACAAAATGAGTCCTTATGTTTGAAAATCATTACGTGCCTGTTCTCTGATAACTACTACTGTTCAGCGCTATTTTCATCAACTAAGGATTCCCTACCAAATGCTTTGTTTTCCATGGGCTAAAAGCACCTCATAGACAACTTAAAAACTGAAAAACTTATTTTCATAAAATACTAGTGGGACAACATTTCAATAACAAATGTGAAGAAAAGTTTTTGTTTTGTTTTTTTAATGAATGAGCAGATTCTTGGCATGTTCATTTAACTAAAGTTTGGGATCAGTAGCCTCATTTAAAACAAAAGAACTGTATTATAAAAAGTTATCAAATAAGTAAACAATTGACCATACTCCTCCCAAATGCATTATTTTGTAGCAACTGTTGCTACGTTGAACAAGCTTTAAAGAATATTAGCATTAAATCCCCATCCAACATAAAGAGAAATAGTAGCTTAGTTTTTGTCAAAATCAAAATACGTACATTTAGAGTGTTATTCATTTGAAACAATATTTATTTATATTGGTTTCATGGTTTACAGTTAGTATACATTTTTGTTGTTGTATCATTTAATTAGGCTAACGTTAGTGTGTTAGCATAACGTTAGCATTGTTGTTTTCAACCTGCCCAGTTTTGGTTAGCTGCAACAACACAGTCCAGCTCAGCATAGCTTTTTAAACTGGACTCTTAACAGAATACAGAGAATCTAAACATACATTGCTACAAGTTCTCATTAAGCTGAATAGGATTTTCACAGCATTCTATAAAGCGTGCCCAACTACAGCAACAGCTGCTAGCACAGCAGGCATTTGTGGGCGGAGCATAGACAGACTGATCTGTTGAGGCATTGGCTGGGTCTGAAACATAAGGCTGTCTGCTCACACAGTGTTCTGAGGCAGGAAGGCAGCCAGTCATGTCCGAATCGGCTATCTGGATAAAACGCTGCCTGCTGAGGTTCCTTTGTTCGCTGATTTTTAAGTCAGTAAATGTTTCCCGAGACATTATAAATGAGGACACCGGTCACTGGTTGAAATACGAAAGGGAAAGATAGTAACGTTCAACATGGCGTCTGTTTGCGGAGAAAGCCCCGCCCCTCAATAAAAAAGCCAATCAGCTTGTTACAAGTGGGAGGAGTGCCACCAATACCCCTCCCCCCACGGAGATCTGCGCAGAAGCACAACTCGAAAAAGCGTTTTCGTGTGTTTCTGAGCCAAACGCCACACACTATTTATGCAAACAGACTTTCCTATATGGACTTCGATAATTGTTCAGTGTTGATGTGGTCAGGAAAAAATATCAGGACACCAGCACTGACACAGTGGAGGAGAGAGACTGTTTGTGTACAAATACTTTTTATTTTGGTTAAAAAAAATCACTATGCTAGCTCTTAAAATATTTTTAACTGGGTGTAAGATGCTAATGTCTAACGCTAGCAGCTAGTAGCAAGCTGTCGTATTTTGACATCGTCCTGACACGTCACTGCCTTCGAATCGTGCCTCAAATGTGAGTCGTACCTTCATCACAACGCTGCCTTTTAAGGCCCTGACTTATGGGACAACCCAGGCAACAACGCATAGAGACAGCTGCCTTCAGTTTCGGACACAAGGATGGTGTGAAACTTTTAGCACTATGCTATCTTAGCCTCTTCATGCTGTAAGACGCCACAACAAAATCATGTCTCAGAGAGAAAGAGCAGTCGAAACAAACGTGATGATGCAAATCAGTGGGACAGAGGTCAAGAGGGGAGAAGAGGTGAAACTGAGAAGGTCATAGTCCTCTGGAGTCCTAGCATAACTTTACTCTTAGCGCTTCATCACAAACACGACTGCAGCGAAACATCGATCCTATGGCAATGACAGTAGTCCCAACATGCTAATGTAGCTAACAGTAAATGGAAGCCAGTTACCCTCAGTTAGCTTGATATCTTTTGCATAGGCTAATGCTAATCAGTGGCTGATTGCTTTCAATCATTGTTTTAATGAATGGGAGAAGGGGGTGGGTGGATTGGGGTTGCAGGGGCTCTAAATGCTTATTGCACTGTGCAAATCTGCCGTTTTGGTTTCACCTGTGATTTTACAGAAGGGGCACAGTGCCAGTTTCTTATACCCAAAATGCTGAAGTTAGCTTGTTCTTTGCCAGCTTCCCAGCACCAGAATGTTAGGTGGAACAGAAACTTGGAGTAAGAAGCTAAGCTAGGCTAAGAAGAAGCTAACTTCAGCTTCATTGAGGTTGTAAATTCTCTCCGTAATTCAATATTTTATATCAATTCAAAGTCTGAGACTTTTTCGAAAATAAAAGCTTTAAAAACAGACAAAAAAGTGTACAGCTGTGAGTTGTTTTATGTTGTCATTGCTACAATCACTGTCACTGTATCACTGTGGTTGTAATCACTGAATCGCACACACCTGTTAAGCCTGAGAAGTAGTGTTTTTATAGCTTTAAGTGCTAGTTGATTTTCTTTTTTCCAAATCTGACTGGTCAGTGATCTTCAAATCACCTATCTTTATCATTTTATTTGTGCATAATCTAGTCCTTCATCACAGGATGCTGTTGGCTGGATATTTTTGGTTGGACCATTGAAGAACAGGATAACAGGAATGGAGAGAAACAGATGGACTACAGTCTGTAATTGTGGAACTACAAAGTGCACCTATATGGTAAGTGGAGCTGATAAAATGGACATAGAGTGTAGAAATAAAGTAATGGTTTTAATGTTATGGCGTTAATAATAATTATAATAATCACAATAATAATAATAATAATAATAATAATAATACATTTCACTGATGAGCTTAATATGATTATCCCTGGTTTGTTTTGTTTTTCAGTAAGATAATGAGACTTGAATATACAGTATATTTGTATATTTAAAATGGTATAATTAACACAATATCTCAATTTATAATAACTTTGTCTGTTATGATATTTTCACATTCTGAAAACATTCTTGCATGAACTCTTCTGGAAGTGCCCCCACAAAATGCACCTTCCTCACCTGTGCACACCACTGGTACTGATATATGACCAAGTCGGTTTCATTCATTTCTGTATACATATCAAATCTTCCAGGCAAACTGACAAACCAGCAGCACCACATAGTGCAGATTCTGTGAAAATGAACAAAGCAGCAATGCCTTTAAGCCTACGTTCATAATATCGCCTTACACTATAGCTAGCTCTGTAAGTTTCCACAGTGCATACATGATTGTCTGAAATCACTTGCCTAGCAATTTTTGCTTGTAATATATTTACTAGATTATTCCAGTCCATAGAGCACAGGCTCTTGGCTGCATGTCATACTTACTGTGTCTGAAAATGGATCACTTCATTTTCCTCTGCTGTTCAACTTCAAAAACTCTTGGCTTGTATTGTCTTGTTCATCAGGACAATTGACCTTTCAGGCTATGCCTAAAATGATCAAGACTTGAAGGGGAATTCCACAAATTCAAAGGTTTTGCATAATTCAATCACTAGAGACGTAAACAGAGTCATTCAGAGTAGTTTGATGTGAAACGGTTCATTATAGATAAATTTGCTTTGATTTCTTTACAGTGGTGGTGATAGGAACCAGGCATCACAATTTCTACAACACCATTTTATTCACTGTCCAGAACCACCAGTGGAGCTGGTGTCATGTGTCATCTGAGTTTATGTGTGTTATGTTGATGATGGTAAATCATGGTAAATGTTTTCTTTAGGGCCTGCGCTCTGTATGTTTTATGCCTTAACATTTTCTCAAATGATTGTAAAACAATGTGTCTGACATCAGGCAACATATTTGTAATTATTTCATGTGATATAATTTTCTGTAAGTTCTAAGTAATTTAGTTATGCAGACATTTTTTTAAAGAAATTCCCCTTTAATTGGTACAATCAGTAAAATACTTCTTGCAACTTTTAATTGATAGTTTTGTTCTAGGAAAAGATATGAAAAATATGAAGATTTCATATACATTTTGTGGCTGCATTCCACTTTACATATTTGTGTTTACTTTAGCTAGAACATCTAGCTAGTTTGTAGAGTTCTGCACACCAATGTGGGCAGCTCCTAATTGTTACCATTGTGTGTACTTGGAAGAAATTTAGTAACCGTTGCTTTGAAAACCTAATAAAAAATGTAGCTGTATTTGCAATTCAAATTACAGTTAAGTGAGTAAGTAAGTAAACAAAAAAAAACAAACAAGCAAACAGACACACACACAATTAGTATAATGAAGTGGGTAACCTCACTGCCCTCCAGCAGACTACACTTTGATTCCCCACTTGGCCAAGAACAATATACTATACACATAGAAGTCCTTGGGATAGACTCCTAATGCTACAGTTCCCTACTTCTGCACTAAAATCATAGGATGGCTAAGAGCACCTGCCAAGTGCCATTGATGTATATGCACTGTGCAAAAAACACAGAGTACCTTTCATTTATTTTATTTCCAGTCACAACAGCCATTAGGTACAAGTTATTCATCACTCAGCATCAGAAAAGAAAAACAAGGCAAATTTAGTAAATAATTTTGTCTTAGAAGTTCTACTTTGCACAATCCAAATAATCCCATAATTAGGTGTTCTATTTTCTCAATGCGGTTCAATCATTTTTCAGCTCCAGGTTTGGAACCACTTTGTTTTTTCTTGCTTTTTTTCACTTGGTTTCCTTTGACTTTCCTTTCCTTATGCAAGTGGATTATCTATCTTATCTAAAATGTATCTGTATTTCCTAGTAAAGGAATTGCCTGCACTTAATGGCCGCTTTGACTAGAAACTAAATAAATGAAGGGTGACTTTTTCTAAACATAACATGGCTAAGTTTCTCCCTTACCATGCTATATGTATATATAAGCTTTCAGAATTTTTAATTACATTGTTGTAGTGTCTAAAATAAATCTAACCCATATCTGTCTGTGCAAAAGTTCCATTATGCTAGCTTCATCCATTGCTGTAATAAAGTATAAGGAAAACAGTGGTGATGTTTACTCTGGATTGGTGTTTTTACCATAGACAGTTGTCTTAATAGAGTGCTTTATCTAGTATACAAGTGTACAGCACACTACACTCTTAAAAAAGATGGTTCTTCAAAGGTTCTTTAGTAAAGTATAAAGTCTAGTACACCAAAGGGAACCCAGTCTATTATTTAACCAACCTCAAACACTCACCCTTGTTGGGATCAAGTGATATTTTTGTAATGCAGAATCAGTTCTGCTCGACTTCAGCAGCAGTGTAAGCTAGCTCCTTTGTGGATAAAAGTTACTTTGTCCAAGCATACCCAAGAGAAAAACAGTGGGGAGGAGATTAAGGGATCTTTAGAGTCTGATCTAATACAGACACTGCTGTGCTTAGAAAATGAACTTTTTTCCACTAATTCTTGGATCTTATATCAATATGAATCTGTTGCTTGTTAAATGAGGTGCCCCCTATCAGAGAAATATGATAAGATGATACTCTTACACAGGTTTATTTATAATCTGACATTTTAACCAGATTAAAAAGAAAAAACTGATTTTCATTCATTCTTTTCATGTAGGTCTTTATTTGCAAAAAAAAATAAATAAATAAATGTAAAAATGTAGAATATATTATCCATTACAAGCAACTTCCAGTTCATTAAGTATTACTACCAATGTAACAAGTGTTATTACCAATGTAGTAAGTATTGTAATGTTATACGTAAAGCATTATGTAAGTATTTATAACCAGTTTATGCCATTAATTGCAGGGTGAAGTAAGATGTTTTTTGGGTTAAATTACATTGTATTGACATAAGAAGATTTAAACCGAATTGAAAGACATCTCTTCCATTTATAACACTGGTATGAAGCATCATTCCCAAGTAACAAAATACAGTAAAACAACATGTATAGCTGCAGGAATGAACTCACAGTTTTCCTTAATGGAAATTGTTCATTAAAATAATATGACGTAACTGTAATGTACTCAAGTATAAGTACATTTACTCAAGGCGTATTTTATTAAGGGCATTTCTACTTTCACTCAGGTACATGATTTTGTATGTATTCTTATCTAGGTATGTAAAATATGAATGAAGATTATCACTTAAGTTCAAGGCCATCAACGTCTTCCATAGAACTGATAAATGGTGTTTTTAATGAGGTGTTCCAGTACTTGTGAATGAAGCTTCATAACACTGTTATAAATGCAACAGCTCTCTGTCACTTTCGTTTAAGGGAGCTTATGTAAACACTATGACATTTACTCCATAAAACATATCGTGTTATCAAGTGAATACTGACATAAACTGATTATAAATGTTCACTTTGTGCGTAGGCTTCAAATAAAGTGTTACCAAAGAGTCCATGTTTATAGCGTATAAGATAAATGCCAGAGTAAATAACAGCCTAACATATTTAGCTAAATTAAAAACTAAATTCTGAATGACATTGGCAGTAGGGTTAATAAAACATAGAACAGCCTCCCCCCACAACCCCATTCCCCACCCTGCACCCCACAATCCCTGATATAATGTTTTCCACAAACCACCTATTTGAATTTGAAAGCAGGCTATTCGCGTTTTAATTGCTTTAATTATCAAACGAGTTCAGGAGTTTGACAAATCTGCGAAAACGCCTTGCAGTTCTTCTCTCTCTCTCTCTCTCTCTCTCTCTCTCTCTCTCTCTCTCTCTCTCTCTCTCTCTCTCTTATTTAGGTTATTCTTTGAAAAAAAGTTTCTGAAACATCAGCGTTATCATGGCCTGGAAATAAAGATTCTTTTTTCATTCACGGTGATGCCCAGAGCTTTAGTGTGTGTGTGTGTCCGTGAGCTTCACCGGCAGCAGCTCTGTACTCTGCACTTCTTTATCAATAGTTTTGAGCTTGAAAAGCAATTAGAGATGGGAGGGCATGAAACTTAAAAACACATTTGTGTGTGTGTGTATTTTGTAATTAGAATATTTATTTATTTTAGAGATTTTTTCTCTTTCTTAGCCTGGAGCTTCATCTGCAATCAAGAGAGAGAGAGAGAGAGAGAGAGGAGAAAAAAGAACAAGAGAAGAGAAAAAAAGAGAGAGAGAGAGAGACAGAGAGAGAGAGAGAGAATGAGAAAGAGAGAGAGAGAGAAAGAGAGAAAGAATGAGAGAAAGAGAGAGAAAGAGAGATCAGTAGCCTGAACACTGTTGCGTCGTCAGCGTGCACAGGGATTTATTAATAATTCATCATTAATAATTAATGTATTTATATGGATAATCAGTCTCCCGGGAGGCTGACTTCGTGACTTCTCGCATAAAGGTGCAGCGCGCAGACAGGTTTCATCACCATTACTTTATTATTATTATTATTATCATTATTATTTGAGCAGTTGAACTCATGAAGCCTGGCCCTACTCATAAACTCACACACTCGTTGTGTTCCTCCTGCTGAGACAGAAGAAAGTCTAAAACAGGGGATTAGTGTATTAGGGTGGTCATCCTTTTTGCATAAATGAGTGAATGAATGACTAACTAAAATAAAGTTAACTAATTACACAAAAGTAATATTTTTAAAGAGATACATACACCTGTAATCGCATAAACCCCCCCATCCCCACCCCCCGCAAATTCCCCAATACCCTCCCTCAAAAATAATCTGTTTGAATATACATCTATAATAAGATATCTTACAGTGATGAGTGTATGTAACCATAAACTACAGGTAAATACCCCTCTGATGCTCCTATACCCCCCCACCCCCTACTACCCCCTCCGAACACACACACACACACGCGCGCGCGCGCGCGCGCACTCGGAGTCTCGCGCTGGCGCCGCTCCGCAACCGAAGCCTCTTCAGTTTCCCGGCATGCAGCCGGTCATACAATATGCAGCAGAGAGAGAGAGAGAGGCGGGGTTGTACCAGATTGTTGATATAAAATGTCAAAATAGAGGCGCGCGCTCCTCTCTGCAGCATTCTGATTGAAAGTGAAGGCATTTCACACACACCAGCAACACACACACACACACACACAGAGTGAGAGAGTGAGAGAGAGAGTCAGGCTGACTCCTTTGATGGAGGAAAGGGCAGTATCATCCGAGGAGGGCACAACACACTGGTGCTGATGCTGCGCGCGCGTTCACGAGTTTATTATTATGAAGAGAGAGAAAGAGAGAGAGAGAGAGAGAGAGAGAGAGGCGGAGGAGGTTATGGAAGGAGAGAGAGAGAGAGAGAGAGAGAGAGAGAGAGAGAGAGAGAGAGAGAGAAAGAGAGTGAGAGAGCGAGGCGGAGGGGGTTAAGGAAGGAGAGAGAGAGAGAGAGAGCATCATCATAAATGCGTGAATGACTTTGTGACGACCTTTTGGTTGCAAATGGTAGGGAGGGTGGGGTCTGCGCACGCGGAAAGGCAAATAAATAAATAAATAAATAAAGTCAAAAATGGCTTATGCTGCTATCTTCGTCTCCCAGGCAACCATCAGGGTCCCCATCTCTCTGAGAGAAATGAGTTATGAAAAGGCTGCAGAGAAGCAGGATTAAGCATGATCCTGCAGACGGAGTGTCAATCACACACACACACACACACACACATATATATATATATATATATATATATATATATATATATATATATATATATATATACGGTACTGTGCAAAAGCCAGAGAGCACCCTTCATTTATTTAATATTCAATCAATAAGTTATTCATTTTTCTGCATCACATAAAAAAAACAAACACATATTTACCAAAAAAGGACACAGAAGCCTCAACAACTAAATTTAAAATCAGCTTTTTCAGTATTTAGTGTGTCCATCCTTTATTACAGCTTCCATTCTTTTCAGGACACCTGCTGTCAGTTCAGAAATCTGAGATATTTTTCCCACGTCCAAAGTTCAGTCTCAGAAGTTGGTTGTATTTTCTGCTTCTCTCAATCCAAGTAATCGCAAACACATCCAGCGATGTTGGACTGTGCAGTCAACAGCTTCTTTGTTTGATTTGCAAATTTTCTTGTTTTGGTCTATTTTCTTTTTCTCAGTGATAGTGTTGCGCTGTCTTCTCACAGTGGAAGGATGGAAGGACAGAAACACCTGTGGATTTTTCAGATCTGAAGCAAGAGCTTGATTTTCTCCTCTCTCTCTCAAAGATGAAAGCTTTAAGTACTGTTTATCTGATGGGGACCATTTTGGAGGTCTATCAGGTGAACTTCAGCTTTGGACTCATGTTTTTTTCATTTGTTTTTCCTTTGATTTTTCCTTTGATTTTCCTCTTCCTTATTTTATATCTAATATCCTTAGAAATATCTTCATAAAACTTGACTATTGCACAATACTATTTGTTTAACACAGTTTATATATATACAAACATATACAAACATTTTTGATGTTTTCTTGTTTATTATTTTTCTGTTTCTTTAAGGCTCAAAATGGTGGGAAAATTTTGAACATTGCTTTCAATGTTATTTGAGTGGATTTAACTCTCTCTCTCTCGCTCTCTCTCTCTCTCTCTCTCTCTCTCTCTCTCTCTCTCTGTGTGTGTGTGTGTGTGTGTGTGTGTGTGTGTGTGTGTGTGTGTGTGTGTGTGTGTGTGCAGGGATTGGGGGTATTTTTTCAATTATCCAGATTAATTACGCTGCATAAATTAGACTAAAAGGAAAGTGAGTGGAGATCCAAGTGTGTGATGAAATTTTACTTTCTGTTGGTTTTGACTTGCAGGAATCAGCAGCAGCTCTGACAGTGGACAGTCTGAAAGATCGCTGTGATAAATACACGTGTCACAGTTTTTCATTCTTTCACTCAATCAGTTCATCTGACTGCATCTTTATGCCTGAATGCGTCTAAACCACACAGCTACAACATCAGCTCTACAACTATAGCAGAAAGAGGAAGCAGCGCTTTCAGAGGTCTAATCAGCTCTGATAATGACTAATAGAGAGTGAATATGGGTGAGAGAGAGAGAGAGAGAGAGAGAGAGAGAGAGAGAGAGAGAGAGAGAAGAGGCACTAAGGAGAAAGAGAAAGTGAAGGAAAGAGAAAGAGAGACAGAGAGGGGGAGGAAGAAAGATAGAGATGAGAGAGATGAAGAGAAGAAGAGAGAGAGAAAAGAGACTCCTAAGAGAAAGAGAGAGAGACAGACAGACAGAGAAAGAGTGGATAAAGGTGGAGAATAGAGAGGTGGAGATAGAGAGGTGAAGAGAGGGTGAGAAAGAGAGAAAAGAGATACAGAAGAGAAAGAGAGAGACACAGAAAGGGAGAGAGAGACAAAGAGACACCATAGACAAAGAGAGAGAGAAGAGAAAGAGAGATAGACAGAGAGACAAAGAGAAGGGAAAGATGGAGGGAGAGAAATGAAGAGGAGGAGGAGAACAGAGAGAGAGAGAGAGAGAGAGAGAGAGAGAGAGAGAGAGGGAAGAAGAAATACAGAAGGAGAAAGATGAAGAGGGCAGAGAGAGAAGAGATACGAAAGAGAAAGAGAGAGAAGGGGCAGAAAGATGGAGGGATAGAGATGAAGAAGGGGAGAGAAAAGAGATCTGAAAGAGAAAGAGAGAAAAGAGAAAGAAGGGGGGGGGGCTTTCAAAGTTTTTGTTATTGTGTTAAAAACAGAGAAAAATTCTATCAAATGGGGATAATATTAAAACAAAAACACCAGAAAAATCAGTCAGTTTTGTTAAGCAGGGCTGATAAAAGCGAGCTGAAGTGGTGCTGCGCTGAAGGCCGGAGAGAGACAGAGGGGGAGACAGAGAGAAACAGAGAGAGAGAAAGAGAACCCGATAGCCCAGGGGTAGTGTGGGGGGGGCAGTTGGGGTCATTTTGCCCCTGTGCGCTCGAGCCTGCAGCGCCAGCGCGTCGCCAGGCGGCGTGTAAACGATAAATGTTCACTATGTGTTTCCCTAAAGAGAGAGATCACACTGAAAATCAACTCTCTCTCTCTCTCTCTCTCTCTCTCTCTCTCTCTCTCTCTCCTCTTAGACACTCAAGATGCCAACAAATAGCCATTGAGTAAGCAGCTTAAAGACCCCCATCACCCCCCAACCCTCATAATACTTAAATGAATTCGTCAAGCGAGTAAAGGAGACATTTAGAAAAAAGAAAGGAGAGAAAGAGGGAAATATTTGCAGCTTTTGAGGACGAGAAAACAGATACTCGGACCACCTTACACAGCGGGGGAGGGGGGGCGAAAAAAAATCAGAAATATAAATGTTTATTAATTAATTTAAAAATAATAAACGTAATAAACGAATGAAACCAAATAAAACATATTTAGCCATTTAAAAACATTTCATTGAAATTATGAAATAATAATAAACATCACAATCTCAAAAATCACAAAATAATAAAAATCGCAGCTGAAGAGAGAGACTGTATTTTTTTTTTTGAAGAGAGAAAATGTATTTGAAAAAAAGGAAAGCACAGGCCCGAAGCAGCACCAAAACTGGTGGCAAGGGTCTCAGGACGGGCACACATGGAAGCTGGGGTGGGGTAGGGTGGGGTGGGAAGTGGCAGTTTTGGGGAGGAGGGCAATAGAAACCCCATCATCTTCACTCTGGGGGCAATAAAGAAGGACGCTTTTAATAAAACGCTTCGTTTAGAGAGACATGGCTGTGTTATTGTGCTCGTCTCTAGGGTGGGTGGAGGTGGAGCTGGGGGGGGTAAACGGGGGGCATTTGTCTCCAATTCCCCTGCCATCCATTTCATTAGCTAATCTACTCATCTCTATCTCTCCATCGCCTCCTCCTCCTCTCCTCTCTTCTCCTCTCCTCTGCTCCTGCGATGAGGGCGCCGCGCATCTCCACATGGAAACAAATAAATCTGTAAAAATAAAGGAGAGATTTGGTTTGCACAGCTTTGCATGTTGTATTGTTGTGCGATGAGAGTTGATAAGCGGCTCTGCAGACCATAGTTCAGAAAAGAAAGAAAGAATGAGAAAGAATAAAGAAGGAAACACCTCCGCAGAGCACGCGGAGAGACGCCGGCCTTTACGGCCTTTACACATTAGACAGTCTTAAAGGAGGACGGCGTTCAGTGCTGAATGAGCAGATTACCGACTCACTGATAAACAACTCTCTCTCTCTCTCTCTCTCTCTCTCTCTCTCTCTCTGGAGTAAATATTTGTTCTTAAGCTCGACCTTAAGAATGAATGAAGACTCAGATTTGGACATTTATTCTTATAAATTAATCGATGTGGTATTTAGTCTCATTAACAGTCTCAGTGTCTTATCATCATTATTTTGAGCCTTTTGCGCAGACCAAACCTGCAATCTGTGCAAAAAAGACCAATTAAGTGCAAGATGTAGCGCAGCGCAAAAACCCCAAAACATGCGCAATTCTGTATTTGACATTTTTGAACAGCCTATTGATGTTTTCTGATAGAAGAGCATAGAAGAGAGATTAACTGCGTATCTGCTTATGACCGCACTGTGTCCTTAATCTTGACCTTAATGTGAACAAAGAAGACCAGAATTTCCTTCTTCCTTATTTCCCTTTCTCTCATTCTCTTATTTTCTCATTGTCTGTCTTTCTCTCTCTCTCTCTCTCTCTCTCTCTCTCTCTCTCTCTCTCTCTCTCTCCTTCTGCCATTCTGTATTTTATGTCCATCTCTTTCCGCTAATCTCCCTCTGTTAACATCATCTCTCTCTCTCTCTCTCTCTCTCTCTCTGTCTCTCTGTCTCTCTCCTCACCCCTCCTCCTCTGTCTTTTTCTGGACTGACCTGAGCTATGGCGAATGGAGAGAATAAATGAAACGATACTCAATCATCTCTTCAGCTCTGCCAGAACACTGCAACACGAGAGAGAGAGGGACAGAGGGACAGAGAAGGGGACAGAGAGAGAAAGAGGGACAAAGGGAGAGAGAGAGATGGAGAGAGAGAGAGAAAGAGAGAGAGATGCTCATCACCTAATTGCAGCTGCAAATGCAAATTTACCCTGGCAAGTCCATCCTACATGTGAACAGCCATGAACAAACCTGTGTGACCAAAAAGGACCTTTTAATCAAGAATGACCCAAAAAACAAAAACAGCAACAACAACAACAACAACAACAACAACAACAACAACAATAATAATAATGATTATTATTGTTATTGTTATTATTATTATTATTATTATTATTATTAGTGTCCTTTCCTTTGCATTAAATGCTCTTATCTAGTGTGCAGTGATAAGATGATAAAGATAGCAGCAGCAGTTCCAGCCCCTGTAGTTGTATCAGCTCTTGTATCTTTTATCTTATTTTGATGTCAGGGTGTTTTTTTTTTGTAATTTGTATTTGTTTTATTATTCCAGATTTCAGGACTAGGTGTGCTACCCCCCACACACACGTATTAAAGCCCACCTTTACAACTCGCGCCCGTCCTCAGCGCATGGGCAAGGCCATTTCTCCACAGCTCCATCATCATGAGCAGAAATGGAAACTCTTGGAGGTGTTTCAGAGTGGAGGGAGTTCGGAGGGGTGGGCTTGGAAGGGGTGGTAATGGTGGAGGGAGGGGCGGCGCGGCACGGGAGGGGGTGTAAAAGGGGGCGAATTAGCTCCATCGATTCTTTTTAGATGCAAATATTTTGTTATCTCCGCGTTACTTGCGCTGTTTTTCGGTGTTTATGATTAATTATCTGCTCTTGGTGAAAAATAAATCAGGCGAAAATGAGGGATCTCGCGGTGCAGGTCGCTGCTGCTAATTTCTGGTTGAAACTGACACACTAATTATAGAGCTCGCGCACTAGAAGGCAAGATTACCCCTGCCTTCTTTTACTTTAGTTTATATATTTTATTTTATTTTACATTTTTTTATTATTACTATCAGATCCCCTTATATTTTACCAATTAAAAATCGCAAAGGCATTTTCATTGCCCCTAGGGATAAAAAATACACCCTCTCTTTTCCCTCCACAACATTGGCCATCACTTTCCCCCATCAGATTCATTGTGATGTATTAGATGCAATAAATTATCCCATGTAACAAAACATGGCTCGCTGAAAGGCAGATAATCTGGAGGGGAGAGATAAGGATTCATTATTCCTCATCATTATGGCTCTGCCTTCTTTCTTAATCAGCCTCTCTGATCCTGCAGGATCTGGGCGCCGAGCAGATAAGCGAGCAAGTCGTTTATAATTCTCCCCACCTCGGCCTAATATTTTAAAATCAAATCGAGGAGAGGGGGAAGACGAAGAAGCGTAAAAAAAGCAAAAAAAAACAGCTAGCATGCAACCACAGAATGATAAAACAGAGCGAGAGGAAGAGAGAGAGAGAGAGAGAGAGAGAGAGAGAGAGAGAGAGAGAGAGTAGAGGGTGTTGTGGCCATGCGCAGTCTGTCTTTTTCCCTCATATATCAGTAAACGTCAAAAACTTGTAAAAATTTCCAATACGCTAAACGCGCAGTCAGAATTGCGTGTTATTTTGCACTATTTCTTGCATCTAAGGTGCGTTTTTTGAACAGTTTGCAGGTTTGATCCGCCTCAACGCTTAAAATAATGACACTAACAAAATACAGCAATGGCTAATGTGGCTTAAAAAAGATAAATGTTCAATCAAAAATCACACAAATTTAAAAAATGAATTCTTTCTGAATGAATGTCCAAATGAAGACTATTTGTTTATATTTGTTTGTTTATTTTGGGTCAGTTGAGACAATTAGGTTGAAAAAAAAACGCGGTCTAGCAGCAACTGTGCAAAACAAACAGGAGCAAAACAGTTAAAAAAAAAAAAGAAAAAAAAAGAAAAAAGAACAGAAAAATTAATCGGTTTACGAAGGTGATATCATAATCCCTCGGCCTATCTCCTGTAGATAAGATTGAGAGAGAGTTATAAATACCGCCAAAAAGCATAAATAAATAAATTAATAGAATAAACAGAGCTGCCTGTTTTTTTTTTTCCTGGTGGGTTTTACACTTGGCTGTTGTCAGCTTGAAGTGTCACGCGCAATTTAACGGGAGATCGCGAGCGAGCAGAGGTGTTTCTCTCTCTCTCTCTCTCTCTCTCTGTCTGTCTCTCTCTCTCTCTCTCTCTCTCTCACTCAGTCAGTGATAGGCCGCAGAAATATCGCCCTCAGTCGCAGTTCATCCAGCTCACCGTGTTTACTGATGCCACAACAGAAATAGACACAAACAGAGTTCTTTAATAGAATTATTCGTTTCTATTTCGACTCAAGAAACGAACTGATTCCTCTTTTCTCCTTCCCAGTCTTCCCGTTCTTCTACCTCTTCACAGTCTCGCGCTTCGCTCCCAGATTCCTTCCTTGATAAGAAATGAAATCATGGATAAATAATAAAATAATAATTCCAGTCTGTCGCGTGTGAAGCTCCCAAATGCAACGAATTAAACTCATTAATTCAGAAGTGTTTTCTTCCCCCCTTTAATCTCGTATTTATTCCGTTTCCAATGTGTCTCAATTATCTGGGTCGATTTGACCCCTTTTGTGTTTTCTTTATATCGAGAGCATCAGTATGCGCATCCATCATGGACGCCTATTCAGATATTAAAATCACTTTTTACACCAAGAATCGCGACGCTTTTCTGTTTATCAATTTTCCGCTAAGCACTTTATTTACGAGATTATTAAATCATTAAATCATTAAATCATTTAGCATCTACACGTGCTATTTTGGCTGAATCAAACGCCAGTATAAATTTAAAGCTCTCTCTGGCCTAGAAAATGGTAATCATTCTTTTATTGTTATTAATATTGTTATTAACGTTATTTTTAAGAGCCTCGTTTTGGCTCCATCCTGCCGCAAGTTTACACGTTTGACGTTTGAGCCAATTATCTTCAATTTACTAGCTTAATTGAATTTCTTCTGCAAAGATAGATACTGGCCTCCTTCATCATCTCTCTCTCTATCCTCCTCCTCCTCTCTCTTTTTCTCTTCCTTTTTTTCTTAGCCTCCCATCCTGGCACGCACTGCTTCTCTCTCTCTCTCTCTCTCTCTCTCTCACTCTCTCTCTCTCTCTCTCTCTCTCTCTCTCTCTCTCTCTCTCTTGTCATCTGTAATCTGCTGATCAGTGGAAAAGCAGCAGCATCGTTTTCATGTTCGTTGCCTCTCTGGATTATGATTCTCTCTCTCTCTCTTTCAGCACAAGGCCAAACCTTTATATCTCTGACCAGGCTCGCGCTCAACAACTTGCTTTTTAGCTAGTTTTTCTCACGTATTTTTATATTTGTATTTGAACTTTTTCAATTCAAAACCAGCGCCCCAAAAAATCATTCCGGTTACGCAGATGATACAGATTATATATATGATTGGCATTTCTTACATTATGCTGAATCTACATTAAAAAGGTAAATGAGATTTTTATATTATATTTTTTATTTCAATCTATGACAAAAGTCTACCCACCAATAGACGAGAAATCTCTGCAAAATGTATAAACAACCCCCATTGTGCGGGGGGCAAAGAAAGGTATATTCACATAATCGCAATAGAGCGAAAAACATCATAGTAGATCGTAAATGTGCTCACATAAAGGAATAAAAATAAGAATAAGAATAAGAATAAGAATCTGATGTAGGTACAAATTTAGTGGCAAAAATTTACGCGCAACTTTTGACGAAATGATCTAGAATATTTACACTGCAGCTTTATGTGCGTGTTTGTGTGTGTGTGTGTGTGTGCGTCTGTAGAGAGATAGAGAGTGTGTTTGTGTGCGCGCGCGTCTCTGAGCATCATGTCATCATTTTTTACATCTTACATCTTTTTCTGTGCCAGTGTGAAAAAAAAACAAGCAAACAAATAATTTAAAGAAAGAGGAGTTTGCGATGCGGTAGTGATGAAGAGGATGAGGGATGGAGGTGGAGTGAAAGTGTGTGCGATGCAGAAAAAAGCTGCAAGCGCTAGAAATGGTACCTGCAGTCTGCATCTGCTCGGCCTGCAGCTCCACGAAGCCTCCGCGCGCGTTCAAAAAAACGCTTCAGCTTATGTGTGTGTGTGTGTATGTGTGTGTGTGTGTGTGTGTGTTTCTTCTCTCTCTCTTTCTCTCTCTCTCTCTGCAACCTGCATCGACCCGGAACAGCTCGCGCTTGGTGTACAGTGAGTACGGTAACTGTGTGTGTGTGTGTGTGTGTGTGTGTGTGCGTGTGTGTGTGTGTAGGCTAGGAACAGCCCGGTCTCTCTCTCTCTCTCTCTCGCGGGCGCGCGCACGCTGTAAATGCCATCGGCACCTCGATCTGTGTGTCACTTCACATCTGAAGCCCATCACACACACACATATACACACACAAAACACACACACGCGCACGCGCGCGCGCGCATCCATCCTTCCATCCAACCTTCTTTGCTCGTACGAGCCAGTCTCCAGCGCTCAGGTCAGTCAGACTCTCACTCTTAACTACATTTTATTGTTTTATTGTTTGCTGTGTTTTCTTCCATCGTGTTTTATATGAGGGTTTTATGGTGTGTGTGCGCGCGCTTGTGCCTCGTCTGCTGCGTCTCGCTTTCTCGTGTATTTTTCTCCCAATTTGTGATTCTTTTTGGATGTACTTGGAGCTCAGAGTGCACGCGCAGCACCACGAGGCTTTCTGCTTTCTCTCCAGTTCGCGGACTGCACTCAGCAGGTCGCTGCAGCGGAATGATCGAGGCGCTCGGTTTTCAGCCCTGTTATCAGCTACTAGCGCTGTGTTCACTGTAGGCGGGTTCCTCAGGTCGGCTGTGTCTCTGGTGCAGTGGGCATGAGTGTCAGCGGAGATTTCAGTCCGCTAGAAATCATAAATCGGGAGATCTGGCCCGTTTCAGTGTGTGTGTGGTTAGTTAGCGGGTTTTTATTGGAGCCTCGGACGATCCACCACTTTAAGAGTCATTTTTTTACTCTTTGCCCCCCGAGCATGAGCGAAGATGAACGATTTTAATGATCTATTACCCTCCTACCCCCCGCCATAACCCGTGAAATTGATCTGATTATGAGAAACCGGCGCTAGCATGTCACCTGTACGTGTGTGTGTGTGTGTGTGTGTCTGAGTGTGGGTGAAAGGTTCTGAAATCCAGAGATGAGGAGAAGACGCTAAGGGGACATCATAGTCCGTCTTTCATGGGTGCACACTCGCATGTGTGTGTGAGTGTATCCGGTGATTGGAGCGTGAATGCGATTGAAACCACGCTGTTATTTTTATACACAGGCCAAGAAATGAGCCCCATGGCCTCCAATCTCCTTTGGAGATCAAACCGCAGGCCCAGTGCTCTCAGCTTTACTGCTCATACACTAAATAGCGCTAAAAACCTCCAGAAACAGCGTCGAGAGAAAATAACACAAACCAGTAATACACGCAATTTGTCTTTGAGGCAGAATTTTGCTGCGTTATAATTTTTTCTTTGGCCCTGATGAAGTAACGGCCTGCCAGTGTGTATTATATGTTTTTATTATTTTGGTATAATTATAATTATTTTCAGAATTCATTTAGCCCTTACTTAAGAGGCAGTTAGCCTTTACCTTAGAGGCAGTTAGCTCTTACCTTACAGGCGATAAGTCCTTACCTTAGAGGCATTAAGCCCTTACCTTAGAGGCAGTTAGCCTGCCTCGCAGGCATTTGGCCCTACTGCAGAAATGGTTAGCCGTCCTTAAAGGGATTTAGCCCCAAACTTAGACTATTACAGCCTTCCATAGAGGCAGTTAGCCTGCCTCATCTGCATTTAGCCCATTTTCAAATGTATTTTTAGTCGTTCGCAGAAGCTTCTTACTTCAGATTCATTTAGCATATGCGTTAATCTGCTTCATAAACACTTGGCCCCTAACTATGCGGCATTTTAAGACCTTGCCTTAAATGCAATTAGCCATCCTATGAGGCATTTGGTGGCCTCTGTCTGCCTCAACTCAGAGTCATTTAGACCCTTCTTTAAAGCCATCTAGACTGCCTCAAAAACGTTTAGTCCTTGCTGTAGAGGCATTAGCCGACCTTAGAGACATTTAGCCCCCATTTTAAGGGTGTTTAGCCCCTACTTTAGAGACCTCAGAGGCATTTAACCTCAGCCTTTGAGGCAGTAGTCTACCGTAGGAGCACTGTAGCCCCTATCTCAAAGGCATTTAGCGCCTACCTCAAAGCCGACGGTATACCTCTCTCACGGGCGTGTGTGTGTTCTATGCTCTTCATGTGTTTTTCCCTTTCTTCCTGATTTACCAAAAACCAAACCTGCTCTCTAGGCTCGCGCAGTTCCCCTCTCAAATTCGCCGTTTTAGTGTCAATGTCGTTCTTAGAAACACATGTTTTCTCAGTCTGACGCATCTTTCTGAATTTTACACCTTTGATTCTGAGAATCTAAAGTAGCCCGAATATCGTGCGGCATTCAAAAAGAAACTTCGTTCTTGAAAAGACTTCAAAAGTACCAAGACAGATTAATCATAAGGGGCACTTTTTCTAACGGCTCAGCTAGAGAGGATGACTGAGCTGAGCAGCCTGTTCTTTAGCAGACATTATTATTATTATTAATAATATTATTATAATTGTAATTATTATTTTTTTATTACAAATTTATCGTGTTATTATTATTATTGCTGTTGTTGTAAATGCAGCAGCTATTTTTTTATCGTGTAACAGTGGTGGTTTGGGAGAAAGCAGAAATAATTAATCACAAAAAAAATCTGTTATCAGCCAAATCGTTGAGATCGTTTCGTTGTTAACAGAAGCTCGTTTCGGTGAGGGTGAGCTGAGGGTGAGTGTGAGAGAATCCTGAATCCTGAACACTGACAGGGTTTCCGCTCCGTTTCTGGGCCTGATAAAGTGTAATATGATGTAGAGCAGAAGCTGCGGAGCTCCGTCTCATCCTGTTGTAGCTCCTGAGCGGAGCGCGGCACTTATTATTTATATTATTACATAGGTTTATTATTATAGGCCCTGGATACGGGTCAGCACCGACGGGCTGTCTGTCACTGATACAACGGCTATCTATCTATCTATCTATCTATCTATCTATATTTATGTAGTCGATAATAATAATAATTATTATTGTAATTCTTCCTCTCATTATTATTATTATTATTTATTATTATTATTATTGTTGTTGTTAGTAATGTAAAGGTATCTTTGGCAGGAGCGCGGCAAAAATGCTAGAGATTTACAGCTGAGTTTCAGTGATCGAGTGACAATTAACGCATCTTAAAATAACATATTTTATACCAGTGGAAATGACGATGTTGTAGTTTAAATAAAATACATATATGTGTATTAAAGAATAAATATAATAGCAACAATCTACACACAAACAGCATTAGCAATTAGCAATAATAATAATAATAATAATAATAAGCATGTTAATAAGCATAATAATAATAATTATTATTATTATAAATGTGTTATTATGTGTCCCAGCAGGGCTGATGTTAGAGAAGCTGTTGTACAGTGTGTGATAATGGCGGCAGGTTTTAAAGAGCGCTGATGATCATAATGCTGAGTTTATCAGCGTCCTCATCATCACACAGTCGCAGTGCAGCAGTGTGATTTTAATCTGAGCTGCCTCATACCATAATAACTCATATTATCTTACCCCATCTTACACACTCTCTCTTTCTCTCTCTCTCTCTCTCTCTCTCTCTCTCTCTCTCTCTCTCACACACACACACACACATGTGCGCGCGCACACTGAATGGCCCTAATGTTCCGCTAGTAAATTATTGATTATTAATTCTAATTTATTTCAATGAGTGGAAAAATTCTGTGTTTTATATTTTACACATTTACACTGCTCTATATTTTCTCACCTCCTCGCGCGGAACATACAGATATGATGCAACACATTTCCGTCCAGGTTCAAATGTGTGAGTGTGTGTGTGTGTGTGTGTGTGTGTGTGTGTGTGTGCGTGTCTGTGTGTGTAACTGTGTGTCTGTGTGTGTCTCTGTGTTAAACCTTCCACTAAATCAGCGTTTTCTGTTTTCTCATCCAAACATACGTTTTATGTGCAGAAGTATGGAAGCACACGTGTCAATCATTTGTAGGGACACACACACACACACTTCTCTCAGTCACGTACACACGGGGCGCGCCGCTCGCGGTTTTTATTCGACTGTCTATTTGTGTGTTTCTGTCCTATAATGATAATAATAATGATAATAAATGAGTAAGTAAATGTAAAACTAAATAATGACGAGAATGAAGGTAAAACTGTGAAGCGAAAGCGTCTCGCGCTACACTCCTCCTTCCTCTCGCTTCACCCAAAACTCATTTCCTGCCTGTTTACTGAGCGATGACGTCACGGCCAGCGTGTGTGTGTGTGTGTGTGTGTGTGTGTTACTCTATTGCATTGTATCAATCTGCGCGGACTCTGCAGCCAAACCGGGGCATTAAGACACCAAATACACCGACTTGCCCAACCACCCCCCCCCCGACCTATCTGACCCCCACCCCTCCAAAACCGGCCAGCACAGAGAAATAAAGCTGAGGAGCGCGCGAATAATAATAATAATAATAATAATAATAATAATAATAATAATAATGATAATGATAATAATAATAATATCATTCTTATGTTCTTAAAAAGGGGTAGGCTCATAAATATCTTCATGACCATCCTCATCTTCTTCTCCTTTTATTCTTCATTTTCTTCTTCTTTTTCTTCTTGTTCATCTTCATCATCTTGATCTTCTTTTTATTCTTCATCCCTTATCATCTTCTCCATCATCATCATTTGTTTCCTTCTTTTACATCATTATTCATTATCTTCATCTTCATCATCGTAATCATCATTCTTTTATTCTTCAACATCATCTTCTTCTTTTTCGTCTTCTTCCTATTTTCCTTTTTTCTTTTTCTTTTTCTTTGTCGTCTTGTTTAGCACCATCATCGCATCTTCATCTTCATCCCCTTTTTCTCATTTCTGTTCTCCTTCTTTTTGTTTCTACTTAACCATCATCATCACCATCGTCTTCTTATTCACGTCTCGTGCGCACCGCGGTGCACTCGGGCAGCCTTAGCGAGCTGATTAGAACGATACTGAAAGATGAAGATGAGGAAGAAGAGGCCAAGGAAGAGGTGGGTGAGGGCGCGCGAGAGAGGAAGCGGGAGCGCGCTGCAGCAAAAGACGAGAACACGAAGGTCCGCTGTGGAAAAAAGAACACGTTCGAAAAAAATAAATAAATAAACGCGCGCGCGTGTCACCGCGAGAGGACGCACTGTCACAATTTAAAGAGAGCTGCTGCTGTTACACTCTCACACACACACACACACACACACACACACAGAGGCAACAGGTCACACGAGCCTCGATCCCTCAGTGCACCGAGTCCTCAGGCCTGCTGTTAATGTTAATGTTAGAGCTTTTCTAATCCACACAGTCCAATTCAGCAGCCATACAGTCACTGAGTGGATAAAATCAAACAGAACAGAACTAGAAGATCTGTAAACAAACTGAAACAGACGAAAATTAAAGACCACTATAATAAAGATCCAGAGTGATGAGCAGGCTTGAAGCTGCAGGGTTTAATGTATAAATATACCATCAGGCTTCTGCTGTACTGTAGGTTTTTCATATTTAATATTCAGATGAAAGTGAAGGGCCTCTACGTGAAATGATGTCAGCATCCAATGCCGTGCTATAAACATATGATCGGTCTCTCTTTGTATGTATATACTGAATTTGAATTTCTATCTATCTATCTATCTCTCTCTCTCTCTCTCTCTCTCTCTCTCTCTCTATATATATATATATATATATATATATATATATATATATACAAATACACACACACACACACACACACACACGTATATATATATATATATATATATATATATATATATATATATATATGTATATAATGTGTGTGTGTGTGTGTGTGTGTGTGAATGGGAGACAGGAGGAAGACCTCCTCGTTCTCCTGGTCATTTTTCCTAGGCCCACTTTATTCAATTAGGACGGACGGCGTGGTCCCTCCCCTTTCTGATGACACAGAGAGAGAGAGAGAGAGAGAGAGAGAGAGAGAGAGAGAGAGAGAGGGAGAGAGAGTGTGTGTGTAAGACCCTCCTTAAGTTGCGTCGCGCCACAGCTGTCTGCGAGCATTGAGCTGCCTGGCGCCATCCTGAAAGAATGCCTTCACTGTAAAACAGAGCGAGCGAGCTAGAGCGAGTGAGTGAGCGAGATAGAGAGAGGGAGGGAGAAAGAGAGGGAGGGAGGGAGAGAAGAGTTGGGGGTTGAGCTCCGAGCATAAACGTAGATTTCAGAGTTAAAAGTTGCGCTGAACGCCAGCAGCTCCTAAAGAGGCTCGGGACTTGTTGAGCTTCACGAGAGAGAGAGAAAAAAGAAAACAAACAACAACAACAACAAAAACACAAGGCAAAGAAACACGCACGACTTGGGACTTATCTTCTTTTAATAATTTTTCCTCATATCTATATGTTCATATTTTTGTTTCTTTCTCTTTTGCACGCACGCATGTGACGTTTAGAAGCGGCGCTCTATTTATTATTTACCTCGAAGAAAGTTGGCGATTTTGTTTTTGTTCCGCCAATGAGAAATAAAAGAAAGACGGCAACTGAGCAACAGAAACGGACGGAACGCAGAAGCTGAAAAGAAAGAGAGAGAAAAAACAACACAAACTGTTTTCTCCCGTTTGCAGGTGATCGGAAGCGATGCGAGATTTGAAGAAACGTGTGGATTAATCAGCGCGAGGAAGCGACCCGGACGGCTGATTATTACCGCTGAGACCGACGCTGTGACCGCTCAGACTTTTAGCGCGTGCTGCTGCTCGAGCCCGAGTGTATGAACGTTTGAGCGAGAGAGCAAAAGAAAGACAGAGAGATGGACGTGGGTGCGGAGCAGCCTCGCTGGATGAGCCACCACCACCCGGTGATCAACGGGCAGCACCCTGATTCGCATCACCCCGGACTGGGACACTCCTACATGGACCCCGCGCAGTACCCGCTCCCAGATGACATGGATGTATTGTTTAATATCGACGGGCAGGGCAACCACCCGTACTACGGGAACCGGGCCGTACAGAGGTACCCACCTCCGCACAGTAAGTGTCCTCCAGCACCGCGTTCACACTCTCTCGCACACACACTTACACTGCTTTACCTTCATTTTACACTCGAACTACAACAAAGACAGCTGGCCCTCTTTACTCACAGCGCGAGCATTTATTTCACAACATTTACATTCTCTTTTTGACTTACTGCTCACCTCTACATTCATTTTTACCGTCATTCAACTCCAATACACTTTAAAAACGACGCACTTCATAGTAATTTTCCTCAAAAACAACACTGAACACAGTTTCCTCAAAAACATTTGGGATTGAAACCTCGCTTACTTTCCTACTTTGCAAATGCACAGTACGAAATTCCCTCCGCTCAGACACTAAGCGCTGGATGCATTTACAGATCTAACAGAAAATATATTTTAATTTGCACTTAAACGCCTATTTAGGTGTGTCATACAAAACGCGCCTCAGCTCCCTTTTACACTAACTTTATAATATTATTGTAACTCTCTAACAAACAGCACGAACACTTTACAACAAACACACTTTACTTGAAGCTCATTTTGCTTGTATTTTAGGCTCGGTCTCAATCAATCAGTCCCGTTTCTCAAACGGCAAACACTGACCTTTCAGAGCGAGAACTAAAAGGGAGCCAGCACAGCATTTTACAGACGTGATTTAAGTCAATTTTTACCAATGTAAATATAATTTTACACTCATTTTTTAACTAAAGCCAGTCATAGGTGGGATAGCCTGATCTTTCTGTCTCCAGCAAAACACGTGTAATTCAATTTGACACATTTTACACAGATGTTCTCCAACAAAACGCGCTTTCTTTTATTATTAATTAAATATAATTAAATATTTTTTTTATATAGATGTTGCAGTCAGTCTTATTAGAAACACGCGTGTGGATTCCCTGCACTGTACATCACGTCTAAAACTCCACTCACTCAAATTATAAATGTAATAATTTCACATTTATAAGATTAAAGCCAACCAGAACGCAGTAAAGCGGCCTGTTCTTGGTATTAGCTTTTACAAATAATTGTATTAAAAGAAGTGTGTTTTCTTGGAAAGCAGCTCAAGACTCAGTCATACCAAAAATGCAACTTTTTTTCCTTTTCAACAGACAGAAAGGTAGTTTTTGTACGTGTTTTTACCTTTGAGCGTGTGGTGTGTCATCGGTTTCACATCTTTCTAGTATTTTTTTTTTGATTGTTTTGTTGGGGGCTCTCTTCTCAAAGAGTAGCTCGAACTGATGCACAGCGTTATAATATGAGGCCTGTGCGTATATATCTGTGCAGTAAATGTGTTTCAGATTAAATTTAAACGAAGAGTAAATAAGGGTGCCTCGCGCGCATTTGGAAGATTATCTATTATAGATTTTATGAATGATGAGAAGTATTATAATGTGAATAAACAATATGCGCGTTTGTTTGCGATGGCGAAGGCCTGCTGCTGTAATTAATTTGCCCATTTCAATATTGTGCAGTTGCCCCACCAGCATAAATAACGGCGCGGCTTTCTGCGATCTGACCTCAGCCTGATAGAAAGGCCTTATAAGCGATTATAAATGACACCGAAATAGTAAAAAAGGTCCTTGGTGAGAGAATTAAAGTGCGGAAGAGCTATTGCTTTAATTTATTGCCCATGACTTCCTGAGGGGAAAGCGTGACCTTGTTTCTCTATTGAGGCTTTTCTCTTTTTTGCTCTCGCTCTCGAACATCTCAATACTTGCAGAAATTACTCAGAGATGGAACAGATACTTGTGCTGGTGAAGGGGGGGGGGTGCAAGGGGGAGGGGGGTAATCTAGGGTATTTGGGGTATCGAGAGTGGTGACAATGACAGTGAGAGTCCTGCATTAGCTTTTCATTGTGAAGTCTCTCGGTGTAATTACTGTAGGCCCAACGTGCAGTTTCACAATGTACCCTTCCAGTCAAATCGTCCCTTTTTTCCACATGAAAACCTGAGAGGGCCTTTTCTGACACCTCAGACAGGAATGAAGCTCTACATCCGTTAATGCATTATCATTTATTGGTTAAATCTCCCAGGAGAAACCACCAAGGACCAAACATTAGGAGCAGATGTCAGTTTCGGTTTAGGACTGGAATCGAATTTATTATGTTTTTGCAGAAATTAAAGAAAAACAACAGCAAATGTTATCACTCACTGTAAACCATGCTTGATGATCAAAGAAGTTTGCCTTGCACTCTCTGCCAATATTAATTACTGAATGATTACTAAAACATGCACTAATGTTGCCATCATACTACTTATTTAGGAGTTACACTAATGACATGGCTTCATGTTTCATGTGCTAATCAAGTGTTGTGTTGAATGTCTGTTTTTCATTTGAAGTGGTTTAATCATTTGCTACTGGTGGCTGTGTTGATGTCCTGGATTTACTAAAACAGTGTTCTTCAAAAGCATATTTATAAAAGTGTCACAGTGCAGTCATACTGGTACATCTTTGTTTCTCTAACAGTCCTCTGCTCTTGTTCGTGTGTTTGTGTGTGTCTGTGTGTGCATGCTTTTTGTCAATCATCAGGTAGTCAGGTGTGTCGTCCGTCCTTGCTGCACGGTTCCCTGCCCTGGCTGGACGGCAGCAAAGGCATTGGCCCACACCACAGCGCCTCTCCGTGGAACCTGGGGCCCTTCCCAAAAACCCCACTACACCACCATGGTTCCCCAGGGGCCCTGTCTGTCTACCCACCAGTGTCCTCTTCTTCCTCCTCTTCCTCTTCCTCGCTGTCTGCCGGACACTCCAGCCCACACCTTTTCACCTTCCCTCCAACCCCACCCAAGGACGTGTCCCCAGACCCGTCCATTTCCACTCCGGGCTCTGGCTCGTCCGTGGTGCGACCGGAGGACAAAGAGTGTATTAAGTACCAGCTGCCCGAGAGCATGAAGCTGGACCCGGCCCATAGCCGGAGCATGGCCAGCATCGGCGCAGGGGCATCCGCCGCCCACCACCCCATCGCCACTTACCCTTCTTATGTGTCCGATTACGGGCCGGGCCTCTTCCCACCAAGTAGCCTCATAGGTGGGTCCTCTTCTAGTTATGGTTCCAAAACAAGACCAAAAACGAGGTCCTCTTCAGGTAGGCGTGCGCTTTATTGTTACCCTTTCTGATTTTACCCCCATAAAACACACACACGCTTGCACAGCAAAACCCCCAAAGTGTTGAAGGGACACCTTTAATTAACCCCTTAAACTTCACGGATGGCCACATCCTGAAAAAACAAAGCGCATTTACTGAGATACAGGAGTGAGGAATGGTCTGGACCTGCTGAAGTCTGGACCTGCTGAATGTTCCATGAAGGTTAAGGGGTTGAAAGTCCAGCTGGACACAAATAAAACACTTCAAGAATGAATTCAACACTGTGGTGTGTTCATTCAGCACTGGGAGTTTTGCTGTGTAACCAAAAAATATTTAACAATGGCCTTTTTTGGATTATTTTTTCAAAATCTTAGGACTTTTTAGTTGTGCACTGCTCGTTTTCCTCTCAAAACAGCCTCCCAGGACAGAGCTTTTTCTCAGGCCATTGATTTGGGGTCTCTTGCACTTTTATTTTTGCTGCCAGAGTCCAAATGCCTGGCTCTCAAAACCTGGGCAGTGGCCACAGTCTGGTGTGCAATGAGTCCACTCCTCAAAAAGCCACCAAAGGACAGTGTTGCTTTTGGATTATCCATGTCAGACAGAGCCAGTGTGCACCACATGCACCAGAAAGATCATGAGAATCATCATTACACCAATGATAATAGGCCTACTAATAATGTTAATAATATTAGGCTACTAAGAAGCATCATATTAGATTATTAGGAACGTTGAAGGCACAGAAAGCCAAGAACCTACGAAATATTCTCAATAAAACCAGCTCCTTTGTTAGAGTCCAGGCTCCATCTGAGTTGCAGTCCTAATCGTAATTACTACTGCAGCATTTTAATTTAAAGGTTGAATATAACACTAATATGATCCTAACGAGGAGGTGGGGACACAGATTTATTCACACATTTTGGCTTGCTTTGCCAAACGGTACCAGTTTAAAGCATAAAGCCTTTTTTTCATTCTGGTTTACATCTGTGATAGTGTGAAGATAAAGCAGAATGGAGGTCATAAAATGTGCTTAAACCAGATTTAGAGATGCGTTAAGTCCCGCGGAGTTGGTTAAACACGCCGGCCAAATCTTTTCCGATGAGTCCGGGCGGAGAGAGGCTTTATTATTTTATTATTATTTGTATTATTTTATCCGGCCGTTGCGTTTTCTCTCCGC
>NW_023494792.1:43913856-43936356 GCF_904425465.1 Colossoma macropomum | reverse complement strand
TTTCAAGTTAAGGTTTCAATGCAATACTGATGGTTTTACTATTTAGGCACTGAAGCAGACAATGAGATAAGTTAGTTTAGTTGACTCTGCCTGTCCGTCTGTCTGTCTCTCTCTCTCACTCTCTATCTGTTTCTGTCCATCAGTCTGCCGCAAGGCGAGCGGGGACTTCGTGTGCTAACTGTCAAACAACCACCACGACGCTGTGGAGGAGAAACGCGAATGGAGATCCGGTGTGTAACGCCTGCGGTCTCTACTTCAAACTGCACAATGTAAGCTAACACACATATGCACTCCTTTATAGGGAATCTCATTTTTTTCTACCTTTCCTTCTCCATCCATTCCTTCATTCATCTGTCTGTAACTCCCTATTGCTGGGGGTTTGATTTGGGTCACTAATGAAGCTGAATCATAGAGCGTGTGCAGAGCAAAACTAATGCTAGCATTCTTAATCAAGCAAGTATAATACAAAAGACTATTAAAATAAATGTATTATTAGCCCTTCAATGGTATTAAATGCCTATTATTAGTACTATTAGCCTAGTGTCAGTACTATTAGCCTACAATTAGCCTATTATTAGTCACAGTTATAATGATATGATAGCTCGTATTGTTGCACTTGCAGTATTGGGATCAGGAGTTGTTTTTGGATGGCTCTTGAAAAATCTGGAAAATAAAACCACTTCGCTCAGGTTATCAGAGAAAACAACATTTCCGCCTTAGATGTTATTGTTTGAAGTGACCCAGGCTCAATGTATTTGCAGACGGAGTTGGTTTTGGTCACTCCGACACCCCATCTGAAACAGATCCAGAATTTTTGTGGGGTAAAAGAATGCTTTTCCCATTCTGTGCTCTGCCTATCAGAGCACAGCTACAAACCTTATCAGACTGGAGCTGAAACTCTATGAGAGAATGAAACCTTGCACTACTGTGAGTGTGTGTGTGTTGGTCTGGCTTCGTGTTAAAATGTCTCTGAAATGCCTCTGCTTGTGGTCAACCTGTCTCTTTCTGGAGTAGAACAAAGAAGGCAGTGGGAGGACAGTGGTTTAGTGTGTGCAGTAACCACAGCACGTGTGTGTGTGTGTTTGTGTGATGGTCAGTGGAGTTCAGAGGCTCCTGCTGACCTCTGATCAGCTTTAGTTTGTGTAACACTTGTGTGTATGTAGCACTAACGCTCTCCCACCCATAAACACACCCCTCAGGTAAACCACATCATCGTGTGTGTGATAAACAAAATCAGTGACACACAGGGGGAGGGGAGAGAGAGAGAGAGAGAGAGAGAGAGAGAGAGAGAGAGAGAGAGAGAAGAGAGTGAAACAGAAAGAGACAGAATAGAGAAAGAGAGGAAGGGCAAAGGGAGGAGGGAGAGAGAGGAAAGACAGAAAGAGAAGAAGAGAGAGGGAGAAAGAAAAAGAGAGAGGAGAAGGAAGGAAAGAGATAAGGGAAGGAGGGGATGGAGAGAAAGAGAGAAAAAACAAAGCTATGCAAAGAGAAGAAGGGAGAGCAAGAGGGAAGGCAAGAGAAAAAAGGAGAGATAGAAGGATTAGAAAGACAGTAAGGAAAGCGATAGGGAGGGAATGAAAGAGGAACGAGAGAAAGAGAGGAATGGAGGGAAAGGAAGAGAGAAAGAGGGGGAGGGAGTCTTCAGTCCACTAGAAAGACAGAGTAGAGAAAGAGAGATAAACCGGGAGAAAGAGAGCAATGGAAAGCAAGAAGGACAGGGAGAAAAAGATGGAGGGGGAGAGATGGAGAAAGAGAGAGAGAGAGAGAGAGAGAGGTAATGTAGGTGTTTGGCAGTAGACTGAGGTGCTGTGGCCGTGCCGCTGTTGCCCAGCGTCTGGACACAGTCTGGGGTTTCTCTCGTTGGCAAGCCTGTCATCAGCCCTGCCCGGCGTAAGGGAATCAGCAGCTAAATCCAGCCTAGTGCTGATATGACCTGACACACACACACACACAAGAGAAACGCAGGCAGATTTGTGCCATAATGAAGCTCCATTACATATGATCAGTGTGCCCTTCACCCTATGAAATATAAAACGCTCTTAGAGAGGAAGACTGAGGGATCCTTCTGTGCCGTCCAAAACCCCCTGAAACCCAGTAAAAACTAACCAGTTCCAGCTTCCTCTCCTCAAAACAGCCATTAATATTCTCTCACACCTCAGAACCAGAATCCTTTATAATTAGCCAAGAACAAGATGTATAAAGAAATTCTATAGGTGTATGCTTTAAAATAAAGTTCAAGTAAACAAAATACATATAAAATATAAAATATATAAGCGAAAACAACACTGACCCTTAAATTGCAGGTATATTTTTCAGACAACAGTCCTAAGGCTTCTTACTCAGCAGGTACTATGAATTATAGGGTAACTATTATGTAACTACTATGGTATAACTACTACATAATTATGTAACTACTGTAAAACTATATAAGTTCTGTACATACAGACACTTCTTAAGTTTTGATACCTTACAATTCCAGGCTTATTACATCATACATTGGCTTATTATTCAGTAACTACATAGACTACAGTGTAGTCTGAAGTTGATGACACAGGTAGAAGAAATGTATAATACATATTTGGACTCATCAGTGGCTTCTGGCCATTTAAAGGGTTAAGGGGTAACATTTTAGGGCACGAGATCTATAGGAACTCTTTCTTGGAGCACACTTTGAAATAAAGTTCAATAAGAAGATAATCTTAAGACTTGATTTATGTAACAGTACTTACAACTACTATGTGATCTTTAATATTCATACACAGCTTTGAAGTTTAGCAATGTAATATGTCAGGTTACAAGAAGTATTGTGATTTTTGAATGCTTTGAAATTAAGTTCAATTAATTAAAAACACATGTAAAATGCGCAATATAAGTCTAAAAAAAAACACTGACCCCTGCAGGTATTTTAGTCACATATTAAAAATAAAATAATTCTCAATAACTACTTTGAATTATTTAGTAACTACTGTGTAATTACTAGTATGTAACTACTACATAAGTATGTAATACTACAAAACTATGTAAGTTCTCTACGTGCAGACTTTTAATATGTAATGCGTTTATATTTTAGTAGTTAATGCAACTAAACAACAGCCTGTATCACAGAACATAAATGAAAATGCATGAAATTCACCGTAAGAGTAGAAAAGTAGTTTCTAAAAGTAAAAGACAAGTGGTTTTTGAATGAAGACATTATAATGACCCTTGTGGCCTTGGCGGGCCAAAGGTTTTGGTGCTTTCTTGTCACCATATGCATCTTCAGTATTTCTAATGGAACTTCTCAGCTCAGTTCGAGATTTTTATTGTTTGTTGTTCTTTCACTGTTCACTGATAGAATAGCAATTAACTTTTTTTTTTTCTTTTCTTTTCTTTCCCTGTCTGTTTGTTGCAGGTCAACCGACCACTCACCATGAAGAAGGAGGGCATCCAGACCCGGAACAGGAAGATGTCCAGCAAGTCCAAGAAGAGCAAAAAGTCGCAGGACAGCATGGACGACTTCTCCAAGAGCCTGATGGAGAAGAGCAGCTCCTTCAGCCCAGCCGCGCTGTCACGTCACATGACCTCCTTTCCGCCCTTCTCGCACTCCGGCCACATGCTGACCACGCCCACTCCCATGCATCCTTCTTCTAGCTTACCGTTTGCCCCCCACCACCCCTCCAGTATGGTCACCGCTATGGGTTAGGCCGCTCCTGCTACCTCTGGACCACCCTGACCATGACCTTTGACCTCAGCACGGTCAGCCTGAACCCCTTGACCTTTGACCCCAGTGACCCTTGAACCTGCTCTCTCTCTCCTTGAACCCAGCCCACAGTCGACTGCTGGAGATTTTGTCTCAACTGTAAGCCCTGCCCCCTAAAAAACTTTTGTATTCCTCACTCCACATTTTCACCACTGCTTAAAAACAGAGAAAGGGAGGAAGAGAGAGAGAGAGAAACAGAGATAGAGACTTTCGTCATCCTCCTTTCAGCATGATCACGATCAATCCCAGCGTTCGTGTACAGATGCCCCTCCTCTTTCATCATGGACTCATTCGAAGGTGAAAGCATCATCCAAAAAGTTTGCAAACTTTGAAAAAAAAACTCATTTCCTCATTCCTCGTCTATCCATCCATCCATCCATCCATCCACCACCACCACCCCAACACTGCACCTTCTTCTTCTGTTTATTTTGGTTTGAGGCAAGAACTCCCTGACCTGTGAAAGACACAGAGGAGATGGACTCTGCATATATTTGTATAAATTGTATGAAATACAGTACATTTAATGAAGACTTTTTAAATGAATTATGGTGAAAAAAGAGAGAGAGAGAAACTAACCAGGAGGAAAAAGAAAAAAAAAAACAAAAAAACAAAAAACGCCCATGGGCAGCTAACGATGAGAAGGGTACGACTCAAACCTGGAGGACGGAACGAAGAAGAAGAAAAAGAAAGGAGGCCGGGAGCGCTCCGCACGGAGCGAAAGAAGGAGAAAGAGAGAGAGAGATAAAGTCAATGAGCGAGAATAAAAAAGAGGAATAGACGAATGGTGGGGAATTCAGGAAAGTACAGGCTGGCTTGGTTTGCCTGTTAGATACAGTGTGTAATGCATTAATGCTAATGTGGTCAGGTGTGTTCCTCTGACTACCAGCTACTCTTTTTGGATGTGTTATAGGTCTTGGGCAATTGGTTTGTGTTCAAGCTCATGTACACACACACACACACACACACACATATACAGAGTAAACACAAGCACACACACATACACACACACAATTACACATAAACACACACTGAACACCTCTATTCACCTGAAAGACTTTTCTTCCGGCCCAGGTTATATGCATTGTGAAAAAAGTTCCTGTATTTGTTATTTGTATGTATAATTCAGAGTACCAAAAATACGAAAGAAACAAAGATGTAGAATTATTTCTTTATGTAATGCAGACTGAATGGTTGTACAAATTTAATAATCACTAGTGTAAAAAAAAAACAAAAAAACAACAGACTTGCTTTTTGTTGCGTAATTTTTTTCTCTCTTTGAAAATAATAAACTAGTTTAATCTCTGTTGACATCATATGTGGACACCATGAAGTGGTCTTTATTTTGTCTTAATGTGTGTGTGTTTATATGCATATGGGTGTATGTGTGACTGTGTGTGTGTGTGTGTGTGTGTGTGTGTTGTGGCTTCACTAGTATTAAAATGTGTGATATTTGTCACGAGGCCTCCTCGGCCTTTAGGCTACACCTCTAGATTTGCCAAAACTGGCCAGCCGCATGCTAACAGGAAGTACTGAAATAAAGTGAGGCCTACTGGAGGAACAAAACTTAACTCGCTCACTCTTACTCACTCCCAAACATCCACGCTACACACATCTAGCTACATCAGACCCTCACACCAGCGTGGACTGAAGGCTGCCCATTAAAGCGCAGAGGCGTTTCCTGTAAGTTAGCACCAGGATGCTAATAAATAAACCAAGTGATACAATAAAGCCCTCTCCGTAATGCGGATGGAGCTAAAGCACATTCCTTAGTCTTAAAATGTTATTTTCCTACTTACATTTCCTAAACGTGGTGTGCAGTACTGTTCAAACATTTGGAACCACTTAAGTCCTGCTTATACCTAGTATTAACATCCACCTCCGATCACAAGTGAAGAGTGAGACATACAGCCATTTACACCTGGCACTTCCATGCATCGTAAATGCATTACCAGTGCGCACTTAGGATTAGACATACTGCACATTTATTGCACTTGTCAGACAAAAATGACCCATGAGTCCTTATTCGTGCACAATTATTAGCTGTTACAACTGTTTAGATCACATGGATTGTTGACCTAACTCAAAAAATGAAAGAGGAGACAAAAAAGAAGCTACAGAGCTGCTTTCATCTTTCCTGTGATGATGCAGGTGGTCATTCTTCACTTCCTAGGATGCATCTAGATGCTTTAGTGTTCACACTACAAATGTTAGGTGGTTGTATGTATTCCAGGCACGCCTGAAGGTGGTTTGGGGGATCAGATCTCAATGGACCACATTCACCATACTCAGTGCTGTCCACTTGTGATCAGGTCACCAGTGAAATATGTTAATGCCAGGTATGAACGGGACCTTATATTAACAATGTTTAGCATTGTTTTCAAAAATAACTGTAGATTGAAATTATAAACCAGCTGCCAACAGATATTGTAGATGATTTATTTGACAAAAAGCATAAAAAATACACTGTAAATATCTATTTTCTGGCAAATTATTATCCGCAACTTTTTAAATATGAGTACCTATGGGTTAAACTTTATTCTCATTGTTATACAACTTTCCTCTTTTCCTCCTCTCTTATGGAATGATCTATCACACTGTTCCTCAATCTGAACACATTCAAAAGGTCTTAATTTGACTGCTTCCTAAGCCTATTATGTTGTTGAGTGTTAAAAGTATGTTAGCATCATTTTTTACATTAATCAGCAAAAAAAAAAAAGGATTTTTTTGTTGAAAACAGTGACTCAAAACAGTCATTCTGAACTTTTGAATGGTAGTATGTGTGTGTTCTTTGATGTGGTGTAACCTTCCCAAAGAAAGGCTTGCTAGTCGTGCTAATCAGAAGGACTTGGCTTTTTAAACTTTGCTGTAGTAACTTCAGTCTCACAGCCATTCTGATCTGCTTTCACTGGACAGAATATGGGAATGTATATTCTAAATATCCAATAGATGAAGTAATACCAAAGGAATGGCCAGGAATGGCCATTTTAAACACTGTGGCTATAAGGTGGCTAATGCAGCTAATCTAAAGCTAAGTTAAAATGTGTTGTAGACAAAGAGGAAATCTTTTTTCTTTTTTCCTCGGTGACTTTGATCAGTGGATCATCATGAGGTCGTGAGGTCATTCCAGGCTGTTCCATTGCAAGTGGCCATAGTCTTCAGTCCACTAACTTTTATGGGTCGTAACAACATGGCTGCCTGGGGGCCTTGGGTTTGATTATAAAACACTCGCTACATGGGAGAGTGGTTCAATTAACCACACGACAAGCCGAAAGAGAGAAAAAAAGGTTGTTTATTAAATATGCTGCCTTAAACTGGTTTGTTCAGACTTGTCAATTTAAAGGAAGCTAAGTGAAACTCTGCCATGTGCAAAGTGCATGGTGGTGTCACTTGTGAAGTAGCAGTATGGGTGTTGTGTGTATCAGCCGCGTTGCTTTGGGGACGAAGCTGTGGCTTTGGTGTATTTGCATGGCAGCGGCAGGGCTGGGGTGAACTAACTTGTCGAGAATGATTCGATGTAGAGGAGAAAGGGGAACTATTTCCAGACCACAGCATGGCCAACCGCCTTTAAACACATACATACAGGCTCATATTTATTTTTATATAAGGTTAAAATACAGGGTCATACATGTGCCCCGTATGTGTTACCCAGATGTAAGTGTCTATATGTTGTAGTAGTAAGCCCCGTATGCATTATACATATATATATATAAGCCTATACATGTAGTGATAAAATGCCCCACATGTATTACATATGTATAATTATGTATATGTTATAATAATATGCCCTAAATGTATTATACATACGTAAGTACCTATATGCAATGATAATGTGCCTCGTATGTATAATATACACATGGGCAAAAGTTTTGGCGCCCCTGGTCAAATGACTTCTGTTGATTGTCTTAGTGTATATAGGTCAACACATCCTCTACATAGAACACACTTCTGCACACTTGATACACCATTACTGTTTATTTGCTGAATTTAACATATTAGGGGAAAAATACAAAAAAATGTAAAAATTAGCAGAAAAATGGCATGTTTAAGTTCCCTGTAGAGGATGTGTTAACTTATTTTCACTTAGAAAAACAAAAACATTTGACATTTGACCACAGGCGTTCAAACTATTGCACACAACTGTAAGTAGCCTAATGTAATAATAATATGTCACATATGTCATTTAAATATGTAAGGATCTAAATGTAATTTTTCCAAGCCTGAGCCTAAACCCTGTCTTAACTTCAGGAATCAAATTTAAAAAATGAAACATTTTCTTTATAAAGTTCTTTTGTGAAAAAGCACTTTACAAAGAACATTAAATCTAAATACTAAATCAGACATTTCCTGAAAATGTACAAAAACAAGCACACATTTGCTCACTTGCTCACACACACACAGACACACACATGCACAATAATACATACAGAGAGAGAGAGAGAGAGAGAGAGAGAGAAATAGGCCCCAGGCAAGAGCGTCCAAAAGAGATTCATCGAAAAACTGATGCAGAAAATAAAATCCTGACCGGAGGGTGCAGAAACATCGGCAGTGGCGGCAGCAGCAAAGCTAAGCGAGAGAGCAGAAGGGTGTGGAAAAAAACTCCTGGCATTAACACACACAGGTCACACAGAAATATCAACACATGCACAGCACAGCTAAGCCTTCAAGAACAGGACCCTGCACTGTTCACTGTATGGCCACTGTCAGAAACAAACCTCATATCTCCAAAACATAACTTTACAAGAGGAGGAAAATTCTTAACTTTAAATGTCCATCAATGTTGTGTTGAATCATTTCTATTGGTCATCATAAAATGTTCACACTATGCAAAGTGCAAACAGTAAATTTATGTTATGAGCTTTTGACTTGCTTTATTACACACACACAAATGATGAATGGGCAAAACTTAGTATCTATTCTTGCTAATACTGATTTTCTCTAGAGTTTTATACATTCTGAAGAGCTCACAAATGACAACACTTAGAGTACAATTTCTCTTCAAAATTTCACACTTACCTCCATAAATCTTCAGTTTATTTCCTTCTATATCAATTTTGGTAAAGAGTAACATAAGTAACATTTATCATAACAAATCAACTTTGAAACTTCTTCTAAGTTCATAATCAGCACTTAGGTTGCATGCATCTATCCTGGATGTAGGGAAGAACACAAATAACTAAAACTGCCATGCAGTTTTACACGTCACTCTTGTTTACTGCTTTTACTCATGCAAATTCTTGTCAAAGGAACATCAATTGTACTCGATGTTTTCCAAACACTCATTGCTATCAGTCTGTTATGTTTCTGTACACATATGTTCATATGTAACTTTCTAGATGTTTAGAAACTTGTAAAAATGTCCAAATTTATCCTGACAGTCCTTCTAATTAGACAATTCAATGCTATAACAGTCACCCACTGCTCACACAGCTTGTATAATCTCCATAGAAAAAATTGACCAGTAGAGTGGGATGCTCCAGAGGAGCTACACATGAGCCTAAGGTCACCAGGCCCAATGACAAGCTTTGAGTAGAGGACTGCAAAGCCCCCCAGCATTACGCTCACTAATGCTTTTGTGGCTGAATGCAACCAAATCGTCACAGCAATGTTCTATCATCAAGTATAAAGCCTTCCCAAAAGAGCAGACATTGTAACTGCAGCAAATGGGGCAAACTCCCTATTAATACGCTTAATTTCAGAAGAAACATTGGTTAAGCAGGTGTTGACAAGTGTTTGGACATATAGTGTATAGGTAAAAATCGTCTATGTGCAGTAGCACGGGTGTTTACCTGGTTGTCTGTCAGTCCGAGATAACATCACAGGGATTGAAGTAATGGTGACTTATTAGCTTCTCTTGCTTCTCTTTTCTTACCCCTCCCACACACATGTGCATCATATCTTATGCAACTTCTCATCTTTATGCTCCTCCTATTAAAATAAGTGAGGAACATACACAGTACCATACAAAAGTCAGAGACAACCATTCATTCATTCATTCATTCATTCATTCATTCATTCATTCATTTCTTTATTTATTCCTGATAACTAACTCCTCAGCTCCTACCAAGACCTGGTAAACCACCAAAACTGTCACCATCAGATAAACAGCACTTAAAGCTTGCATCTTTGAGAGACAGGAGAAAATCAAGCTGCTATGTAACTTCTGATCTCAGGTGTTTCTGTCCATCCTTCCACAGTGAGAAGACAACTTCACTACACTCTCAGAAATAAAGGTATGAAACTGTGATAGGAACAGTAGCCCTCTTGTCACTGTGGTGGTACCTTCAAAGGTACATCTCAGTACCTTTAGTCAGAGAACATAATGTACCATAATCCACTGAAATTATATTTTCTAAATTGTATTGACTCCACACAACCCGTCTCGTCTCCAGGCTTTTTATTTTGTTGTTCTGTTTTTAAACATAAGGTCATTAAAAGGTACAAATATGTACTTTTCGTCTGGGGCAAACTTATTTAAGGTACACAATTGGACCTTAAAACCATTGTTGTACCTTTGAGGGAACATTTACATTGTTTGTACCTTGAAGAACAAAACATGTACCTGCACAGAACCTTCATTTCTGACAATGTATGAGTCTGAAAGGATGTGTAGCTGTCAAGAAGTCGTCAGTGAGAAAAAGAGATAAAAAAACCTGGCAAAGCTGTTGGTATTCTCAGTCCAGACTACAACATCACTAAATGTGTTTGGGATTAACTGGACTTCTTGACGAAGCAAGAAATGCAACCAACTTCTAACACTGAACTTTGGAGGTGTGGAAAAATATTCCTGCAGATTTCTTTGAAAAACTGAACGTAAGAAAGAATGGAAGCTGTATTATAGGCAAAGTGTGGACGTACTAAATAAAAATATATATATAGTTGTTGAGGCTTCTGTGTGCTTTTCTGTTTTCTACCTTTCCCCAACTCTGACAAATAAACTTGTCTTTACTTGCTGTTTCGACCGGAAATTAAATAAATGAAGGAGGGGTCTCTAACTTTTACACAGTACTGTATATGCAAAGACACTGTGGAATACATACACCAGCATCATATTCCAGCACACATTTACTAACTATCTGAAGGTCATTTTATTTGTATTCAAATATGAAAATATTAAGTTAGAAGTAAGTAAATTCTTACATGCTTTAAAAGGTTATTTGAAGTGTTTTGCTCTTTTCCAGTGCACTTTCCTCTTCAATCAGGGATCATTCATGATTCAGGGATATGCATTTATCAAGACTTCTTTCTGATGTTGATTTAATGAAATACGCTGCATTTAATAGTATATCACTCTCAGACAGAAAGAAAAAAAAAACGTGTCTTTGAAGTTGCAACATTTGTCGCTGTGGCTGCACCATCAAAGATACAAGCGTTGTACCTCGGCAAAGGACCTTTCAGCTAAAAGACATTAGTAACTCGGGGTCAGGCTGCGAGCCCTTGAGGATACATTTATGTCAGTTTACCTTAGAGGATAGAAATGGACCCTTACTGCACCCCTGTTTCTCACAGAGTAATATACTTTATCGCACATAAGTGTCTGTTGAAAAATGTACGACTAGACCATTAAACAAAGGGAAGTTTGTGTGCACCCCTGCAAATGGACTGCAAGTGGAAGTATGAAAGGGAAGTGAGTTCAAACAGTCAAATCAAGTAAGGAAGATTCCTTAATGTGCTAAGTAACTTGAAAGCTTTTACGCGGCAGCCATTAAGAGCTGTTTGGGCTCCTCATTACCTCAAGGAAAGGAGCGTTATTGTTATGGATGGTGAAATTCCATAAAATGTCCAGTGAGTCACTACCCTGACAATGTTTATAAATATGATGTGCAACGCCAAAGTTTGCCAAAATCGAGGCTGGCTGACAGAAAGGACGCGTAAGCCCTATCACATTCATGAGGGACATTTTGGCTCACAACACCAGACGAGTAGTATGAATGCAATCTTATTGATATTGAGAGCAACAGTTGTTTTTCGGTTTCAGTTGTCAGTAAACTTGTATTGTATGTTTTTTTGAGGATGTAGATGCTTTTCTTGCTTGTTTCTCACATTTCTGCAGAAAATATTAGGTTAAGTAACTCGAGGGTGTGTAATGAGCTGAATAATCACTATTGCAACTTGTAGATTTGATTAAATGCCTTGATAGATGTGCAGTTTCACATTGGATGGTATCATCAGCAACCTTGACTTGGCATTGGTATGAGAGATGAGTCTTGTGTGTATTGATATATAATATTTCTTGCATTGCTGAGAATTTGGAATTAATTTGGTGCAGTGTATATTTTCTGTCAAAACTGTGCAGTAAAGCATTGCATTGAAAGTTATGGCCTGTCCCAAAGTCCAAACTTTTAGTTTGTGGTTTTGCTAACATGCATAGTACAAACACAGTCATATGAAAAAGTTTGAATACCCCTGGTCACCCATGATTTTATTGATTTGCAAATTTTAGAGCACTATTTATTTGCTGAGCAATTTGCATATTGTAAAAAATAAAACATAAAACATAACTTTAAAGCTGGGACTTTTTTGTCCAAATTTAGTTTTTATTTTTTCCAATATGTTAAATTCAGTCAATAAACAGTAATTATGTATAAAAATCTGCAGCCCTATGTTCTCTGTAGATGATATGTTAACTTATTTTCACTTAGAAAATCAGTAAAGCAAGTAACTTGACCGAAATGCTCAAACTTTTGCATACAGCTATATTTCTGAAGTGTGCAAGCAATCGTCAACATCATAAAAGTGCTGACATGTATCGCATCCTAGTGGTGCAGGAAGTTGCCGGTGTTCTCTGAGATCTCTTCATGTGTTATAGTATGTAAACAGCATGTTAGAATGTCAACAACACATCGAACTGTGGGATATATACGCCCAATACCGCTTCAGTGTGGTAATCAGGAAAAGGTTCATTTTGCATGTGTTTAATGTGGTCTTGCACTGTTTTTTGCATGTTAGAGAAAGGAGACACACTTTGACACTAAACAGAAAGCACATCAATACATGTCACATTTTAATTGAATCCTGCTGCCTTTGACATAACCATTCAATAAACATGTCATAGCAGTTGTCATATACTGTCAAACGTTGTCATGACAGAGTATGTTCTGTAATATATCAGTGATATGTTGCTATTTCCATCAATAATCATGAAAGATGATAAATGTCAAGACAGCCTTTATCACTGCGTATTTTTGCTGTGTACTCCAGTTTAAACATCATGACACCAAACATTATGACGTATTATGACAATTAACGGTTATGGTAACATGACACTATCATATTACTAGACATAAATGAGATGAGAGATTGTCATGACAGCATATGACATCTTTTATGACATGTTTATGGCATGGTTATGTAGGGTTTAAGTAAAGTACTACTAGTGTGAACACAAGTACACAAATCAAGTGTGAACTTTGGGCCATTAGCTCTGTGAGTCCCTGTTTTCCCTTCAAAAAAAGTTAAAGAAAATGAAAATTGGATAATTTAAGGAAAGAAAAGTCAAGAAAATTTCAATAATATTTATACATACTTCATGGTATGTGGACAAATACAGGTGTATAAAATCACACAGCCTTGAAATCTCCATAGACAAACACTGGCAGTAGAATTGGTCATATCGAGGAGCTCAGTGATGTTAAACGTGGTACTGTCATAGGATGCCACCTTTGCCACTAGTCAGTTTGTGAAAGCCTGATGTGGCTCTCCTACTGGTTGTTGATCCAAATGTAATTGCAGTGTGACAGACTTACACCAAAAAATTTTCAATCAATCTGCTAGACTTATAGCATCATTATTACTTGCAACATGATTGCAAATATCTATGAATAAATATATCAATCCAAAGTTTGCACAAAGTTTGCAAAACAGTATGTATGTTTCTCATTTTGTACATTTTTGCTAATAAAACACATGATGTTCCCTCCTGAAGACTATGAGGGTTTGAAAACCTGTTTTCGTGGGATGCAAGCAAGTATAACAGAATCATGCAATCCGACACCATTAGGTGAACATATGCTACGGGCCAAATGAGCAACACTGGAAGAATATAATATTTTTTTCATTGATAACAGACAGCAATAAGTTTAGAAAAGATGTGTATTTCGGAAAGTGCAATAATTGATAGCTAATGAGTTGAACTCCTGATGATTCTTCTATAGAGTTTTATTTTTTTTTTATTTGAAGGCTTTATCTGTTCATTCAGGTCATTAGAGGTGCAGAACAATTGGAAATTAAATCAACAGAGAATTTTTAGTACATCAAGTTAGAGAAAGAATATGTGACTGTGAGCCAATAGAACTTGTAAGTTTAACGGAGATGTCAGTAAATATTTTGTGCTGGGTTTTGGCAAAGAGGCTTAATTGCAAACTATTTTTAAAACATAAAAAAGTCCTGTTTGCTTTTTGTCCTCTAAGCCTGTAGTCTAAGTAGAAAACAGAGGAGGTTGTGTGTAGCCTCCATTCAGTAGAAACTACACACACAGCAAATATTAACCGTGTCAGTGGTTACTCTGCGGGCCATACCAGGTAAGACATGTGGGTCTCCATCAAACCACCACCATTTAACTATTTTAAGCACATCCATGTTTGCACAGACCCAGCCAACCAACGAAAACCCACTATGGGTCCTTACCTGTAACCTACCCACTTTTCCACATAACCGCATACACGCTCCATAGAACCACAGTCTAGCTATACCCCCATACAAGGTGGTGCTTTATGTTCATTTACCTATCCACGCTCTGCCCACAAATGTGTTCTTTTGTACTTTTTGACTTTTGTTAGGTTGGACAGGCCTCATAGAAAGCTGGCAAAAATCTAATTCAACCTACTGAGAAACTGTTATTGTCGTTGTTAAGAGTCACCATAATATTAACTTTCTAGATTAAAATGTTATGCTACAGAGCTGGACTGCTTGTTGTAGCTACTCAAAACTAGACAGGTTAACTACAAGGCACATTAAATAATATATAGCCTAAAACTATAAACAACATTATTACATTATAGTCTAGTCCAAATTTGCTATGTAACTTTTCAAAGCAAATAATGTTGTTTTTTTCTGTCACTTCTTCTCCCAAACTTCAGAAGATACTTCTAAAAATGCAAAATCGTAATCTACTGAGTCAGCTCAACATAAACCAAAGAACACATCAATTTATATGAATAAATGAAAACATAGTAATAATAATATTCTGATTTGCCTTCAAGAGATGTTGGAATTTTGGAACCAATAATCATCAACAAACAAATAATACGCAGTTTAGCCATCAAGGACAGACCAATTAGACCCACAACCAGCAGTGAGCAGATTTTATTTAAATATTTAAAGAAAGGACGGTTTTATTCTGTTTCAATGTATTGTTGATATTCAATAATGTTACCTCAGATGGAGGCATTGCACTTGGCTGGTCTTGAGAACAGTTTCTAAGTCTACTTACCTGAGACTGAAACATATCTGAAACCATGAATTAATAATAGATTAATTCATAATCATTACCTATAAATAGACAATAGCTCTGAATGACTTCTATGCTTTTCCATACTCTCTCACATGATTCTGTATTGTGTCATGATGTGAGAAACCACTTAGCCAACTAGCATGTCTATGTATTTTTACACAGCTAACTCTTGAATTTGGACTTATTTAGATCATATCAACCTCCAGAAAAAAAAAATATTACAGGCTATTTTATTGTTGTATGATGGAGCAAGTTACTTATTAATACACATAGCCTTATCGATACAAACGCAACTACAGAGTCTAATAGTTTTCCAAGCATACTATTGGGGCCTACATACAGCCTGTTTAAAAGGAGCAAAATGAGCAGTTTTTCCATGTTGTTTTAACTGGTTTATGAACGCTTTGTTGAGGTTGGAACACAACAACGGAAACGTTAAAGCATGAGCTTTGGCCTTAGGACGCATGTGGGGTCAAGACATTTACTCATTTAAAGGCATTTCTGACAGTATAAACATGCCCAACAATTTCCAGAGGGGAAAAAAGAAATGCTGAAGACAAAACATTCGGATGGGGAAAAAAAAACACATGAAATGACTATAATTGATGACAATTACAAGACTTATCATTTCAACTTTCCAAATCATTTATTTGCCTTTAAATAACTTAATGACTTCTGGAACCATCGCAAACCGAGGCAGAAGATTTATTGCCAGGTATTTTAATAAGGCTAAGGTGCATGACGGCACACGTTCAGGGCTTTTAAAACGAAGAGTTCTGTGAAATGTAGGTGGTAATGTATGCATAGCTTTAAAGGGAACCCTACGTGAACCCATTTTACTCAGTGTTGTTCCTACACCCTAAACTGAGCGGTTATCAGCGCTCCATCTCTTTTGGGGGAGCGCATGAGACCCTTTCGCCACTTGAGAAATGCAGTGTTGGCCATTGTCTTCTTAACAATCGTAAATCTTTAGCATAATCTGCTGTCACAACAGTGCAGATAACAGATAATAATCTCTCTTTCTCTTTCTCTGTGGAACCTGCAGGGCTGTGGAGGGTCCATCCTGGCAGAGAATGTGTCTGTACACACATGCACATACATTTGGACTGGTTTTGATATTACCTTGAAAGTCTGCTATGTCAGTTTGGTAGTTTATTGTGTTCCTCATTGTTTGTACAAATACTAATTCAAATTAATTAATTGACCAAGTAACTGATTGATTCGTGGGGTGCAGTGCTGTCTCAGCGAACAGATACTGAACAAGATGATTTATAATGCAAAAAAAAATTGAAAAAAGCAAAAAAGTCCTTGTGTTTTTTCAAATGAGTCACACTTTTAATCCCACACCCATGGTAAAATCACTGTAATGCACAGCTTCATGTGGCTTCAATATACAATGTCAACAACATAAAATGTCATAAAATGCACAAATTTCCAATAGATAATTTAGTTTTTTAAGTTGAATGAATCATACAGTATGCATTCACAATTCTACCACCAAGAAATATAAATTGTTCACAGTTGGCTATTGTTGCCATGCAGCTATTGGCTACTGAAGGAGAACAAGAACTTTCATTCACCCATCATTGTACGCCACAGTCATTACATGAACATTTAAATTTTTATCATGTAACAATGAAAATATAGCACTATCTATTATGCAATGCAGTAACTTTCACCTCATAAGTAGTTTTTGATCACTAAATTACCACAGAAACGACTATGCTAAGGTCCGCTAGTGCCTTATTGCAATTTCCTGTGTTGTAATAGTATTAAGCTAATGGTGCCACACACACACTGGGTTCAACAATACTTAAGACAGATCTACCAGAAACACAGGCATTTGAAGCACATAAGACAGTCAAATAGGATATTCTTTACTTTTTGGATTACAGGTTTACAGTACATACTCAGTACATTCAGATATAGACTGTTTAGACTGTTAGCTACCTTTTAGCTTGTTTAGTCTTTTTGTCCAGCTCTTTAGAAAATAAATTATCACCCCCTCAGTTTAAACAAACTGGGTTTGTACCTTATCAGCACACTCAGTGGTCCATGTGAGTGGCATAATAGTTTGTGCACAGCACAATGGTTTTAGTGACTTGGCACATAAATACAGAAGTTGTGAGATGTTCATTTACAATGGCTTTAAATGTGGCACAACTAATTAAATTTTAGGATTTTAACTATTCATTAACTGTTCATATTGATAATATCAGGATTCACCTCACCTCCCACCACCCCCACCTGTTATCAATGCTCAGCCCACTCAGAGACCCACCGTGACACTGTGTTTCACTCAGAAATATACTAGCATTCAAAAGTTCGGACTCATAATCCAAACATTTTCAATCACTGTTTTCAGTATAATACACAAGACCAATGATGTCTTGCTTTACAGGCAGTGAAGGTCTCTGGAGTTTTGTATATTGAGAGGTAATAGCAACTTCCAAATGAAAATGCAACACTTAAAATCAGTTTTAGACCTTTTACCTGCTTGCTTGTAAAATAATGAGGGAATAACACACACCAGAGCAGCCAACTGTCCAATTGATATTGAGCCCCTACAAATGGGGGCTATGTATGTTGTTGTAATTCCTGCACTGTTCACCCAATTTGGATGCAAATACTGTCAAATTATAACTGAACATCTAAAATAACAATAACCTTGTCATTGTCTAATTATTTATGGACATGACTGTACTGTAGTACAAAAACAGCTAAAAAAAACCTGTATAACACTGAGAATAAAGTTATAATAAAATGAGTATGAGTAAATATTTACAGCATATTATTTACCATTTATCATCATATATTAAATAAAATATTTGGAAATTCCTTTTAGCATGTAGTATTTTATTTTTCAAGTTAAAATCGAATGAAATTTAATTCAAAATCAAATAACATAGTGGCAAATAATTGATATAACAATTGCTGTGGTAATTACTCAAAAAAATCCAATGCAATGCATATTAGCATATTTGTTTGATATTAGCATATTTGTTTGATCAGATGCTTAGATTATTATGAGCATTTATCAATGAAGTGACAATTCTTATTAAGTCTTACTGTAATGTGTTACACTCCTTTGTTACAGGAGAAAGTAATTACATTATGGTAATGCATTACTTTGTACCACGCTACCCACAGCAGTGAACATCACAAGTGATTCCAAACTTTTGAACGTTAGTGTACGTGACTGTATGGAAGGAAAATGCTCAATGATTTCCTCTTTGCATTGGCTTTAGTGCACATTAAGGTTAAGAACATTTTTCCTCCTTTTGTAAAGTTACCAGTTTGGAGATGATGAGGTTTAGTTAAACAACTGTGCTTTTTAAAGTTCATCAGTTCACCTGGTGAAGCACAGAGATGAGCCCACTACAGTAATCACACACATCACAAAGTTCAGCAGTTCATTACATACAAGGCACAGAGAGAAGGGGGCGTTCAGGTAAATGACAGAAGTGACAGATGGAGTGAATGATGAGAGAGAGAGAGAGAAAGAGAGAGAGAGGGATGGGGAGGGTGTTTCAGGCTTTTAGTCAGACAGAAAACACTGTCTTGTGGAGGGATGGACGATGATTAATAAGGCAAACTGAGGAAGGTGTGTGAGCAAGATAGGGAGAGAAAGAGAAAGAGGGAGAGAGTAAAGTTAGGCAAAGAAATATAGGAAATGTAGAAAAGGAGAGAGAGAGGTAGAAAGCAAGAAAGATAGTGATGCAAAGGGAAGAGGGGAAAAAGAAAGAAAGAAAGAAAGAAAGAAAGAAAGAAAGAAAGAAAGAAAGAAAGAAAGAGAAAGACAGAGGGAGACAGAAAAAGGAAAAAAGAAAGATGGTGAGAAACAAATGATAGAGAAGGGGAAAGAAAGAGACAGGGAGAGATAGGGAGAGAAATATAGGGAATTAAGAAAGAAAGGAAGAGGGAAATAGAGAAGAGAGAAAGAGATGGACAGCAAGAAGGAGAAAGAGAATGATGAAAAAGGGACACAGTGTGGAGAAAAGAAATTGATAAAAAAGAGATGGAGAATGGAGAGAGAGTATGCTATATAAATAAATGAGGAAAAGAAAGAGAGGAAGAAAGCTAGAGCGACAGAGAGAGAGTGGAAGCTATGGAGAGACATGTAGGGAATGAAGAAATAAAGGGTGTATGGAAGAAAGAAGGGAAAGAGAAAAAGGTAGAAAGTAAGAAAGAAAGAGAAAAGAGAAAATGGGGAGAGGGAGAAACAAAAAAGAAGGGAAAGGGAGAGGAAGGAAGTAATAAACAGACAGAAACAGAAAATGACAGAAGGAAGATAAAAAAGAAAGAAAGAAAGAAAGAAAGAAAGAAAGAAGCGAAAAAGAAGCAAAGAAAAAGAGAGATAGAAAGTTAAAAAGAGATGGAATAGGAGAGAGAGAAAGAGAGAGAAGTTGTACTGTATAGTTTTCCACCCTCAGGCACAACTGCCTGCTTCCTACAGCAACCATCCGATTTGCGTAGCCTATGAAATAATGATGTACTGTCTGTCTGTCTGTCTGTCTGTCTGTCTGTCTGTTCTCATCTCATCTCATCTCATCTCATCTCTCATCTCTACAGTTCTTCTGTCTTCCTTACTTCTCTTCTCTTCTCTTCTTTTCTCTTCTCTTCTCTTCTTCTTTACTCCTCTCTGTTCTTCTTTACGCATCTTCTCTCCTCCTTGTCCCTTCTCTTCTTGTAATCTTTCCTCTCTCTTTTGTCTCACCTGAATGGTGCTTATGAATTGCTTAGACAGGTGTTGATGTTGGTTACTCCTCTCTGGCTTTAGCGTTTGGCTTCTTGATCACACACACACACAGACACTCACACACACACACACACACACACACACACACACACACAAGCTCTGTCACCTGCTGACAGAATCTTGGCACGAGTGTGTCTTTAGTGTGTGTGTGTTGGAAGAGAAGAGTTTGGCAGGCTTGCTTGTCTCTTCATCAGCACAAAACCATGCCTTAGTACCTATTACAACATATTAAATCTGAACGCTCACCGGGCCTGCTCGTGATTTGTGTTAGCACTTGACTAGCTGGAAGGGAATGTGTGTTTACCACACATGGACTCAGTGGGATTGCTTCATAGAGGTGAATGGCACAGCCAGTGCTTAAGAAAAGCACTTAATGCCTGAGGATGTTATGGATTGTAGGAGGGAAACTGTGCTTTAGTCTTTAATCAACACTTATTCAGGTCTGGATAATCAGTGGAGTTGCAGAGAAATGCTTCGAAAAGTGTATGTGTGTGTGTGTGTGTGTGTGTGTGTGTGTGTGTGTGTGTGTGTGTGTGTGTGCATGTTTGAAGCTCCACATTACTGTCCAGCTCTGGCTGTTTATCTCCAAGCTCTGATGATATCACTTTTTGTTGTCTCTCCTTGAGCCAGTCAGCTAAGCTGTAATTGGTAACCTGAATTGTTGTAGCCAATCAGAATCTGAGTTTTGTCTACAATTCTAAGAAGTGTAAATCTGAATCTGGAATTTCAGAAATGGCACCCTCAGGACTTTTCTAACACACTGACACAAAAACAAGAGGCTGGAATCATGTTTCCACAGACGATTTTGAGATTCTCTAGTTATGAATGTAAGAACCAGCAGTCAGTAAATCAACAGTGCAAATTGTTTGATTAGTTTCAGTCATAACAGAACCTTGTTTTTCTGAGGTGATGCACAGTTAATTATTACCAGGATTTCACAATATTCAACGGTATTTTTTATATTTGAAATACTATACTCATCATTTTATTGTTAAATCCATTCATCTTAAAATAGTTTCTCTAATAGCACAGGAAATTACTGCTACAGTTGACATTAAGCTGTACTGAGCCGTATTATGGGATAAGGCAGCAACCGAGAGTTAAAATGTGTACACATTTTAATAAACATATTTTTAAAGTATTTTAATTTGGATGATTCAGGTTTTGGTGTTTTAAAGTTTTTCTTTTTTAAATGCTGAAACACTGAGGTGTGGACAAAAATGTTATTGTAAAGTGATGTGAATCGAGGATAAGATTTTACAATTAATATATGATACAGAATACAGAACAAAGAAAAAACAAACCAGCCTGTCACAGGACAGAAGTATTTAGATTAACCAATGATAACCAGTGACTATTGCTAGATGACAACTTTTAGCAACTTACCATGATGACATGTTAGTATGAGTATGAAAAGAGCTCAGTGAGGAAAGTGAAACAATGTCTATGATGAAATTTCTAGGTTGAGTCTGCACAGGCACCGGTATCATCAGGAGGTATTTGCATTTTAAAAGTACATGGTGAATAAATATATTCATTGATATTGTTTTTTTAAATAACTTATTTATCGGTCTGGTCAGTAAATTATCATACTGAATTGCATTACTTTTACAGTTGTTATGTGAAAATACAGGAAATTTCTGTATTTTATTTTCAACTCCTTACTGTTAGTGTACAGCAGAATAGAGCTACTATCACAGTTCTATTTTACTTTTTTTTTTTTACTATTTATTTACTGGTAATATGGTGCAGTAAAATACCATATGGAACTAGTAGCCTGTCATTTACTGTAATTTTACAGGACTTTTTTTACTAGTGTAACTGTATAGGAGAAGAAAAAGGTGTTCTAATTTTGGAACATTTCTGTTGTTCCTTTCATCATGAAATGGTTGCACAATATAAAAACCTCTCTTATATGAACTTCTTGACTCAATGAATTTTCTCTAGTGCAATAGTCTCACACACTCTGTATATTGTCAAAAACTCTGATATATTTTGTTGCTTAAAACTACAAAGAACTGGCTACTTTGACAGCCATTTGACTGACATGTAAAATAACTCACAATGTACCACTGTTTTAGTATGACATTTTGGAGCCGGCAACAAAATACATCCACAGGAAATCAAAGTGATCTCTGTCAGAAAACACACAAAGATGTCTCACTTAGTGGCTACAAAATTCTTGAATATCTTAAATATATTCTTAAAATGTGATGCCATGAAGATCACAAACATTTTTTAATCATTCATTCATTCATCTTCTCAAACCGCTTGATTCAGCTAGGGTTGAGTAGCAATAGGGAAAGCAGAGAATTCCAAATGACCCTGTCCCCCTAACTTCCTCCGAACTCATTCTGGGGCATCCCAGGACGACTTGGAGATATAATCCCTCCAGTGGATCCTAGGATGACATCGGGGTCTCGTCCCAGTAGGCCATGCCTTGTAAACCTCTAATGGGAGGTGGCCGGGGGGCATCCTAATCAGATGCCTGAACCACCTCAACTAGCTCCTCTCAATATGGATGAGCTCTACTCTGAGCTCCTCCTGGATGAC
>NW_023494792.1:43906356-43908856 GCF_904425465.1 Colossoma macropomum | reverse complement strand
GCTTCACAGAGCAGAAGAACAACGATGAGGTCAAGCTGAAGTTTGGACTTCAACAAATATGTTTATGAGATGTTTCTGTGCTGGGATTGTCCTTTGCAAATTTGCTTAAAATAACAGCGAAAAATATACTGTACAGTTTTCCACCCAAACCCCTTAACCCCAAATGTGATTGATCAGCCAAGACATGTTGACATTGAAGCTATGAGGCTAATCTATCTAACAAGAAGTTGAAGCTTATTAGCATGCTAATTAGCATCATGCTAACTCTATGCTTAAATCATAATATACTTGTCTTAAACAGTGTAGAGTTATTCAGTGATCTCAAATGGACTTACTTCTGTGGTCTCACACTGGATGGTGTATTGTTGTCTATCAAAATGAACAAAAGTATATGATGTTTTATTTTATAATAATATCAAGTTCAGATACCTTCCAGACCTCTGAAGTCATACATCAATCTGTAGTCAGCGTCATGCCCATATTAAGAAAAGCAGATTTGAAATGAAAGGCGTTTTTCGAAAATTGCCAGTATCACATCCTGTGGTAAACATAATGGTTTCAAACTATTCATTTTGTCCTAAATATATTTGTCCCCAGTATGCTGATGTATGAGGTCATTAAGTAGTTGAAATACAAATAATGCTACAGAAATGCAACAAGCAAGTTACCACTCCAGCTCACTGAAATTACATCACATGAAAGCGAGTCTACTATTGAACTTCAACACTATTTCACATCAAACCAGCTCAAACTGTAGCCTAAAACTACCAAAGCAACTTAACTGCAACGTTTGGCAAAGCTTGTTATTGGTTGGTGAGGTGAAGTCTTCTGCTCTCAATTCAGTGTGCAAGCAGTGTTAGCTTGCACATAACAATATGTGGGATCCTTAATGACCTTGTTATAAGAAGATCTAGCAACGATCAGAAGAAAAATGTCAGTACAACAAAACATCGCCTTTGGAACATCTTTGTTTAGCACAGGGCACGACAGCAGAGATTTTTTAACTTTTTAAAACTTTTTTTAAACCTTTTCCCTCAAAGAGAAACCAGCTTAGACCTGGAATTCCTAATGTGGACATGATGCCATCTAAAGAGGTCTATGGCTCTTAAAATACACTGTTTCCAAATAAAGTTAGTTTTCACTTAAGTGCTTAAAGGTGTTATTAGCATAACACAGCTATGTGCTAATTCTCTGGTATTTAGCTTCAACACTCAGCTTCATGTTCAAGTGTCTTTCTTGGCATGAACAGCAAGTTTTACATGAATAATGATTTGACAGTTTTCTTTTTCAAACTATTGGTCCCAAATGTACTTGAAAGATTTGAGTGCTGACATCACAACAAAATCTAAAGAGCTTCATGTTTAATGTTTTGTTGTTGCAGACTGATTGAATTATTTGGTGAAAAACATTCTGAAAAGCTGTAGGTTTCCCCAAATTCCTGATGGACATGGTATTCTATTGGAGATACCTGGATAATACTGCAGAGTCGAACTTGGGAGAGGTTTAGCAGATGAGTCATACTGCACGACTCTAATCATGTCCCAAACCCTTCATCTTAACCTAAGTCATCTATATTATTAGAGTGATTTACTGAAGAATCAGAAACACAAATGTGTCTTTGTAGCACTGAGTATGAATGGATTCTGTCATATACAAGTGTAGGAAAAGCTGGCAGAATGATGGTTACAACACATTCCAAAAAAGTTGGGACAGAATCCATTGAAGACAATGAATGTTGTGAAGTGTTCAAAAAAATCTTAAAGAGGTGATGCAATCATGCTTAAAAGGGAAATCCCCAGGAAAGGCCTAGACTTTTATAAGCAAGGATGGGTTGAGGCTCGCCACTTTGCAAAAAATGTCTAATCAAATCACACTTTATGCTGCATAATAAAGATCCAGGTAATTATTATTAAAATCTCCATGTGCAAAGGACAAGGCCAAAAATCACAACTAAATGACCATGACCTTTGATTCCTCATTTGGCACTACATTAAAATCTGGCATGCTTTTGTGATAGAGACCACCACATGGGCTCAGGAATACTTAAAAAAAAAAATGTTGTCAGTGAACACTGTCTGTCACTGCGTCCACAAATGCAATTTAAGACTTTACTATGCACAGTGGAAGTCATATGTCAACAATGTCCTGAGGTGCTGCCGACTTCTCTGGGCTTGAGCTCATCTGAAATGAAGTGATGCCCAGTGGAATCATGTATTATGGGTCTGACCTTTCAGATTGTTTAAGGAAATGATAGATGCTGCATTTTCCAGGCTAAAGACACAAAGGGCCATCCAGATTGTTGCTAGTATTAAGTTCAGGGTCTTTCATGGGGGGATATTAGTAGGTAACCTGTACATCTGTAAAGACACCATTCATGCTGAACACGTTTTGGAGTGACATATGTTGCCTTCTAGATGACATCTTCTTTAAGGGAAACCCATGCGGATTTTAACATGGACTACACCAAGCCATGTTCTGCACATGTTCGAACAGCATGGCT
>NW_023494792.1:43896356-43901356 GCF_904425465.1 Colossoma macropomum | reverse complement strand
TTATTTCATTTATTTTATTTTTTATTTTTGGACAGCTCTTCATGCCACCTCCTGTGGCCTCTTTACATCAGGTAAAAAAAATGTCCACCATCCTCGTCAACACAAATGAGTGGGGGGGCCGCTCACTTGAGGCTGCATTTACTCCAAGTCACTGGGGCGCTGTGCCACTTCAGACACCAGTGTAGTATCAGCAAGTAACAAGATGCAAGACATGTAAGGCCATAAAGGGGGAATGCTCTTTCATTGGACAGACAGCAAGAGAGAGCTGCTGCACAGTGCAAAACAAGTGGCCATGAAGCAGACAGGTCACTTCTAGCCGTACTATATCTGTTCATGCCAGACACTTAATTCACCTGTCCAAACCCACAGCCCAGCACAGAATATCCATGGGTATGATATGTTATTAATTATGCATGTAATATATTGCATGTAATTGCGCTCAAAGCATGGACTAGAGGAATTTGGGGGTGGGTTTAACAGGGGATGTATCTTTGTTTCGGTTGGATTTTGACTGAAAATTAACAGTGAGGAACTTCACTTCTTAGAATTTCAACAGAAAGCAAGACATCCCCAAATTTTTGAAAGGAAATGTAACTCGTAGTCAGTCCTTTTTATCCCGTTCGTTGACTGCTTTGGATGTTGTAACTGAATCATGAACAAATGGCTGTTAAACACGGTTCTCTATGTGTCTGTGGTCAGCTTGGCCATAAGGGAGCTGTAATACACCTCCAAAAATCAATATGATTTAATTAAGCCATCTTAAATGTGTGTGAGGAAGAGTGTTTAGAGTTTGTGTGTGTGTGTGTGTGTGTGTGTGTGTTGGGGGTTCCCTTAAAAAGGCCCTTGCTGCCATTTTAAGCTCACATTAGGTAAGAATGCAGTGTCAATTGTAGTAATCCTATAGCTGCTCTCCACAACTGTCCCTAGGGTGCTTAGCCACTCCAACCACACTAATGTGTGCAATGGAGTGTGTGCACATGTGAGTGTGTGTGTGTGTGTGTATGCGCACACACACTGGTCATTATTTGAACCACTTCTTGTTTGTTTGCATTTTTGTATACTTAGATTTTATATTGGTTGTCACTGAATGGCAGGTTAGAGCAGATCTATGGGCTTGAACTGATTGAGAAGTGAATGGTGCGTCCCATGGGCACTTTTGAGTAGCCTGTTGTTTCTCTACTGTGTGTGTGTGTGTGTGGGTGATATGTGTGCAATAATAAAAATCTACCAATTGTTCGCTTTATTTGATCTTGTTTTTAACATATAAAATAAATGCAATAATAGCATTGAAAAATCATGTTGTTAGAAGAGAAATGTAGCTTAGATGGAGGAGACACTTTTTCAGTTGGACTTAAAGTAATGGTCACCAACCCTCCTCCTGAAGAACTACTTTTCTTAGTTCCAACCTGCATCTAAAATACTACCCCCTCCTTACCTAACACTAATGCATCTGATCCAACCAATCAGAGATTTCTGAAGATGTTAATTAGCAGGAGCAGGTGTGGCAGATTGTGATTGGAACTATGCTCTGCTGGAAGGTTGGTGACCACTGTGTTTAAGAGTTAAACTAGCAACTCAATCTTAGGAAGAGACTCTAAACTCCAATCTAATCTTCATTATGGGATTTTTGTTAATGTTCTGTAAAGTTTGTCCAGCTTCGCAATAATTTCTATGAAAGAACATATGTGTGGACATCAAATGCGTGGACAGCATTTCTGTTGGCCCATTCAATGCGGAATGTTCACACAATATACAACCATTTCCAAAAACGTTTGGACACTGTTTCCAACGTTTGGAAAATGTAAATAAAAAACAGAATGCAGTGATGTGCAAATCATTTAAACCCAATATTTAATTGAAAATAGTACAAAGACAACATATCAAATGTTAAACTGAGAAAGTCTATTGTTTTTGAAAAATATGTGCCTATTTTGAATTTGATGATGTTTCAAAAAAGTTGGGACTGGGGCATGTTTACCATTGTGTTGCATCATCTTTTCTTTTAACAACACTGTGTATGCATTTTGGGAACTGAGGAAACTAGTTTTTCATTTTCCCATTCTTGCTTGATATAAGATTTTCAGCTTTTTAACAGTTTGGGGTCTCCTTTGTTGTATTTTTTGCTTTATAACTCGCTAAATGCTTTCAGTCGGTGACAGGTCTGGACTGCAGGCAGGCCAGTTTAGCACCCAGACTCTTTTACTATGGAGCCATGCTGTTGTAACATGTGCAGAATGTGGTTTAGCATTGTCTTGCTGAAATAGGCAAAGCCTTCCCTGAAAAAGACGTCACCTGGATGGCAGCATATGTTGCTCCAAAACCTGTATGTATTGTTCAGCATTAGTGGTGCCTTCACAGATGTGCACTAATGCACCCTTTACCATCACGGGTGCTGGCTTTTGAGCTGTGCGCTGATAACAAATGGGATGGTCCCTCTCCTCTTTATCCTGGAGGATGTGGCGTCCATGATTTTCAAAACAGAATTTCAGTTTTTGATTTGTTAGACCACAGGACACTTTTCCACTTCACCTCAGTCCTTCTTAAATGAGCTTGTGGCCAGAGAAGGCAGTGGCGTTTCTGGATCCTGTTTATATAAGGTTTTTTCTTTGCACAGTAGAGTTTTTCTTGCATTTGGATGTTCACAGACAATGGTTTTTGGAAGTGTCTCTAAGCTCATGCAGTGATTTCCACTACAGAATCATGTCTGTTTTTAATGCAGTGCCACCTGAGGGCCTGAAGATCACGGCCAGCCAGTATTGGTCTTTGGCCTTGTCCCTCACATACAGAGATTTCCCCCAATTCTCTGAATCTTTTAATGATATTATGCACTGTAGATGATGAGTTCTTTGCTGTTTTACATTGACAAATGTTGTTTTTGAATTGTTAAACTATTTGCCCATGCAGTCTTTCACAGAGCAGTGATAACCTCCGCATCTTTGCTTCTGAAAGTCTCTCTGAGATGCTCTTTTGGTGTGTAATAAAATTAACTCTGAAAAAATAGGGCAAGATTTTGATGACAGCAACATTTTGAATGTGTTTTTGTGAGTGTATGTGTGTGTGTTTGGCCCATGCTCATTCTGATGGAACTGCCCCTTGCCTCTCTCTCTCGCCCCCACACACATTCTTCTGCCCCTTTAGCCCCTTCCCCCACTTCAGCTTCCTCTGCTTGACCGCACAGTGGACAGTGGCACCGCCTCAGGTGGGACAGAGTGCTTTTCACATGAAAGGTAGGATTGTTGTCAGTGTGTGTGTGTGTGTGTGTGTGTGTATGTGTGTGTGTGTCTGTACTGACATCTGTGCCTTTGGATGGACTCCCACCCCACCTGACCACCTGGCCTGGCCTCCATTCTCTTAAAGTGAGTTTTAGCAATAGGCCAAGAATAATATGCTAATAATGCATCAAAATGCTGATGATGCATCACATGATCATTACATGCCTTCACAACATTACATTATCAGTGCTGAAACTGCTTGGATAAAGCATCACAAACTTGCCTTACTGTTACCTATGAACATGGACAAAAGCACAGACAAAATTCAGGCCTCAAGAAGGCCCCCTCCTACTGTTACTGTCTTTGTGACATACTTTTGTCTATTTTTATACATAACAGTATGTCATACAGTGTCAGAAACCACACAAGCAAGTCTATTAGCTTTCATTTCTTGTTGGCTACAGTAGCCTCATAGCTGTGATGCAAAAATAAGGCTGTGGTGAAACTTTCGTATAGCTACTTGTGAGCTGCATGCAATTTTTTGTTACTACTCTAGTTAGCCCATGGATGGATTACTAAATTGGCCAAAGGAGCCAATTCCCAGGAGCCTGTGACTGCCAAGGGCCTTAAGGAACCTCAGACCACAAGGCTATAGGAAGCTGAAAAACTGGGAACCGGGTGTTGTAAGACCATGATAGCCAAATTAGCAGCTTGTGTTTTTTGATGCACCCTAGCTGTCACTGTCATAACAACTTTAAAAAGCTGAACCAGTGTGGAAAAAAGACCAGCAGCTGAAAAGAGAGAAATGTGAATACTTTCTCAAGCTATTAAGGAGCACCACAAGTTCACTGAGGTCTGCAAATTAGTCTGCACCCTGTGTAAAATAAGGAGGCATTAAGAGAGGAGAAAATGATCAATCTAGCTACATAAACGCTGGCACAAGCAGACATTTAAACAGCAATTACCATTAGCTCACCAGTTAAGCCAGCTGGTTGCAGAAACTTTGGGAAACTCCTGGTTGTTGTTTTGGCTCAGGTAACTGACAAAATGAAGTACTTCCAACCTTACAGTTACTCAGGATGACCTCTTTTCAACTGTCCAATAAACCAGCTTCTGTTTAACTTTCTTTGAAATTAATCTTTTGAAATGAAATGAATCGTTTGTTTGGTGAAATTAATCGTTTGAAATGATATCATTCAACGTGATTGCATGTTGTGCTATTGGCATTTTGATAGTTTATTTCCTGAAACTTGTTTCATGACATTCAGACAGTTGCAGGAACAGGGACTGTAAGTAAGTTGCAGGGTGCTTTACATTATGCAGCTCAACTGAAATGTAGTTTTTTGTAAGTTTCAAGCAACTAAAGTTTCCACATATATAGAATATTTACATCACGTTAGGTTGTATTTTGATATAATCACTGATTGAATGGAAGGCTTACGAAGAAGCCCACCCTCCACAGGCACACATAGATACACACAGACACACACAAACTTGTCCCCAGGGCCTCAAAGCTCTGGTGGGTAACAGGAGTATTTAGCGCTATTGGTCGTGGTCCTGAGCGGTTACAAAACGCTTGCAAACGGATACACACCGCTGACCGTGTGTGTGACCCCAGAGCGCAGCGGGGCTCTACACACTCATCACTTTACGCTACACACACACTCTCCTGACCACCGTGCTCACACACACTGCCCCGACGCCATGGAGACGGGCACTGAGGTGAGCGTCGGAGTGCGGGTGGCTGACCGAGGTTCAGATTACGCACCAGGAGGAGTGTGTGTGTGA
>NW_023494792.1:43826356-43891356 GCF_904425465.1 Colossoma macropomum | reverse complement strand
GCAAACACTCTGAATGGATTACTGATTACAGGGTTAAATGTCCTTTACAAAATTCAGGAAAAGAATTGCAAAGCAAGGTGAACCAGTGTGAATGCGGGAGAACATTTTAGTTATGACAGGTATGACATGCCACCATAACCTTTGGGTATGTAGATGTTTGGTGGGAAATTTTGGGTCAGCATTCTCTGGGGTTTAGCCTCAGCAATGACTTCAGTGATCATCTCACAAGCCACGGTCATTTTTCAACACATCCTCATTCTCAGATTTCACAGGAATTATTGCATGTAGTAGTGACTGTTGACATTTCCTATGGATTAGTCTCAAGGTCGTAAAGAAAGCTATAAGAGTTAAACTAGGCCTTGGCCCTTTGCCCTAGCCTTTTCTATGAATGATCTCAATATATAACTGTAGAATGCTCTATAATTACAGAATGCAGTAATGCTTTGATGCCAAAGGAAAGGCCTTCATTAATTGGACCAGGTGTGTAAGATTAGGGTTGGAGCTAAACTCTGCAGGGTGGTAGATCTCCAATCCTGGACCAGGATTGGGCACCCCTGTTGTAGAGCTCATTAGGCCAACTTGTGTTTTTTCTTAAAAACCCTGGGCCAGGTATAGGTACAAGCGCATGTGCAGTGCCAAATGTGCCTTGATGCTCCCACGATATGCGCTCACACTGCATCTGAAACTAAGATTTGATTAAGGCTGTAGAGGACCACTAATTGTGCAAACTGACCACCTGATGCTCTGTGCTTATGAGATACAGGGTCTAAAACATGCAGTGAAGTAGTGGATTGTCGAGTGCATTTCGCAGGTGCATCATGGTGCATTTTGTGCTACATCTTTGCTTACACATCTGATCTTGAGAGTTAAATAATATTATTTTGATGTTATTCATTCCTTCAGCGTGTCTTTGAGGTTATGTGCCTCCATTTAGCTGCTAACATGTTTTTGTGACATCTAGTTTTAAAAGCCAAAAATAATACACACAAATTGGCTGCTGCGAGTTCAGACTTTCATAAACTGAGTGGAATATGTAACTGCCACCCATTTTTCGCATAATCCACATCTTGAGCGGCCTTCACTTAAATACATATGTATGAGGTAGAGAAGCACATTCTGCATTTTTCCATGCTCATGGCCTATAAACTGCACCTTTAGGCTTGTGCACCAGTTCCATATGTAACACAAGGTCAGAACGCATCAAATTTGTGCCTGAAAATGGTGCAAACGGCTTAGTACATCAGGCCCTCTGTGTTTCTGTGTTTGCTATTGGTTTTGCCGTGCACAATAACAAAGCATTGTGATCTTGCGTAATAATCAGCTTTTTCCTTCCTTCTAATGAACAAGAGATCAACACACCAAATTTAAAGGGGAAATTGAATTAGTTTTTCCAAATTTCTGTATTATGAAATGGGTTAAGATGTAAATAATGTTATTCATAGTGGTTTAATGCGAAATGATCCATGCATGAATACAATGCCTGATGTATGAAACTTTGTTTTACAATAGTGAAGAGATTTTGGACTAAAATGTATTTTTAAAATGCAGAGATATACTTCCAAGGCATTATGAGGAAAAAAATTGGGATTTGACTACTACTTTACCATCATCAACTTTACATATAAAAATTCAGAAGACACAATGTGACTCCCCAGTCTGTTAGTTTGTTTACAATGGACCATTTCACAACGAATTGCTCTGAATGACTTTATTTGCATTTTAACCTCTGAACTATTGAAGAACCTTTGAAAAACCAGTAGAAATCCCATTTAAGTCTTGAATAGAATTATTGATCTCTTAAGGCCACCACACATTGCATAGCAGATATAGTACACAGCAATACTACACAGAATACATTGCAGTGAGAGTGCTGATAAAACGTCAAGCTCAAGTTCATTTTTACACTTTATTTGTATAAAGTTAATGAAATAAAACTTTCAACATCAATTATGAATGTGCCTCATTTTGTGTCATCTGACTAGCTCCTCACAAACTCATTGTATTTCAGCTAAAAGGTTTAAGGTGAAAGAAAGACTAGGCTCATAATGTTAGCTGAGCTGCATTAGCATTTGTCTGTTTGTCTTAAAAACCTTTGATGGCTGCCATTATTCCTGTAAATTTCAAGCCACATGTGATCTAGCATGGCTTTTTGTGATCTTCATATGTTATTATTTAACATAACAATGGCAGAATTCTGAGTGGTGTGTTGTGGCGCTCAAAGACATTGGGCAGTGTTCAGAGTTGCTGAGTTTGCCAAATGTTACTGCCATTGTGTATGTCATTAAAAACAATAATTTTCGAATTTTTGGATGCTGCATGGCACAGCATGGCACTTCCAGTGGCCTTAAAACTGTACCACATGATGAAATTGTCTTTAAGACAATTTATCCACATTTTCAAACATCTATTTTTTTAGTCTGTATTGTTGGACCAATATCTCAACATGTTTAATTGTCTGCCTTTTGTACAATGAATGCAATTTTTCAATTGGGCTGTTTGTTATAGCCATGCCAGGACTGGGTATAACAATGTTATAAAGCTATTATGACAGGTGTAATAGGCAGTTAAATAGGTGGCATTGGTGCATAATGCATTTGAAATGGCTCATTGTGCTGGCAGCTGAGGCATTAAATGGCCTTTTCAGTGAGGCCTGCTGAAGCACTGACTGAAGAACACTGAAACACTCCTGAATGCGTCTGACGAGACAATACATGTCACACAATGAAACACGTCTAAATCTGCACCTCAGGCTCTCTCTCTCCCTCCTCTCTCCCTCTCTCACTCACTTTCTCTCTCTCTCCCTCTCTCTCTCACTTCATTCTCTCCGTCTTGCACTAAACGCACAATGGCCTTGATGAAAAAGGAGACACTCTGTCTTTTCTGCGGAAGTGTGTGTGTGTATGTGTCTGTGGGGTTAGGTGTGTGTGTGTGTGTGTGTTTAAGGGGTTGCAATTGATCTCATATTTAAACCTGAATGAATTCTCCTGATGTGTGTGTGTGTGTGTGTGTGTGTGTGTGTGTGAGCATGACGGCTTTGTTGAGGACACTCTCTCTCTTGCTCTCTCTTTCATTCTCTCTATATGTCAGTCTCTTTCCCTATATATTCTTTCTTTCTCTCTCCTTTTCTTTTTGTCTTGTGTGCTTCCTCTCATTTAGTCTCTTTCTTTCTCTATTTGTCTCACTTCATTTCTTACTTTCTCTCTTTCTCTCACTCTTTTTCTCCCTTTTGCTCTCTTCCCTCTTTTTCTATCCACTTTCTTTCTTTCTTTCTTTCTTACTTTCTTGCTCCTCTCTCCATCCTCTTTTCCCTTCTCTTTTCTTTTCTCTGTCATCCTCCATAGCTTTCTTTCTTTTCTCTTTTCAGATTTTCTGCTCTCTCTCTCTCTGGCTTTCCTTCTATCTCCCTATATATCTTAGTGAATTCTTCTTTTTATCTCTCCCTTTTATACCTTCTCCTTTTCTCTTTTTCTTACTTTCTGTTTCTTTTTCTTCACCCTTCCTTCCTTTTACTTTCTCCCTTTCTCTTTGACTTTTCCCTTCCCTTTTCTCTCTCTCTCTCTCTCTCTCTCTCTCTCTCTCTCTCTCTCTCACTCACTCTCTCTCTCTCTCTCTCTCAGTAAATAGTGGTGGAAGTGAACTTGTAGCAGTATTACCTATTGTACTGTACCAATGAATGAATGAATGACTAGATACTCAATATCACCCAAGGAAAAAAAGAAAAAGTAACAATATACTCTCTCACACTCTCTCTCACTCGCATTCTCTGCTTATCTCTCTCTCTCTCTTCAAGATGACATGAATATGCCCCTATCTCTCTACACAATGACCCAAAATTACCCCTAATGTGAACCAAGCTGTGGCTAATTGAAGGTGTAATTGTTCAAGTGACTGCTGTGTGTGTGTAAGTGTGTATGTGAGGGTGTGTGCGTGTTACAGATTAAAGTGCCACTTAAGGTATGTTACTATCTGCCATTCAGATCTAATCCTATAGGCTTACACTGTTACCGCGCAACAGCAGCCACAGGCCACGCCCCTTAGCCACGCGCCACTGAAATCCACAGGTATTACCTTGTTAGTCTAGATTCAAGTGTGTGTGTATATGTAAGCAGGTTCATTCTTGCATCTCAAGTTGCCGGTATGAATTTAGACTCGCTCTTTCAGCCTCATTCACTCATTCAGTGTTGTGAATGCACTTGAATGTAACTGTGTGTGTGTGTGTATACTATACTACTTATCATAAGTGCTTTTCCATTCCATGGCTTCATGCAGTGTGCTTTGATTGTTCTCCATTCAGATGCACTCTATAGCAGCCTATGCTAACTGAGCCGCTTTCTTTCTCTATCGATTATTTATTAACTCCTTCTCTCTTTGCCCCAACGTCCATTCTAGAGAAACGTCTTGGGCTCAAGTGTCACCTTAGAATGCATGTGTGCAGTGTGGCTGTGTAATCATACTGACTCTCTTATCTTTTGTTTGGTTTTTGGGTGGTTGAGAAAGGGACCTGAGATGGAATTTTTTTTGGACCACCAAATCAAGAGCACTATAAATATTCAAAATGTTTAGTCTTTTCATAGAGACTTACATAGAGACATAGTGTTTGGAGAGGGGTGTATTATTTTGAGACTGGCAACTTTTCTCCAACAAATACCATTTTTCAACACACAACACCATTCTCCGATAAACTTTAACATTCTCATCATTCTCCAAAGAAACACCATGATTATCCTACAAACACCAACATTTGCCAAAAAACACCATCATTATCCTATAAACATGAACATTCTCCAATAAAACACCATCATTATTCTATAAACACCAACATTCTCAAAAAAACACCATTATTATCCTACAAACATTATCATTCTCCAAAAACACCATCATTATCCTACAAACATCATCATTATCCAAAAAACACCATCATTATCCTACAAACATCATCATTCTCCAAAAAACACCATCATTATCCTACAAACATCATCATTATCCAAAAAACACCATCATTATCCTATAAACACCGACATCCTCCAAAAAACACCATCATTATCCTACAAACATTATCATTCTCCAAAAAACACCATCATTATCCTACAAACATCATCACTCTCCAAAAGCTCCATCATTCTGCAACAAATGTCATCATTCTCCAACACTCATCATCATTTTCCACCAAAGACCATCATCATTATACTCAATAATGAGTCTAGACTTCTAAAGGTTGAAGTTTCTGAAGAATCTCATTTGGAAAAGAACCAGAAATAGAAAATAGAAACATCAGATCTGACCAAAAAATCGAACTGAACAAAGAAGCTTGCAATGTGAACATAGCCTTTTGTGTATAATCTGAATGTAGCCTAAGTGTCTCAGATCTGATTTTAAAAGATCAGATTTGTGTTTACACAGCTCTGAAAAACATCAGATCTGGGTCACATTAAAGCAAAAAAATCACTTTTGTGCCACTGCATGCTGGCAGTGTGAACGCAGCCTTAGGCACAGTTCTTTGAACCACTTTTTCTGTGAATGCAGAAACGATCGACGGTCAGTTCAAAGAGTTTTTCTGAAGACCTGCTTGCATCGGACTGAGTTCAACCACGTGGAAAGTTTTCTTTCTTATCCCTCTAGAAAGAGTAACCACAGAGATATCATTAAGTGTTGAGATGTTTTGGTTATTGCTATATTCTCATGTGCCTGCATGAACATGTGACAGCATGTGTGTGTGTGTGTGTGTATATATGTGTGTTTACTTTAGGTTCTCTTTCTCTCTCTCTCTCTCTCTCTCTCTCTCTTAATCTTTCGTACAGTGCACATACAGAATCAGTGGGTGCACGAGAACTGAGGGAAGTGGAAGGAGCGAGAGAGAAGTAGAGAAGAAGAAAGAAGGGGAGAAGAAAAATGGAAAGATACCTGCTCATCTCTTCATTTCAAGCCTTTCGTCATGCTGCCGGTTGCCAAGATACATAGATCACTTTATATTAAATTCCTCCAGCTCAACTGACACTCGGCAGTAAATTATCGTGAAAGGCTTGTTAATTGGATGTGTGTGTGAACGTGTGTACGCGTGTGTGTCTGTCAGGTGCATTTGAGCTGTCGTTAGAATCATGAAAGTCGTCTTTTTTTCCGCAAGTCTCTTTAAATTTCCAAAGTTAATCAGTCCGACTCATTTTCAACATTAATTCCAAAAATCACCATAAAATGAATTCATTTGATTAATTATCCCTTTAGCCACAGCTCTGGGAGGATATTTTTTTTCTATGAAAAACTTTTTTTGGGCCATCTCTCAGCAACCTCCCTGACTTCTCCCACACTTCTGATTGATGTTTCTGATGAAATGGCTGTTAAAAAGGAAAAAAACTGTTAAATAAATAAATTACAGCTAAAAGCTTCCTCTTCGATGAAAAGTGAATGTTTTCCTCTGACGAAAAACAGCGAGTGCTAATGAACGTAGCTTGATTTCAGACTCAAGGGTATGTTTGGATTAAAAATACCATTAAAAAATCATTATTTTCTTAGAAAACCTCTTGATTTTAGAGGTGGCAAATTCCACGCATGCCATTGCGCTCTGCGTTCTCCAAGGCAATGGGACGTGTCATTAACAACATGTTTTTATAATTGCTATCTTAACTCGCCAGTTTTTCCTCAGCGGATAATTTGAGAAAAATACATTAAAACAAGAGAGCTTACGTAACCAACTCTCTATCACTCCACCTCTCTCTCTCTTTCTCTTTCTCTCTCTCTCTCTCTCTCTCTTTCTCTTTCTCTCTCTCTCTTTTCTCCTTCTCTTAATCTCTCTTCCTCAGTACTTCTTTATGCCCTTGTCTCTCTCGCTCTCAATCTTTCTCACTCATTTCTCTTTCTCTCTAATCGTCTCTCTCTCTTTCTTTCTGTCTCTCACTCTTTTTCTCTGCCACTTTCTCTTTCTCTTAATCTCTCTCTACTTCACTCTTTTTCTCTTTCTTTTTTCTCTCCTACTTGTTCTTATTCTTTCTGTCTCTTTGTCTCACTCTCGACTCACTCTTTTTCTATTTCATTCTCTTTTCTCTCTCTTTCTCACTCATTCTTTCTCTTTCTCTCCTTTTTGTATCACTTTCCCTCTCTCTTCTATCTCTCCCCTCTCTATCTCTTTCTCTCCTTTCTGTATCTTTCTCTCTCTCTCCTCTCTCTCTCTCTCTCTATTTGTTCATATTTCTCTATCTCCTCTTCTGTGTCTCACTCCATCTTTCATTTGGCTTGATTTTCCACAGGGCGGGGTTTCCACTCAGAGTAGGGAGGCATGTGTGGTTTTGAAACCTGTTGCACTTTGCAGTGTGTTAATTATTCCACTCAACCAGGGGGTTTCACAGCGAACAATAGAGAGTCTGAAGGAGGCGTGTGTGTGTGTGTGTGTGTGTGTGTCTGTATATGTGTGTGTGTGTGTGTGTGTGTGAGGGTGTTTCACTGTGTTTGATATTCATGGGCAAAGCCCGACACATGGTGCCCTGTTTGTCTCAGTGTAAACACAATTAGCATAGCCCGTCTATTTCAGCCAATACACTGAGGCTTCATTCACATTACTAGGCTTGTTACTCAATTCTGTTTTTTTGCTCGGTTGTGATCTTTATGCCTTGACAGTTCACATTTGTATGTGTAAGTAACCCAAATCTGACATTGTGGACAAACCTGTGGTCTGAAACGAACCACATGCACACATTTTATCATCGAGTTAAAGCTGCCGCTGACCTGATGTCCACACTGGATGATGACCACATGCACATGATTTCAGATCTGACCATTCTCATTGTATTTGCATGTCCATGTATTGGATATCTGATCTAGAAGCATATGCTCACAACGTTCACATTACCAGGCTGAAGCGGTACAAATCTAATCTTTTTTGGGGGGGTTATCTTACTCTAATGATGAACAGGTGAGAGTTCTTCAGAGCAATTGTTTTCAAAATGAAGGCTTGTGCTGAAAGTTTATTCATTTGTTGTTCGTGATGCAGACAGACCATATTAATTTGGATGCAGGTCACTTGTTCACACCAAAGATGGGGTTACTTACAAACACAAGCGTGAACCCTCAAGGCAGAAAAAGTGGATCTGAGCGAGAATCATGATTGAGCAATAAGGCTTGTAATGTGAACGTATGCAAAATGACTCAAAACTGATATGAAGAGATCTGATTTTTTATTCACACTGTTTTGAAAAAAATATAAAAAATATGTGTCATATTTAGACAAAAAAGCAGATATGTGCCACTTCAGCCCTGTAACGTGAAAATGCCTAATTTAAATGTGTTCTCTATGCAGGTGTTGATTTATTTTCAGTTAGAAAAGTCAACAAAACATTTTTTTTGTTCAAACTTTTTCTTATGGTTGTAGATCTGAGTCATGGCCATGCATCCTTAGTTCAATTCATGGACAGATTGCATTTAAAAACAAAAAAAGTGATCCAAATCTGTGCATTTTTCCCACACTATATTATACCAACACAATTATTGCCAAACATAAACAACCTGAAAAACAATCATGTAATTTATTTTATTCACATGGAAGTGATGTGCATATTTGATTTAAGTCAATTCAGTGCGGCATTTTTTTGCTTTTTTTATCTTTCTTCTTTCAACATGGTCTCTCTCTCTGTCCTTATCTATCTCTCTTTCTCTTTTTCCCATGCCCGCCCTCTTTTTTGTCTCTTTATCTTAATATCACACATTAGTTTATCTTTAGATTGTCTCTGCCACCAAGCCTTTGGTGATAACGCCTCATCACTGTAACATCGTTGTGCGTATGTGAGAGAGAGGGTGTGTATGTGTGTGTGAACTGCAAGGCCGCCCTTGTTCCCAACGCTTTGGGGGGTCTCTCAAGAGAGCAATACGAAATTGATTACATCATTACACGGCATACACTGTCAATCCTGACTTGTCAAGGACCAGCAAGTGTGTTTGTGTGCGTGTGTGTGCATGGGGCATGTCAACAGGACGCTGAGTGGGCAGTTAACGGCGTGTATTGTGCAGAGGCTGTGTGTACGTGTGTGTGAGTGTGTTAGAGTGTTCCTGATTGACCCCTTGACCTCCTATTCATAACCGTAACATCAAATTAGCACGCTAATAACACTCATTATGCTAGAAGTCTGAGTGTGTAAGAGACAGAAAGAGAGAGAGGGGGTGAGAGAGATAAAGAGAGAGTGTAGAACGGCTTTAATGTGTGTCTAAACGAGTATAGTAAACATTCAGTTATCCTCAGAGTCAAGAAACAGCAAATATTTGTCCCATGTCTGCAACACAAACACTATAGAATTGTAAGATTTAGCATAACATCTATAGATCTACTGTATATACCTGTGTTTGTGTGTGTGTTGAAAAAATCAATAGTTCCAGCAATGCATGACGCTGACCTGCTCAAACAACGTACAAACAGCTTGGTCTGCAGTTTTTAAATATGAAATTCAGCACTAATAGCAACCAGAATGCATGAGAAATCGAGAAAAGATTGATTCCCATCGGCTCCACTCATCTGTTTCCTCCTCTTTTCCCCCTTTTTCTGACTTTGATTGCCATGATGAGCGTCTCACTGCTCCCCTGAGAAATGCTGTCTGTTAAATGGACATGGAGGGATGTGGCCAATGTTAAACAGCCTTCTTTTGATAAGTCAAACAAGGGAGTCCCTCTGTCTTTCTCTCACACACACATAAACACACACACTCGTTTTTATACAAAACAAAACCAGGATGGGAACTTCAAACGTAATATACATTTTTCAGCATGTTTTCTTATCGGCAGGCTTACTTTTCAATTAGAATAACATGGTTTAGTTCCTGTCTTCTTGCTACACTCTAGCCATTGCATGGTTTAGTTAAAATCCATCAGCAGCACCTGATTTAACTTAAGGAAGATTGATTAGATAAACGAGATATTGGATGGTAATTGCAAAATATTGGACTTCCTTAAGGAGAACTTTGGAAATAGTGAAGCTAACATAAGCGCAACAAATCATAATGCATTGTTTGTTTGTTTGTTAAAATTCTAAGGTCAGTCTTTTTTAACAAATACATATTAATGTTTACATTTCATATTCTCATATAACACAATGTCCCATATATATATACGTGTATATATATATATATATATATATATATATATATATATATTATGAATTCAAATTGATTCAAAGTCAGAGTTTAAAACATTTTGGACTTTAGACTAAACTTGGCTAAAAGTGCTTTGCTTTGAATGACTCTGTACCTTAATTTTGTTTATTTAATCAAAACAAATGATTGAACATTCTATTTTGCCACTACCAAAACAATTACAACATAACCGAAACTTCAACAAATGTTTCAGTAGTGATTGTCTTCGCAGTCATACTTTTAGCTGATTTTGAGCATAACTGAAAAATGCTAGCCAGTACATGACTAGCAAACACAGCTTTGAACAGCTGTACACACATAAAATCATAGTATTTTTTATAAAACACAAAAACGTTTGCTTAATTGCAGAAAATGTGTCTCGGTGTGGACAATGTTCAACACTGATTTTCAGACTTTGGGACACAATATCTTCAAAAAAATGGGATCTAACTGCTCACCATGTGGCCATGAGGGACAGGGATGCAGGCTCACTTCCTGCTACAAAATACAGGGGTGTGGCTAAAATAACATTCAACCTTTGGACTAAAACTCTTTGTGTTTCAGGCAGTGACTTCAAAACATGGGACAAATTTTGGTACATTTATATATATATATATATATATATATATATATATATATATATATGTATATATACACCGATCAGGCATAACATTATGACCACCTCCTTGTTTCTACACTCATTGTCCATTTTATCAGCTCCACTTACTATATAGGGTGCACTTTGTAGTTCTACAGTTACAGACTGTAGTCCATCTGTTTCTGCATACTTTGTTAGTCCAACATAATCCTTGTAAATATCTAAGGTCTGAATATCTAATTGTTTTTTAAAATATTTGTTTGAATGTTTGAACTAATTCTATAGAAATAGGTCCAAATATGTAAGTATCTAAAAGTAATTACAATTTTCTAAGCCTAACCCTAATCTTAACCCCAGGTGACAGAAAAAGGTTTTGTTCTTTCAGTTTAAAAAAAAAATACATTTGGAATTTGGAAACAAAAACAAGGCATTTCCTTTCAGGACATTTTTGTCCTTAACATAAACAAACAAACACACATGCATGCACGCACGCACACATGCACACACACACGCACGCACACATGCACACACACACGCACGCACACATGCACACACACACTGACACACACTTGTGGCGTTCCTTTGCTTGCCAGTCAAACCCTCTGTGGAATTAAAGGCTACTCCTCTCCATCTGTCTACTTCTCTCTCTCTCTCTCTCTCTCTCTCTCTCTCTCTCTCTCTCTCTCTTTCTCACTCAAGTCCAATCTGTCCTGAATTACCATTTACAGCCTTAAACCTTTTCACAGTCAACTCCCAATTAATGCCTTAATGACCTAATACCGTTATGTTTATGACTGTGTGTGTGTGTGTGTGTGGGTGTGTGTTTGTGTGTGTGTGTGTGTGTGTGTGTGTGTGTGTGTGTGTGTGTGTGCGTGTGTTTGTTGCATCTCCAGTTTGGCTCATGTCTGATTAGTAGCTTTATGGTTGAAGGGAATGGGTGTTGTACTCTAATTAGAAACCATGTGTGTGGCTTCTGTGTGTGTCTATGTGTGTGTGTAAAATGTGAATGGTGGGCTGGGGGTCTGTAGATACTACTGTCCAACTTATCTGGACAGCCAGCGAGCAATATAATGGTGAGAAAAGACTCATAAACACTCTCTCACACACACTCGTATACAAAGAAATGTGTGTGTGTGTTGGTTTTGAAGCACAGTTACTTCTGCCATGTAGTCAGAGGGCACAATAAAACACAGTAAACACAGTGTTGTTTTTATTCTCTGTTGTATTCTCTCCTCTCTGCCTGTCTGCTGGACTGTAACACACCGCCCTTATCTTTTAACCATCAGGTGTGATTTCTCACACTGGAGCCAGAGCAGTAATCAGCAGGCTGTTTATCACTGCTGATTGTAAGATTATATTCACCCTGATAGTGATTAGGCATGTTAAAGCCTTTGATAATCGTACAGTAATGACTACACTGTGCGCTATTATCTGAAACCATCTAATCTCAACTAGCTGTAATCTAACTATAACAACATTTCAAATGATTTCTCATTCCTACCACTATGATTTGTCTGGTAACTGTAGCTCTTTTGTGTGTGTGTGTGTGTGTGTGTGTGTGTGTGTGTGTGTGTGTGTGTGTGTGTGTGTGTGTGTGTTTTCCTAGGAAAGGATTAATCTACGGGACCAAATGCTCTTGACTTTGTGAAGCTTTTTATATTACAAAAGCATCATGTTTAATGTTTTAAAGTAAAAGCTTAATATCATTTGCTTTTTGGTTACTGAGGTTAAGATAAGGTTTACAGTTAAACTCAGAAAGACAACAAGTGCTTTCAAGTGGTGTAAAAAATAAGGGCTGGAAATAATGGAGTTCATATGACAGCAATATCGCTGCTGTCTGACCAAAACCAGGTATCTCCAAAATGGTAACTTTACAGGAGAAGGAAAAAACATACTTTACTTATAATGGAAGTCAATGGAACCAGACATTTTTCCAAGTAATTTTGGGTCATTTTTGTTTGGTCCATTCATGTTGAATTTTACACACAATATAAAGGACAGTAGGTATTTTCAAATTATGTCAAAAACATCAAAAATAGAGGTAATAGGAGAATGTTTTGGTCCGACAGTAGCGATATATAATGCATATGGGACATTGTTTTTTTTTTGATAATGATATTCGCATAGTAATGGTGTTAATAATGATAATGGTTAGATAATTAACACCACTGAATTGTTTTAATACCATTAACACATTTCCCTAATCTGACCCAAACTATCGATAGTTTCACCCTGAAGCCCAGCTGCTCATACGCTGCATGTTTTTATGACTGACTCTTGTAGCCCTCTCATTCAAATACATGTGATAAATGGTTCACTCATAAGACCACTGAATTTGCTGTGATGTTTTTATCAATGAAGTGCATTAAGTCTGAGCTATAATTTTAAAGGAAAACTCACCGCTGATGCCAGCAATATGGGTAATTTTGCAGTCTATGCTGGAAAACTACGGAGAAACCAATGAGCAGCAAACTAACAAAAGCAATAGCAAAGTGGAAAGCTCCAGTTCCCTTAAAAGATGATGTAAAGCAGCTGTATGAGAGCGAGAGGGCTACAGACATGGAGGAAACTGTAACATCAAGCGATTGGTGCTGTCAATTGATGTGAGTGATGAAAATGTATGTACTATATTATTAAATTATTGAAAGTAATAAATAAACGCTGATGAAACTTATTTATTCCACTGACATATATAAAACTAAATGCACTGCTTTTAAAAGAAAAAAATCCTTCTTTACGTTCAAATTTGAGCAAATGAGCAAATGAGACAAATGCAATTAATTGCGATTGATTACACAAAATAATCTGTCTCTCTCTCTCTCTCTCCCTCTCTCTCTCTCTCTCTCTCTGTATATATATATATATATATATATATATATATATAACTTTTCCAAATTTACTGAGAATTAAACACACACACACACACACACACACACATTGTCTAAGCCACTTATCCTTCTGGGTCATGGGGGACTTTTAATAAAATGTATTTCCATTGACTTACACTGAAATTTAGGAAGCTACTTTTAGAGAGACATGAGGTTTGGTTTTATATATAGCAACAATATATATAAGCATGTGGGACACATGAATGACCCCATGTCCTGACAAATTATAAATACATGACTGTGTGTGTTTGTGTGTGACTGTCTCGGATGCCCACTCCCTGTCTCCTCTAACTGCCCCCCTGAGTGTGTGTGAGTGAATGTGTGTGTGTTCTCAGCAGGGTTAGATAAACTGCCCCTCCCTGTCTCAGGCATGCTAATAGCTGTAATGAGGCTGATACATGCAGACTGAATAGAGCCGCCTCCAGGGGGGCACGTACCCCTCTCATCCACACACTGAGTCAGGGTGTGTGTGGGGTGGGGTGTGTGTTTGTGTGTTTTTGCTGGGCGGGTGTGTGTGTTATGTGTGTATGTGTGTGAGTGTTGTGTTTGAACCCCTTTAGCTTAAAGGCGTTTGAACTTTTCGTGGATCAAAGGGGGTTGAGTGATGTCCTAATAGCAGAACTTTGGAGAAAAGCACAAATCTGCTGGTTCCACTCAAGGCTATGGCTGCTTTTGTCTCTCTCAGGGTGGGCTACTTTTCTTTCTTTTCTTGGAATGGGCAGAGTGTAGTGGACTACATCACAAAAACAAATAAGCCAAATTAACAAAGAAACAACCTGTTTTTTTGTTTGTTTGTGTGTTTATTAGCTTCAGAAAAGTACAATGTTTTGCATAACAAACTTCTCACAGGGAAAGAGCATTTTGGTCTGGAAAACATTTGCTAAAATTTAGTGAAGTTTAGTTATCTAAATAAAATAAAAATAGAATAAAATAGAATATGTCATCTTCTACTTACCAACACAACTGTGGTATGAACTTAGCATTTAGAGTCATCGCTTTCAACGGATGATCCCTGCTTGTTTCAATGTGTTATGACTGAATAATAATTCATATTACAGAATGCTTCTGCATTGCCTGTGACTTCTAAAGGTTAACTGATGACAGTGCTGATGGGTTGGAGCATAGACATTACTGTGATCTAATGAAATAATCTGTAATCTGCATAATTTATTGAACAGTACACAGGCTGTAAGTAAGGCCTTTAGAGTTACCCTAAAGACTATTTACACTCAAATGCATTGAACATGAGCGAATGCAATTTACAATACCTCCCTGCATCACTCCATCCACACTGCTGAGTTAACTAAGTTAAATACACCAGCATATTTTCTTTGTTATGTAACTGTGTGCTATTCTGATATATGAGTGAAAGCAAGCACAGGTTAGTATTTCTCCCCTGGATGTTTCCTGATTCGACTACTTGGAACTAAATAACTGTTTTGATCTTGTTCAGCAGTAATGAACTTAATTTTGTTATTTGTTTAAGATTATACCTAGACAAACCTCAGTTTTCCTATCCTTTCCTTTCCTTACCTCTCAGCTCTTCAGAGATATATACTTACACAACTGTTCACAATATGGTCTCTATACTGCTTACATAACTTACGCAATTTACATAATTCATGCAACTCCACACAATAAATCCACAGATACTTTCATGATAATACTATACTCTACTGTAAAGTTCTAAGCAAGTTTACTTATTTTTGAAAAACTTGATATTTTACTCAAAGAATGTATGTTTTCAAAAAAGAAATGTAACTTAAGCTCAATAAATAAGCGGATATTACTTACAAACATTAACTTTTGGTGCTGAACTAGTTTATATATTTGTCAACTAACAGTTAGAAAAATTTGTCAATTTATTTAGAAAAAGAGGGACAATCTGCTTTATTTGAACTCTTTAAAAGCCTATGCTTATTACATTTAAAGGTTGGTTTATTTATTTATTTACTTACTTACTTACTTATGATATATTAATTACTCCATTAATTTTGCAATTTTTCAACTCTTCAGCAAAGAGATTCTGAAATGAGTAACTCACATGCACACACACACACACACACACACACACACACACACACACACACATGTACACCCACACACACTACCTGTCAGTACACATCTGTCATGAGAGCATTGCAAATGCAAACTAAGGAATCTTAACTATGGTCAGAATGCAAGAACATACACACACACACACACACACACACACACAGTTGAATGCAGAAATCTCCTCCATGCTCAACATACACAATAAAGCCTTAGACATTAATACAAATCTAACCTTAATACATTTACAAACACACCAACACACCTTACTGCAAAGACACACACATCTACTGTATAAACATAGTTTGTCATGATGTCATTTTGAACACTATTCAACACTATTTTGTTAGAAACATAATGTTAGATTTTGATGAAAATAATTTGGCTATAAAATTTTTCAGCCTAACTTTTCAGACACATTGGTGTTCCTGGGGTTTTTACACACATCAGTGTGATCCAGCCAAGAGTGACTCTGTGGTCAGTAACTGACTAACAGAGAAGCACTAGACAATGGGTAATACAAGTTGTGCAACCATTTGTATATACAGTAAGTATATACATCATTCAGTTGTATGCATTTGTCAAATACACCAGTACATAATGCTGAGTTTCCAGTTTTTCTATGTTGTAGCTGATCAAAACTAGGCAGGTTGTAAATAACAATGACAGTGACAGAGGAATTGTATACCACTTGTGGAAATACCTAAGTTTGGAGTGCAATATTAAGTGCAATTATAATTATTCTGTACGTGTGTGGAAGGTCACACCGTTAGCATGTTTTAATATTTTAACAACGGTTGTGAAAGAATCCAGAGCATGGATATGGCATTAAAGAAATGGGCCAAGTATTACAGTGATTTAGGGTTTAGTGGTTAAGGGGTGTTGTTATGCATGGCCAAATATTTAACAAATAATTTCTTGTTATAAGTTACAATGATTAACAATTCTTATGCCCAATAATGTAGCTTGATAACAGTATGTTACGGGTTGCCAAGCAACCAGTCAATGATTATTCCATGAACAGCACAACAGAATTTAACAACTTGAGGCATTAATACAAAATTCAACCGGTGTGTGCAGTCATTTGTTTATGTGTTTTATATTGTACAATGGCTCTACATGTGGCTCAGCCAATCAGGTTTTAGAACTTGATACTATCCATATAGATATATAGATATACAGGTATACATTTTTCAAAATGGCCCATGGTTATTTAGATTAACGTTCAAGACCTTTATTGTTATAACAAGCAAAGAGTTGCATTATGCAATGACATTCTTTGTTACAGGATTTCTTATCTGCTTTTCCACTTGGGCCAGTAGTGAAACATATGGAAGAATACTTCCACCAGAAAGATGAGAAAAATATCTCAAAATAGTGACCTATATTCTCAAACGTTTGACTTACTATGTAAAAACAAAGACTGATTTTCCTCAAACATTTGACTCACTATGTAGACATAATGACGTATTTTCTCAAAAACATGACTTTCCAAAATTGTGATTTCTTATATAAAAATAATCACTTCTTTTCATGAAATAATGACTTATGTTTCTACAAATTTGACAATAAGCTAATTTTCTCAAAATGTTGACTTTCTATATCAAAAATTGTACTTACTTTCATGAAAAAAATGACTGTAAAAAATTGACCTACTATATTGAAACAAGTATATATTGCTGTTCATTCTGACTTCTTGTCTCAAAATAATGACTCATTTTTCAAAAGTTTGATTTTAATGAGGTATTATTGAAATTTCTGTTATATTTGAGTCATAATTTAAAATTCTGTTGTGTCCATTTGGTCATTTAATGCATTTTCTTCCTTTTTGGTGTTTGTTACAAGCTTTGTCCAGAGCCCAGTTCCTCTGCTCCTGTGGGTTTATGGGTAAATGTTGTCGGGGATTACACTGCCATGCTCCTTCTCTTTAAAACACTGATCACTGACACTCTCCTAATTGAGCTTGGCAGGCTGCTCCTACTCTGAGCCTTAAATAAACTACTAGAGCAGGGAAGTGTGTGTGCACACATGTGTGTGAGTGTCTGTGTTTGACAGTTTAAATGGGTTTTAATTATGGGTTTCATGCTGTCCTGTGCATTCCAGCACTCATAGCTCTTATGTAGTATTATTAACACTCCTCTGTTCGGTGTGTCTCTCGTTATTTTTTTCTTTTTTCCTCTTTGTCCCAGAGAGGTGAATGTGTGTTGGGTAGGGTTAGGTAGGGGTGGTGGTTGGGGGGGTTGGGGGTTCCTGTGCATTTTTTGAGTAGAATACATGCAGGAATTACTAGACTGTAATTGACCAGCAGGTGTTGAAAGTAGGAGGGAGGGGAGGGGCCTATTCTTTCTGTCTTTCTTTGTTTTTGAGTGTCATGCAAGCTTGGCACTGCAACTTGCTTTTCCAGTTTATTCGTCCCTCTTGTTTCTCGTTCTCTCTCTTTCTCTCTATCTCTCGCATGCTCTCTCACCCTCATCACTCTTTCAGCAGCTGCAAGGCAGTTGAACTCTTGCAACAGTTTAGACAAACCATTATACAGTTAACGTGTGTGCGACTGTGTGTGTGTGAGTGTGTATATGTTTGCACTAGGGACACAGCCATTAGTAGTATTACAAGCAATCAGACAGTGGTTTTGCTCTAAGGCCTTTTCTGGCATGGGAATACAAAAGCACAAGCACTTCCAACGCAGGGACATTAGCAGAAAAGTTACTTACTCAGAATTTGAGCGAATGTTTAAAAGTTTCACATAGTTCGGCAGACCGTGTGTACAGAGGGAAAGTAGGCTGAAAGGGGAATTCCACAGATTTTTCAAACCTTCTAGATAATTTAGTCAGTTGAGATGTAAACAGTCATTCAGAGTGATTTGGTGTGAAATAGAGCACTGTAAAGAAACACACTGACTCAATATCTTTACAGTGGTAGTTATAGCAACTAGACATTGTGATGTCTATAATGCAAATATAGCCATTTCAATTTCTGCCATTTCAGTTTCATATAAAGTTTACATATCGATGCTGTCAGAACAAAAATCTCGTATCTCCAAAATGATAACTTTACAGGAGAAGGAAAAACTATACTTTATTTCTAATGTAAGTCAACGGAACCAGACATTTTTCCAAGTAATTTTGTGCCATTTCTTTTAGTCCGTTCATCATAAAATTTACACAGTGTAAAGGACAACAGGCATTTTCAAATTATGTCAAAAAATGTTCCAACAGCAGCGATATATAATGCTTATAATGGGAAAAATTATGGTAGATCTGAAAAAAAAATAGTCTTGTCAGGACAATATTTTGCCTTAAGATGTCCTGCATGTACCTCTCAGCCATATTTGAATTTTAAAAACATGTTTTAGACCAAAAACTTATCGTAAGACATTGTCTCAGGCTTTGTAGCTCGTATCATTACCACATAGAACAATGTTGACTTGGTAAGTTTCTCTGAACATTTCTCATCAAATCATTCTGAATGATTTTGCTTACATCTTAACGGTCAATTATGCCAACATTAAAAAAAAAAAAAGATTCTCTTTCATAAGAATACAGGCATATACTTAAAAATGCACCTAACAAGAATTCAAGTACACTGGCATTTTGTGGACTGATGGGACTGATTGTGCAGTACGTTGGACAATATGAAAATTAGGACATATCTTAATCCTATTAAACTAAATGTCACTGTTGATTCATTCAAAGACTTTATCTTTGTCCCCTTGGTATCATTTTTTTTGATAGCCCACTGTAGATGTTCACTTAAGTTCACTTAAGTCCTAACCCTGACTCTAACCTTAACCTCAACCCAAAACCTAAAAATAAACCTCACCCTGCTCCTAACTCTAACCCTGACTAATTCTAACAGCTAACACTGTTAAGAATCAACTGGGTTTCACTAGATAAGCTTTAAATAACTTGGATAATCTACTGAGGGCTATGCAAATAAAGTGGGACCACCCCCTTTTAACTCATTAACATCAGCCCCCAGAGTAGCTGTTTGTGCATTTCCATGTTGGTCATAGTAAAATGGTGCATGTGGAATTGGAGCTTTCTGAGTGCTACTGTGTTTTCTATCACTGTATAAAAGAAGCTACTACTTTTATTGTTGGATGCACTGTAATACCTTCTGAGTGAGCATGTGCACACATTAGGAACACTATTCACATCGCTATGGAAACACCTAATAGTGACTTGTTTTATCAAGGATAAAAGGGCACTGAAGTGTGCAGCACATTCAGATTAATGTGTATTTTTGTTTTAATTTTTTTTTTACCTTAAAGGGGTAAGTTGATACTGCTGTTTTAGACTGTGTAAGATGCTATGTAACCTAATAATTTAGTTTATTTTGACATATATTATCATTTTATGTAACGTAATACAATATAATAACATTTCTATATTATCTGATATTATTGTCGCACTTCACGTGGATTTACCCTCTGTTCTTAATGACTCTCTGGACTCCACTTCCCACAATCCCCTTGACCAACACATCATTGTCTCATGCACTCCATCACCCAATCAAGGACAGTTTCCTAGAAGCACTTCCTCTGATTTCTGTTTTCTTACACCTGTGTTTGCTTATCTTTGTTTGTCATGTGTGTAGTGAAGTATTGCCATCCTTTTTCATTAGCATACTGAGCGTTGTCTTGTATTTGTCTTTATCGTGTTTGACTTTTGCGTTTTTTGGTTTTTCTCTTTTTGTTTTGTCCTTCTGCTTAGTCCACCTGATTCGCTACATTTTGTTTTGTGAACCTAGCCTGTTTTTCAACTACCTTTTTGCCTCGTCCATGTATCTGCTTATTCTACTCCCGGTTTTGATCTGGCCTGACTTTTCTCTGTTTTAAATCTGCATGTGTCTGGTCACATTACACATTACATTACATGACACATTACAATTTTATTACATTTTCTTGTATTTTTTCTTTTCTTTGGTTTAAATTTTGTCTAAATTAAATCTTGACACACATAAAAGGTGCTTCTATATTCACAAATGCCAAGTAATAAACTAACTAAACTGAACTAAAAAGTTATACAATAAAAAAATAGTTAATAATCACAGTCTTATTACATTTTAGGATTTATGGTGACACTTTATTTTGAGTCGTCCTTTTCAGATTAAACAAATACTGAACGGACTCCCAGTAACCTATCAAATGCATATGAGGATTAGGATTAGGTTTTGGTTTGAGGTTAAGGTTAGGATTAGGGCCAGGGTTAGGGTTAGGTTTTGGGTAAGGTTGGGTAATGTTAGGTTTTGCATAATGGAAGTTACACATCAACAATACATCTACTTAATGTTAGTAATGTATCAACAGTACATCTTCAAGATATTTATCTCAATGTATTCAGGTGCTTCATTACTGCTGCTTCACTGATATGCTGTTGATGTGTTACTGATAATCTGTTAAGAATTTATTAATCATCTACAAAGGACCACTCCAAATAAAGTCTGACTGGATTTATTATTCAGTAACTACAGGGACAACAGTGCAAACTGGTAGAGATATTCTTAAGTTATAAGCTTTTAATAGATGTTTAGACCAGCCATTGGGTTTTGGCCATTTTATGGGTGACTTTTTACTTAATTTTGAGTTTATTGAATTTCAGATATTAAGTATGAGAGGCTGAATGATATGCAGGGCATTTCTATGCTTGAGACCGCAAGGTCTGACTCATAAGCTATTTCTCAGTAACTGTTTGCTTTCAGTGCCATGGGTGTGTATGTGTTAGTAATAGTATCGCTTCCCGCCCCCAGATGGACTACAGCAGAAAAATGTGATTTTTTCCGATAAAACTAATGAGGGCAATTTTAATGTCCCAGACGTGTGTATTGAGTTGCCTTAATGTGCTCTTGGCTTCATCCAAACATGACATCCGTCCATTAAAGTACCCCATGTGTCTGTGTGTGTATGTTTATGAGTGTGTGTGTGTGTGTGTGTGTGTGTGTGTGTGTGTGTGTGTGTGTTAGGGAGGTGTTTGAGGGAACCTTTCTAAGAAATATGTCACTTTTCCTCTTCTTCGTTAGCCCATTATCAGGCAAGGCTTTGGAATGAGGCAGTCATGGCTTCCTGGTTCCTTCCTGTAGCGTAATGAGCTCAATTACCCGTCCAAACAATAGTTAGCGTAATTGCGCTAACGCATAAACGCAGTCATCACACTGGCACTTCCTGACCCAAAATGACGTGGCATCGGTCAGCATGGCGACAGACAAAGCAGCCATGGGAGGGAGAGGAGACATTACAGTATCAGTATGTGGTTCATAATATGCAAAGTTTTAGGTCAAGGTTATTTTTAAAGTATTTTTAACAGAGGTTTCAGTTCGAAAGTACTCTTTTTACTTTGAGTTTATCTGATTCATACATGTCAACAGGTTGCAAATGAATAAAACGTGTTACATCAAGGCAGTTCCTACCAAAAGAAGAACTGAAAGAACAAATTTTATTCATGTGCAACCACTTGACACATTTTAATCATGAACCAATTTTTTCAGTCATGCCATATTCCCACCACTTTTTGGCACACTACTGAAATCTGTATGAATTCAGAAATGTGGTTTAGGTCATTCCTCAATATTACACTAACATTTGACTCTCTGACTCTCTCTACACAGTGTCCTAACAACAAGTAAGAACAGCTCTGCCACAGTGCATGCTGGGACAATGGACATAGCAGCTAAATGCTACTTTTTCTTTTTTCCTGACAGGCTTAAATGCAGTGAGTGAACGCTGCTCATATTTATACTCCTATTCAGTAGCAGTGTATGCCTGTCACAGTAGTAACACAATAAAATATGTCCAGAAGTCATTAGACACCTGTTCATCCAATGTTTCGTCTGGTGTCAAGAGTGTTAATAGAGTTTGTCCCTCATTTGTTGAAGGTGGGCTGTTTGATTCCAGAAATTTTGGAATCAACTCTGATTCTAATTTCAAGTGAGAACAGTGGATTTTATGTCAATTTTATGAATTTTATGATGGAGCTAATTCCAGACAATAATCTTAATTCCAAAAACCAAGACAGATAGAAAGACATCTGGCAAAAGTACAAAAGAGTACAACATCAACTAGAAAGGGAACGTTAATGAACATGCTCAAAGATGACTTGACAATGCTGTTGCTATGAAATCCCAAGTGGTTGCTAAGGGTTTGCTATGGTATCCCAGGTGGTTTCTAAGATGTTGCTAGGCCATTACTATGTTATTCCAGATGGTTGCTAACATGTTGCTAGGCCATTGCTATGTTGTTGCAAATCGTAGTTAAAGTGTTACTAAGCCTTTGCTATGGTATCCTAGGTGGTTGCCAAGGTGTTGCTAAGCTGTTGCTAGGTTATCTAAAGTGGTTGCTAAGGTGTTGCTAAACCATTGCTATTCTATCCCAGGAGGTTGCTAAAATGTATGTATATGTTTGCATGTAATGTTCGAGAGATGTCCTTTGTCACATCATTTGTGGCCAATAAATTAGAATCTTCTCAACTTACTGCCATTCAATTTCTACAGGAAAAAAAAATGTATCACAACTTATCCCAGATGTATAGGATGGCGCTCCATCACTTCAGAGAATGCATATATATAAGTTGTTTATACCCCTCTAGCCAACACTTCACATTGGGTATGGTGACCTCAGGCTCATGTACAATAGCTCTAGAGTATAACATTTTATTGGCAACACTTTTCTACAGAGATTATACAAGCTGTGTTTGCACAATTGATCACCTAAGTCAGCAATGGATAAACCTTATAGGAGCTAAGTTTACTAATTAGAAAGGATGTTTTGATACTTTCAGACATGTTTAGCATAGGAAACAACAGGCAGTTCTCTTTGTCCTTACTAATGTGGTAACCTTGTAAGGGTAAGTATTTTTCAATTATCTTAAAGCAGGGATATTCAACTCTGGGATATTTAACTCATTTGTTAATTGCCAGCTTTAATGAGTGTGTTTGTGGGGGACACTGGCCCTCCAGAACTGGAGCTGAATACCCCAACCTTAAGTTAACTAAAAATCACAAGTATTTACAACACTCACATGGTGGTTGTAAATCTGCTCTGTCATCTGTTGGCATCAACTACAAGGCATACAGTTGGATTACAAGTAATAAACAGCAATAAACTGTACAAAAATGCAGTAAAAAGTGTTCAAAACTATGTATCTCATCAGTCACTATGTTTTTGACTAAGTTTTCCCATCAGCAGTGACTTAATTTAATGAAAATTTGATTAGAGAAACTTGATACTGGATGGTAACTATAAGTACTGGACTTCCTCAAGGAGAGCTTTGGAAAAGGTTAAGCTCATATACTACACAGATCAAATCACAATGGATTGCTTATTTGTTTATGTGTGTTTGTTCTAATTTAATTTATTTATTCTAAATAAATAAATGCTCAGATAAACATGTTTTCCTTAATAAAACCCCAATAAATTTTTTAATCATTTGATAACACCTATCTTAGAACGAAAGAGATGTCAGTGTAAGTCTCTAACTTCAAAGCTGATTTAGAGACTGGAGTTGATATTCAATTCAGAAACTGCTGAAGCAAGTAGTTTAGCTAGCTTGCTAACAAAGTGGTGTACTTGTTCTCTACCTCCATGGTTAATGGTGGCTTACTAAACCCATCACAAATAAAGTTTTTACAAAGCTATTACATATAAAGATTTTAAACTGAAATCAACTTTGGTCTTTCCACCAATTCTGTTATGTCTGAATGATGTATATATGTTGGAGACAGCGTGACAACTGTTGTCTATAATTCAAAATATATTTGCTGTTATCTGTGAGGAGAAGCTGCATGATGATTAATCGCCTACTTAATAAATAATTAAGAGAATATTTGAGAACTGCTTTTAAGAACAATGCAATCCAATAATAAATGTGATATATAGTATATTATGACATACATATACTGCCCTAATATATATAATACATATGACTGAGTGTAATTACTATATAGTAATATACTACTATATAGTATGCATTGGTTATACTGTGAACTTGTGGAAGGTACTGTGATTGGTTGTAGGTAGTGGATTGGTTGAAGCCATGATTACTCACTTATCACTCACAGCAATCTTAAAGAGTTTCGGATTGTTTAGTGCACTTACATAATTATCATAATGAAATATAATTTAGCTCGGAACAATTTGTAGCTCTCACACACAGAAATACACAGAGACATTGCAAGCTGTGCTGTATATTTCACTCTGCATTTGGCGCGTATGTGAGTGTGTGTGTGTGTGTGTGTGTGTGTGCGAGAGAGAGAGAGAGAGAGAGAGAGAGAGAGAGAGAGAGGGACTCAGCATCTATTTTTCCTGAGAACGCAAAGCTGAAGGCCTGTGGTGATTTTCTCACACACTCACACTGTCACACATGTTTACACACTAAACATTAGCAGTGGTCAGTCTATGGGAAAATACATTCTCAGCACTGCCCTCATAGAGGAGTTGTGAGTGTGAATTAATGTGCTGTAGTGTGTGTGTGTGTGTGTGTGTGTGTGTGTGTGTGTGTGTGTGTGTGTGTGTGTGTGTGTGAGATGATGCTTCTACTTTCCACCCAGAAGCTATTTCAGGCCTAGTGTCACAGCACAGCGCAGAACACTTATTTTAACCAGGCTTGAGAAACGAGAAGTTATTGTTTGCACCAGAAAATACTGATCTTTAATAAAAAGGAGTGGGGGGAGAGAAAGAACAAAGAGAGAGAGGGGTGGGGAGGAAGATATGATGAGAGAGGGAGAGAGATGAGGAGAGAGAGAGAGAGAGGGATGGGGAGAGAAAAAGAGAGACAGAGGGAGAAAGACAGAAACACAGAGAGATAAAGAGAGAATGAGACACTAAGAGATGAGAAAAGAGAAACAGAGACACAGAAACAGAAAAAGGTGTAGAGAGACGGAGAGAGATTACTATAGACAGAGAGAGTGATAAAGGGAAGGAGTGAGAGGACAGAGAGAGAGAAAGAGAGAGAGAGAGAGAGAGTGCAAGAAAGAGAAATGGAGACAGAATTGAAAAGAGAGAGAGAGAAGGGGATAGAACAAGACAAGAGAAGTGAGAGATGGGGTGAAATAGAGTGTTTGTGTGAGAGAGAGATACGAGTAGAAAGCTGCACTGAATTTTGATTGTATGACTGTAATACCACATTAGTTTTAGTATCTCCTATTATCCATATGTATTTTTTGCTATATCCTTATAATTGACCTTTCTATGCTCCACCTACGAAACTAAGCAGGTTGGAAACTACTGATTTGACAGTATGCTAACATTAACTCAATCACACACAGAGACACAGTCTGTTATTTGTTATCCTATTCTTATTACACTATCTATCTATCTATCTATCTATCTATCTATCTATCTATCTATCCGTTGTATCTGTGCAGTGAGTCAATGTGAAAGAACTGTCAGAAAACTCTAATGTTCCAATGCTTCGACACGTACACACCACCTGAGGCGTGTGTGTGCGTGTGTGCATTCTCAGTAGAAGTTCTGCTCCAGGCCATGACCTTTCACCTTAACAAATGCTCAAACGCTCATATCTTGCGTATGCGTGTGTGTCTAATTGTTTTCCTGGCTATTCTTACCACACGGCCTGAGTGTAAATGCAATTAAAACCCACTCTGTATGTGGATGTGTTCCATATTCAAGAGAAGCTGCTTTAAACAGATGTGACTGGACCTTTTCCAACAGAGTGGACACAATCAGGATGTGCACAGGAAGTGCACTGGCTCTAATTGGCCTGTTCATGCCCCGCCCACATGCACTAGGTTAGACAACCTTCACAAAACACGGGCAAAATTTCCATTCAGCCTGAGAAACTAACACAGTTTTTTTGTCAAAATACCTCTTATTTTGAACATCATTCATTTCACATGTTTATTTTGCATGTGGGTGAAAGGTCACATGTTGAGGACAGACTGCCTGTAGATTTTGTCATCATGTAATCAAGCTAATGTTAGTATGGTTGTAAAGTCACTGCTTTTTTCCACCCTGCCTAGTTTTAGTTAGCTCTACAACACTGTCCAGCTCTGTAGCATAGCATTTTAAACAAAAAACTTTATTTATAGCTTTATTATAAACTAAATTCATTAGACTGAATGCGATTATTGCCTGTGTTCTGTTAACCTTGTCCAGCCAAGCAACAGATGCTATGAAAGACTGTGTTTGCGGGTGGAACATGGATAGGTCAGTTGGACATGTGGTTTGATTGAAGGGTGAATAAATTGACACTGTAATAAATGGACACTTGAAACTTATTTCTCTTTATTTTTTTTTTTATCTGTCAGAGTATTGTTAATGCATACTTATCTCAGTAACAGTCTGATGTTCAGTGCTGAGCTGTCCTCTCACAGTGAAAGCATGGACAACGCCTGTGGATTTTTTCTCCTCTGAAAGATAAAAGCTGTAAGTACTGTTTATCTCATGGTGATGGTTGCGGTGGTCTACCAGGTCTTGCACCTTTTTGACTGAAAATAAAATAAATAAAGGGCGAGAGTGTATATACTGTTGCATCCCTAAATTATAAACTAAATTCATTAGATTGAATGGGATTTTTTCAATCTAAATTCATTAGACTGAATGAGAGGTTCAGTGGCTCCGAAAAAGGTGGCCATGCAAAGGACCATGCAAGAGGTTCAGCGGCGGCTGTGGGCTGTGGATGGAGTTCAGTGTGGACGACAGATGGGTCATTGCGATATATAGAAATATATTTAGATACTCTCTATCAAATGGGGTGCTCCTTTCATGCTAATCTGCTCTATCATGGAATATTCTGACATATACCACATCGAGGTTTGTATATATTTTAGAGAACTTTAAAAATGTGTGTATGTGTGTGCGTTTGAAGGCCTTTTTGAAGAGAAGCTGTTTATGTTTCACACCTCTGTTGAAAATAGTTAACCACTTTATCCTGTGGCTTAAACTGTAAAACACACACACACACACACACACACACACACACACACACACCCTAACACACATAGAGTCACAGTCAGATATTGCTGTGTGCACACAAATTAATGCACACACACATGTGCACACACACACACACACACACACACACACACACTTACTCACCGGAAGTGTTTCTCTTTCAGTAGCACAGATATGATGTTTCTGAAAGGAAGGCAGAATATAATGAGCAGTATAATTCATTTTAAATGCATGTGGATATATTTATATGCTGTACATTTTAATGTATTTTAAATGCATTTGTGAATGTATTAGTGCCCATGAGGCTGACAGAAAGCTGTTGAGAGCAGAAATTTCTGCCGGTACAGTGAGCGGGATACTTTGCATATGCTTTGCCTACTGACAGTGAAAGTGAAGGCACTATACCTACTCAGTGCTTTATGAAACCTCCTGTGTGAAAGTGTTGTGTATGCATGTTTAGGTCTTTATAAGCACCAAAACCACCCAGTCTGTTGAAACATGAACATTTAGTCCTCTCCATGAGATTTTTTTTTCCTTAAAAACTGAAGCTACTACTGGAAAAGGTAAAAGAGGCCAAAGCTTGTATTTTGGATGCTGAGATTAAGTTTAGGTAGAGCACAACATACATGTATGGGACACATTCTTATTAATATTATATATGTGGGTAATTACACACAGTTGTACACAAAAGTTTGAACACCCCAGGTCAATTGACATGTTTTGTTGCTTGTCCTGTAGAATTAGAATTAGTGCATTAGAATTAGAACAGAATTCATACACAATTTCTATTTATTTAATGAGTTTAAGGAAAAAAACTAAAACATAAAATATAAAATGTGCCATAATTTTTGCAGAGGTCATATTTTGTGTTGGTTTTTAAATATTAAACAGCAAATTAAACAGTGCATTAATTGTGCATTAAAATGTGCAGACGTGGGTTTTCTGTAGACTGTGCGTTAACTTATTCACTTATTATTTATTAATGTATTTGACTTAAAATGCTTTGCATATGACTGTATAACCGTGGTCACCAACTCCCTTCTTCGAGATCTACTATACTGCAATGTAAAGAGTAACAGGCATTTTCAAATTATGTCAAAAACTGAAAACGACAAAAATGGAGATATAACACGTACATGATAAGCATGCATGCATTTCCAGAAACATTTATCAATTTCATGAAATACAACTATGTCAAAAGCAGCTACCCTGAAGGTACACTCTGTTATCTGCTTTAGATCAGGTCTTTATTAGTACATCTGTCAGGAACTAGTTAGGCTGAGGTTTCCGCCATCAGATATTTATCAGACTGTGCATTCTAGGATCCCAGCAGTTTCAAAAGTGATTCCTCAGTTGACTCTCTTTATCTTTTAGATATATATATATAGCAACTGAGTGTGTTTGGACAATGTGGTAGCTTATAGGCTAGAACAATAACTGCTGACACTGAGTAATAGAGGCAGAGGAAGGACCATCTTACCCACTCAGAGAGAGTGAGGTCAGTTATGCTGTCATGGACATCCAGCCACGGATGGCTGCGGCATTGAACTCCCAATCTCTTGACGATAAGGCCATCACTGAGTGGCCTTAGTGTGCGGAAGCAACGTGCTAGCTTATAGGCTAGTTTGCCTACTTGTGTTTTAGCTCAAACATCTTTATCTTTAGGTGACAAACATCATCACTCTCTCTCTGTTACACTCACAAAATGATTTAAGTATATGACACATCGACTTTTTTCATAGTCAATGACTAATGGACTTCGCTAAAGTAGTGCTAGTTGACATCACTGGCAGAGAACTGCTAATCAGAACAAGCAGCAGAAAGTAACTATATGTAAATGCAAATGTAAATGCCCTTTTACTGAACTGGCATGTGCAAATGTGTAGGTGTATATGCATGTGGTTTAGACTGAGGTGTTACTATGACAGCTTCCATAAATACAGGGAAATACAGAACATGAACTGTTTACCAACACACACAGCTCTACATTTATTGGCACCCTTGGTAAAGATGTCTTTGTGGTTTTAAAAAAAAATAGTTGTTAAAACATGATTAGGGTTTTTGTTTTCATAGACTAAATTTGCTTCATCTACATTTTCTCACATTTTCAGTATGAGTTTGAGCTACTTAACCATAAAAACATTTTTATGACCTTTCTTACTCATTTTTACCAAGGGTGCTATGAATTTTGGAGTTGACTGTATCAGCGAAATTATCCCATTTATGTCATAACAAAACCTTGTAACTCTGAAAAAGTAAGAAAAAAAATCTTACCTTCAGTTTAAGTTAATATAGCAACAGTTTTATTCCAAGTGATTTAAAGTCATTTCTATTGGGCTATTCATTATAACATGTTGGCACACTGTCACAGATTTCCAGGAGCATTTATCAATTGTACAAAATGCAACAATGCCAAAAGCAGCTACCCTAAAGGAATATTCTGTTATCTGCTTTAGATCAGGCCTTTGTTAGCTCATCTGTCAGGAACTAGTTAGGCTGAGGTTTCTGCCATCAGATATTTATCAGTCTGAGCATTCTAGGATGCCAGTAGTGTCGAAAGTGATTCCTCAATTGACTCTTTATTATTTTGTTGCAAATGAGCGTATGTAAATGACATGCTAGCTTGTGTGCTATGCATTCTGTTTGTTAGCTCAAGTATCATTATCTTTTAGGTGACAAACGACATCACTCTATCTTACGCACACACACAACACAACACACACTCAACCGCATCTATTAATAGTAATGCTGTTGGCAGGAAAAGACGCACTCCTCCTCAGTGAGCTTAACCTCTTATAAACTTGTTTTTATTTTAAACAGTCTGACAGTTTGGATGTACGGCATGTATTAGCGTTTCAAGTATTCATTCTGCTCTTTGTAACTGTAATCACTTCAATCTAAACTTAAAATCAGACAGAGAGGCTACACTATTTCAAACGTTTTTGTGCTAAGTTTAAACAAGTAGATACATGTGAAAGTGTTATGCAGGTTTTGGGTAAAAAAAATAAAAGAATGTATCATCAGTGAAACATTCAGACACTCATTAAAATCTGCACCCAGACTGACTGGCAATTGCGCATTTCTAGCTTGGTCATAGTAAACTGGCACAGCATGCGGAAGTAGAGCTTCTGTGTGCTACTGTGATTCCTCTCATTGTATAGATGTAGCTGCTACTTTATTGTTTTGTTTCATCAGAGTCACAATAAAAGGCAGCTGAAGAGGTGGTGAACAGACTGAAGGTCAATTATGACACATACAAAATAAAAACCTATGAACTTTTCCCTCAACTGAATCAAGTGCCACACATCATTGGATGGCTCAACATGCTTGGTGAAGAACACCAATGGCCAGTATTGTTATATCAGCTAACAGGTGCTCAAATTGGCTAGCACTATGCTGAGTGATGGGGAGAAGGAGGGCAATCTGGTCCAACCATAGAGAAGGAGGCCGATTATGTTCTCTTGGACTCCCAGTCATGGATGAACACAACACTGATCTTACAATCTCCTAAAACAAGGCCAACGATCAGACCAGCTGCCCAAAGTGTGACCCACCGGTGTGGAGAACATTTGCTTTGGCCCCCTAGAAAGTTATCCAAACCCCATCCTTCACTCAAAGTGAGAATAAACAGGTTTTTAACCTGTATGGTCCATTCTATCCAATTAGTTCAAACTGCAGTTCCACTGTAAAAACTATTTAAAAACAAAAAGTATTCAGATCTTAGATATTTATAAGGACTATATTATGATCTATTTAAACACTAGACACTAAAAAAGACAGTAATAAGCTAAATCTGTACAAAATCAATAAAAAAATTGAAAATTTCTTTTAAAAATATCTTTTAAAGGGAAGTCGAAAGATTTATCATGAGTTAAATTTTTAAATAAAAAAAAATTCAAATCAAAAAATGGTGTCCCACATTTTCATGTCACTACTGAAACCCAGAGAGTTTTAGTCCATAGACAGAGACTTATTTTAGCCACACCCCTGCATTTTAGAGCAGGAAGTGAGACTGCATCCCTGTCCCTCATGGCCACATGGTGAGCAGTTAGATCCCATTGTTTTGAAGTAATTGTGCCTGGTCTGAAAATCAGTGTGTTCCATCATGAACTGTCAATACACATTTTCTGCAATTAAGTTAATGTTTTTGTGTTTTATTAAATATATTATGATTTTATGTGTGTACAACTATTCAAAGCTGTGTTTGCTCGCCCACTAGCGTTTTTGAGTTCTGCCCAAAATCAGCTCAGATTGTCACTACCGAAACAGGTGCTACTGAAACATTTGGTAAATTTGGGCACACCTGGTTTGGATGCTTACACCACTTGGGAGCCCAAAAGCCTACATTTTGTAGATTTGACAGATCATGTTCTTAACATAGCACATGTGACATCACACCAGGGGTCGGCAACCCAAGTGTTAAGAAGAGCCATTTTGTCCTTTCAACAAAAATCTAATCACCTTGGGAGCCACAACATTTTATGTCCATTTTACCATCTTGGCTGTAAATATGCTAAATGTGCTAATGTACTAGCATATGCTAAAAAAATAAAATAAATGAAAATGCAGACTTCTAAAGCTGCTTTTCTCGCATCTCTGGCAGGAAACTTTTCCAAAAGTAGAACAGTTTGCTGTAAAATATCTCTCAACATTCAAATTTTCATGAGGCTGAGGTCAGCTGCTCATTCACCAGCTTCTTGTTTGAATTTTCCCATTCCACCTTAAACGGAAGAAGCCGTGAATGAGAAGCTGACTTCATCTTCGCGACTTTTAAGTGTTTAACAGTTTCTCAATGCTGATTAAACGTATCAGGAAACCAGTTGGAGTGACTACAAATGCAAATAAGTCCACTCATCTCCAAATTATCAATGTCCGTCTTAAAACTTTCTCTTTGCTGTTTCATTAGCTACTAGCTAACAAATTAAATTCTTGTCTGCGTTGCTATGGTGACCAGCAGTCTGCGTGCCAACCAGGGTTAAAGCGTGAATTATCTGTTATACATTAACTCCAGTGTTTAAGACCTTTTATTGTTGAAACTGTCAGAACGATCAGCAAAGCTTTATTTTACTGCAAAGGAGGATTATTTTATTCTTACCTAAAAATCTAATTTTGCTGTGGAGCCGCAACAGGGCAGTAAAAGAGTCGCATGTTGCCAACCCCTGCATCACACAAAGACATAATGTTATTAAAGGAGAAGAGAACCATGCTGGCCTTTGTGTAGACATTAAAGAGTTAACTAGCTCTGTGCACTTGATTCGCCATGTAAGCCACTGCGATATGACTCAGATTGTGGCTGTCAGAGATATGTTGACAAGAGTCTCTGTATGTGTGCATCCTTTAACCATTTGTCTGCCACCACAGTCACCCACTCGTTGCAGCTGTGACATCACTGTTGACATCATCAGTATGGCTGCATCTAAGCATCTACGCACCCACACAATTTAATCTCACTACATAAGTCTCTCTCTCTCTCTCTCTCTCTCTCTCTCTTCCTCTCTTTTGCTCATTCTGAGGAAGACAGTAGCAGCAGTGCCGGTGAGCCACTTCACACACCTCCTCGCCCCCTCACCGCCCTCTCCCTCTCTCTTTCTCTTTCTCTCTTTCACAGGAAGTTGTGGGCACACACCGGCACCGTAGCGATGGCGCTCACCTCTCTCTGAAAATGGTGTTACGTTTCTTTGACACTTGTGTGGTTTGATATACCTTTAATGTTTTAATGTTGCTTTTTTTTCAGGACACAAATAACTTTTTTTCTGTTTCGTTGTGCTTTAGCAGACGGACAAGATGGAGCTTCTACAGTCATACAGCTGCATCAAACTGATACCAGATCAGACATATAATTATAACTATGATTATGCAGGCAGAAAAGAGTTGCTACATCATTCAAAGTTACTTCTTTCATAGTGCAATGAAACTACAGAAATTTATATTGCCCCCTACACTTCTTGTAGTGTACTGCAATCTGTCAGAATGACAAGAAGGAAACATATCATGAACATTATAAAGGATTACAGAGCACTTTGGTTTATAAGTATGTGATGCATCCTCTGTTTTTCATAGTCAGTGCTGTTGACAAATTGATTTTGCTGACAAATCATTATACACACATACAGTTTTCACCGAGAACTGCTATTCAGGCCAAGCAGCAGAATTTAACCATACATGCAGACAAATGCCCTTTTACTGAACTAGCATGTGCAACTGTGTAGGTGTATATGAGTGTGTGTAGATTGAGGTGTCAGGACAACAGCTTCTATAAACACACACATGGAGATATCCCAACAATGCCAGAGTGGGTAATCGGGAGAGTCGAGAGAATTCCCAGTGGGCATGTAGTGCTTTGGGCTGGTTACTCTGAGCTAATGTATAAACTCATGCATAGAAGCACAAGAACATTCAGACAAACTATAAATGTTACATCCAAGTGTATATCTGTAAAAAATGTAGGGATTAAAACTGCAGCCCCACCTCAAGTGGTACAGCCCTGGTTTGCTGACTGTAACTGAGTCTTGTACAGTGGATGGAGATCAGATGAATCTAAAGTTAACTTTGTATTCTCATTTCCTCTTCCACCTTAAATGATATAGCAAGTACATTCATATGCTTGTACAGGCGCTAGCATGTAACTGCTCTTCTATTTAAGGAGGAACGGAAATTCAAATAGGAAGCTAACAACAGCCTTTGGAGATTTCACATTCAGCATGATGAGTGTGAATCTGGTACTGGCTGACACAACAGGCAGGACTGAGTTCATTACCGTTTCTGCATTACTGATGTAGCATTTTTCATACGTAAACCATGTGAAGATGGACAAGGCAGTGCCAAGACAAGACAAGACAAGACTGAAAAGTTACCTAAGGAGGATGAGGACATATCTGAGCAGGTGGGCAATGAGAAATGCTGACAGGATCTTAACTTACTTAACTAGAATGAGTTTGTAGCATATATCTGTCATGATTTTGTAAATTTAAGATAAAAGCTTTTTAATTTTTACTTAGCCAACTAAGTTATCTTAGTGCAGCATATAAATAACAAATGTGTGTGTGTGTGTGTGTGTGTGTGTGTATGTGTGTGTGTGTGTGCATAGCAGGAGAAATACATCTGAAAAGTCTCACTCCAGTCCTGGGTGCCAATAATTTTGGAGCAGACTGTATCAGTAAATCACAGTCACCACATAGGAAAACCTTGTGTCTCTTATGTCTCTGAAAAGCTGGCTTTTACAAATAATGTATTAAAAATGGAGGTGCAAGGTTGTGATTTGGCAGTAATGATGTATAAAAGGAGAAAAATAAAAAGGACATTAGCCATTTGGCTAACTTGGAAGTTTGAAATCACTTGTCTAAAATATTGTTCGCAATGTACGTTTAAGTATTATAAACTAGGCATAAATAGATATTTTGGGGTTTTATTCAATATACTACACTAGGACTAACAAGAAGTTGTTAAATGATAAATAATATACTATGATGATCTATTTGAGTGTATATATCATATATAAAGTCAATGGTTCCAACTCCTCTGAGACTGTAGCCTCTCACTCTTGCATTACATCTTGTTCTGGCAGAAACTGGACTTTACTGTTGCTTTTGTTAATTTGCTGCTTGAATAGAAAAAGCAGTCCTCTATAGTTCTCCCATAAGCGCTGCCCAGCATAGTAATCAGAATTACTGAATAATTACAGAATTACTGTCTGCATCAATGGTGTGTTTTGTTTGTAAAAGACTGTTCAGACAAGCTGTATTTGAACATGAGGGCTACAGTCAATCAGCTCAACATACAATTAGCTGGGCTTCAGGGTGGAGCTACAGGAGGTTAGAAGGGTCAAATGTATCAACGGCATTTAAAAGTAGTGGCACTAATCATTTATCACGTTAACGACATGTTATGACCCCACTATATTTTATACATGTATCTAAAACCAAATGAGTTTCATATAATGGAAGAAAACTGGTTCCAAACTTTTAAACAGTAATATATGTATCATGAAAAAGTGATGTTGTGCATTGTCTCTATTAACAAGCAAATAAACAAATAGAGTAAAAAGACAATCATTTTCACACATCAAAGCAAATATGAAATTCAGCAAATAGGAATGTAAAAATATTGAACCACTCAGAGGCTAATAATAGCAGACACATCACAACTGCTAATAACTAATAACTACTGAGGTAAGTCATGTGTACTCTGGCAGTTATGTCGGTTTAAAAAAAATGCAAAACACACACACACACACACACACACACACACACACACACAGGGTGATATTCCCTCGTTCCACTCCACACCTCTCCGAAAGTGATGACAGATTAAGGGGATTTCATTTCATGGCAGAGGCTCCAGGCCAAAGTGCAGGCCAGACCCATCCCCCCAAGACAGACACACACACACACACACGTGCGCACACACACTTCACTGGGCTAATCCCAAAGCAGTACAATGGACCAGCCTGGGCTCACTTTCTTCCCCATTTTGGATTTACGCTCATTTATACAGGAGTGTGTGTCATGTGTGTGTGTTTGAAACTAAGGTATGAATATAACGCATTTAAAAAAAGTAACATTTCGTGCTTAATAAAAATTTGTGTGTATAAAACCATGACTTGCATTAGTGATGTACTGGTAGTTCATTGAATTTACTTAATTCAGATGTTCACATTATTTCCACATGAATAAAATACATTACATCAACACAAATGCTGTCAGTATAATAATAAAAGACAAGACCGTGTTGACATACACTACATATTCTAAAATTTATAGACAGCCGTTCTCATGAGTGAATTCAGCTACTTTAAGATGCACCTACTGCTGATGCAGGTGTTCAATTGAGCACATATAGCTTGTACAATCACCATAGAAAAGCACAGCTCTGGAGCAGCTATACATGAGCCTGAGTCACCAAGCCCAGTGCTAAACGTCAGCTAGAAGGGTATAAAGCCCCTCAGCATTGGGCTGTGGAACAGTGGGACTGCGTTCTCTGGAGTAATGGAGCTCCATCTAATACCTTTGGGATGAGTTGGAGTGGTGTTTGTGATCCAGAACTAATCATCCAACTTCAGCACCTGACCTCACTAATGCTCTTATGGCCGAATGCAATCAAATCCTCATAGCAATGCTCCGACATCTAGTATAAAGCCTTCCCAAAAGAGTAGAGGCTGTTACTGCAGCAAAGCAGGGGCAAACTCCCTATTAATATTCTTGATTTCAGAAGAAACTCTGAGTGAGCAGGTGTTTTCTAATTTTTAGACAGATAGTGTAATGTATTTTATTTTGTGGAAATTATGTATACATTCGAATCAGTGCATGATGCTATTTTGTGTCCCATTCCTGGAAATTTCGGGATCTCTAGACACTGATGCTCTCTTTCTAAATTTAGGCCCTCCATAATACATGTGGTTATAATTGTGTAGCAGGACAGCTTAGGGTTGAAGCAGAGCAGTACAAAGCTACTATAAAATTATAAATGGCCTAGAAACTATTTGATCTGATGAGTTGTAAACACCCTAAGCATGAACACTGGAACCGCTACCTAGCTCAAACACAGGAGCGAAAAACAAAAACAAAAGCAGAAAGAAAATCACTGTAAAACTATTTGGAGATATGTTTGGATTGTCTTCAAAGTCATTAAAGTTCAATAAGATACCATCAAAGAAACCACCAAGGAGTGCAAAAGTATGTAGAAGTTCAAGGAAGTTACCTGAACTCAATGTGTTAGAAAGGGAAGAAGACAGAGCAGCGAAGTTAAAGAACTTGACATTAGTGAACCTAATAATGACTAATGTTTCAACATATTCTAGAGACACTCCTACCAGGCTGATATAGAATACAATAGTGAGTAATATACCAGTTCATGCCAGTTAAAAATCTTTTTAAGGTATTACTCTTGTCATAACTTTGGTACTGATATGCCACAAATAGCTGATACAACACATACTACTGTTATCCCTTTTAGCTGAATGAGTCAGGGATGTTTCAGTAATCCCTCTCTTGCTCTGTTCTCATGAGTTGCAATCTGAGGTAACATCAATCCATCTTATTATCCAGGGAACAGTCTCTAGGGGTTAGCCTAGCATGGACACTCTCCCTCAGGTTGCATTTCGATATCGTTGCTATATGTATACCGGGTACTGGACGATAACTATTAATACTGGCCCTCCTCAAAGTGTTTTTTAGCTATTATATAGACATTACTGCCCACTATAACACCTAAAAACTTTCACAATTTCACTTACAATACAATACTGTTACTGTTGTAGTCTCTTAAATGGTTCATTTTTAGGAGAAGGCAAAAATGTTCTTGAGTAATAAAGTGTGTATATATGTTTTCCCAGCAATTTTGAACTATTTCTAAAGGGTCTCACACAATGTAAAATACAGCTGGTATTGGTATAGACACTGTTAAAAAAAGAAAAAGAAGTAAAAGTGGAAATATTAGCTCTTAATATGACAGGATATAATAGTATAATTAGCAACAGTGAATATGTGTCGAGGATAAATGTAAAGCTAAATGAAAAAAGAGAATAAAATGGTGTAGTGAAAGTAATGGCTTTCTGCCACTCTCTCTTTCTGTCACCTTCACCCTTTAACCTTCCGTCCCTGACTGACAGCTACCATACCAGTAAACAGTGGCTACACAAAAAAACTGACACACTGCTCTTTCCATAAGGGCTTCTGACTGCACTTCTTGGAAAAAGGGATGAGTGTGCCCGCTTTCACAAACCATACAGAGACATGCAAACATACACACATGCTCGTCACACACACACACACACACACACACCCCTCCCACACACACTCAGGGCCTGAAGTTCAAACTCTACAATAGTTAACGCAATGTAAGGATGTGTAAATGGTATAACAAAATTATACAAAAAAGCTATGAGCTTTGGACATGATAACAATATGTTATGCCCTATGGCTAAACTCTTGCCTCTCTCTCATGGCACCTATGGAGTCTATAGGAAAATAATGAATGCATGCAATGATTGCAGTTGTGTTATTGGCTGATCATATCTGGCATGTGATTCTACAGTGAACAATACAGAGGCTAAAGCTAAAGCTTGTTCTTATTGTGCCTTTAAGTGTTTTTGGATGTCCTCCATCCAAATTATAAACAGCAAACCTGGAAATTCTTATGAAGTTATTATACGAAGGTTGCCATAAAGGCCAGTTTCACAAAAATAACAGTGATTGAAAACATAGATGTTGTGTCAGGAATTGGCAATAAGTGATTGATAATACATACAATTATTTTTGATAAAGGGTTTTTAGCCATAGCTGGTCAACTTTTATCGTGAATCAGGTAAATAGGCTAAGCTAACTGCTAACATTCTTATTATCCAAACTACAAATGCAGTTGTAAATAGATTCAGTGGCTAGCTGGTAATATTGCAACAAGATAGCCAGCTTGCTAGAAAGTCAAATGGAAACTCAACATTCATCCAACCATTGAAATACTGTTCTAACAACAAAAGACAGCTTTCATTATATGAACCAGTGGTTCCAATAATAAAGTAGGCCAATGTTTCTACACCTAGCATCAATTGGATTTAAAATGAGATTTCTTTTTTTTAAATGATTTTGTAAGCAATTTTCCATTTGAGGGCCAGGTAAATAGATCTGTCTTTCCTACTCAATTAGTCAAATGAGTGACATTCTCATTCTGTAAAATCCCCCAATATTATAAACAATGGTGGAAAAACTTAAGTTTTTAATCAGTTATTATACACAAGTCAGGAATTGGTTATAAGTAATTGGTAATGCATAGTGTTTGCATGATTAATTTTTGATGGACAGTTTGTAGCCATAGCTAGTCAGTTTTTTATGAATCAAACCCAAGCAAATACTTACCTGTCTAAGTCAGTAAAGCTAACCACTAACATTCTGATTCTACAAAGCAGCTGTGAATAGATTCTCTGGCTAGCTGGTAAAATAAATAAATAAATAAATAACACAACAGGTCAGCAAATGTTGGGTTTTGGATGGTAGTCTGCTGGTCAATCAGCATGACCATGCTGCTTGACCAGCCAAACTAGCACCAGATCAGCTAGCTTGCTAAACTTCTCATGTTGTGCTAATTGCAGCTATCTAGCAAGCTAAATGGGACCTCTGTCTTTATCAGACAACTGAACTACTGTTCTAGTAAAAAGATGAAAGATTAATGGTTCTTATAATAAAGGATGCCAGCGTATCCACCTTTAGCATCTTTTTTTTAGCATTTTCGATTTGAAGGAATTCACTTGTCCTTCCTAGTTGATCAGTCAAGCTAATGGGTAACATTCTCATTGTATAAACTCAAAGATATGTGAATGTGTGAACTGAACATCTGTGAAGGATTTCCATGGCTAGCTGGTAATATCACAACAACCTAGCTAGCTTGCAAGCTAACTAGCTAGTAAGCAAATGGAAACTGCACCCTCATCACACCATGAACCAACTTACTTCAAACCTAGAATGCATTCTCTAAATAAAAAGAAGAGTGTTATCACTTGTAGCTTGTCTAACAGTGTATTATTCCGTAATGGTGTAAGTAGGCAAAACTGTCAAATGTTGCGTGATTAAATTTGTGTCCTGGGTGTTGTAGTTAAGTCACTAAATCCACAAACAGAAGCTACTCTTGTCACAGAAATAAGTCCAGTAGGCCTGTTAGGTCTCTTCTCGAGTTACAAGATCATTAGTTTCTGCGTGAACAGCATTATTTGATTTCACTCTTAATCTGATTAGCATCCTGATAATGCATTTTTGTGGACTTGCAGAGACATTAAACACACACTATCTCACTTGCGGTTTAATTTCTGTGCCAACAGTTGCTTCTGTTTGTGGATTGAGTGAAACATTGCCAAAAGGGGAACAAAAAAGGAAGCTACAGTCTGGAAGGTAATTCAATCTTGGTCCTGTACAGTGGTTAGCCAGGCTAATGCAAGGTCCTTGGAGGTAGGTTTTGTCTGGTTATGGAGCTGTTAGGTTGTGAATACTGGTTTATAAAGTTCTCAGAACTCTAAGATTTTTGCCATATATTTATATTCTGCACCGACTTCAAGTCTTTTTTGTTTGTTTTGATGTCAGCAAATTACAAAATCAATGTAAAAATGTAAAGGATGGTTTCTCTTTCTGCAAAACTAGCCTGTATACACAATAATAATTTTTCATCAAATTCTAATCATAATAAAACATTCTCAGTAATTCTAACACAAATGTGGTAAGAATTGAAAGCCTGAAAGACTTTCGTCAGAACTGGAAGACGTTAGTCAGAATTTCTCCACTTGTTTCAAAGAGCTACGAGTGGGAAATAATTCAACGGAAACTCCATTAGTTTCTCTCAATTTCTGCATGATTAAACCATTAAGATGTAAACAAAGTCATTCAGAGTGTTTTCTCGTTAAACACTCCGTTCTAGAGAAACTTACTGAGTCAAACCAGTTCAGTGGTGGTGAAAGAAACCAGATATCTGAAAAGTTTAATGCCTCTAACAGCTCCTTCACACAAATCCATTGAATGAAGTATTTTCAAATGCACTGCCTGATTGCACTGTACATGCAGAATGTAGTATGGCAAATAATCCCCAAAGAAAACATATTTATTTCAGATTTATCACTACTTTACCATCATCAATTTTACATACAGAAACTTTACGGATTATGCATGCAGGTTCACTGGTGGTTTCAGATTTTAAATAAAATGGCTATATGTGTGTTATAGACACATCTGGTTCCTCTCACCTTCACTGTAACATAGTGACAGTAAAAGTCTTAGTCAGTATGTTTCTCTCCAATGAACCCTTTCACATCAAAACACTTAGAATGACTTTGTTCACCTGACTTTATCAATGCTTGAATTATGCAGACATTTAAAAAAGCAGTGGAATTCCCCTTTAATATAAAATTACAACAAGCCTTGGGCCTTTTGTCTGAAGGTGGAGCAGTAGAGGTGGTCTCAGATGGGCTTGGCTGACCTCCTTCAAACGCAACATGAGGAATGTAGGCCTTTGTGCCAACCCTAAATAGAAACACTTAGCTCAGCTCACTAACTTTTCCTCAGAGCTTCTGAATATTAGGAACAGGTGTGCTAAATTAAGGTCAAAATGGAATCCCAGTGGAGTGTGCCCCCCACAAGAAAGATGGTCTAGACCTGCACTTGGGTAGCCACTGTACCAGTGATTCCTGACTCCAGTCGTCAGGACTCAACTTTACACTCACTGTACAGAATTTAATGTTGTACCACTAACAGTCTACACTTGATTCAACTCATCAGTTACTGAAAGCCATAGTTTTAGTGTAGTAGGAGAACATAGCATAGCTGAAAACAGCTGTAGCAGCCATGTTGAAATGTGACATTTGTTCAGACTTCTGTCCATATTTATAGATAACAGTATGTCATACACTTATAAAGTTCACATAAGCAGGTCTATTTGAGATTACTTAACAACTCAACACAGTTTGATGCCGGTTGGTGGCGAATTAGGCGTGTAGTTTGCACCATGCAAACATGTAAGCTTCCATTACTTGTTAGCTACATTAGCCTCAAAGATCCAGTGCAAAGATGAAGTAAGCTTCTGTAGCGGATGTATTATCTTATTTTCACTTAGAAAATACGCAGACTATGTCAGGAGACCTCATTAGGGTTGAAGCCAAAAGTAATGCATAAAAAGATGAATAAATGTATCCCTCTCTCTATCTCTCAGTGAAAAAAGTGAGTTTTTTTCACTGCCATTTCTTCATAACATTTCAACAGTTTTATGTCTGTTTTATACAAAAGTAAAGACACATGTAATTAGTACTACTGTATCCAGCGTGTAGGCCATATATATATATATATATATATATATATATGTGTGTGTGTGTGTGTGTGTGTTCTGCCAATTCCTCAGAGTGAGAGAGAGAGAGAGAGAGGAGAGTGACAAAGAGCGAGAGATGACACAGTGTTGACCTAAAGACTATTAGCAAACACTCAGAGTCATAAAAGAGCTCTTAAGAACTAAATAAACACACTGATGAAGTAAGTAAATGTCTCTTTGTGTGTGTGTGTGTGTGTGTGTCTGTGTGTTGGTTAATACTAGCAGTGATGCTAGCAATACTAGCATGTTAACTCCTAATGGGATGACAACAGTTACAAAAGACATAAACAAAACAGGTAGTTTTTAAATAACAACCAATTGCTTTTCGCATTCATGAAGTCTTTTATCCATTCCTACTTTATTTTGTGCCATGCGAGTGAATTCTTTGGTTAGACAGACAACATGCACGAGGACTGCTAGCAACACAACATATTTTGAAGTGTCTGTATATTGCAGAGTCAGTTTGAAAAAAAAAAAAAAACTTCTTTATACTTCTTTAAAAAATTTTTAATGTATATTTCGTTACATTTTATGGAGCGTCTGTTTAAGGTTAAACCTGTTGTGAAAGGTGTGCCTGTTTCAGTTATAGCAGTGACAGCAGAGAGGACAGTGCAGTTGAGAGCAGTACACATGAGAGGAACACAAATGAGTGAACTATGTTTTGTGGTTGATTAACATAATCAATGGATTAGTAAAATCACAAATCATTGTGCCAATTTAAGAACATAAAGACAATGGTACATTTAAGGAGGTCTACAGCGCATTTCATGTAGGACACAGGTTTTTGAAAGATCAAAAGTTACATATGACAAACAAGCTTATAAAACTAAAACTTTAAACTGCATCAGTTGATGTTTTTCTTAAAATTATTTCATAATGTGGTCCATAGAGGGTTAAGAGAGGTCAGCCCTGACCTGCATGTAGATAGTCTGGCTTTCTTTGCCCTTAGGAGGTGTGTGTGTGTGTGTGTGTGTGTGTGTGTGTGTGTGTGTGTGTGTGTGTGTGTGTGTGTGCGTGTGCGCGTGTGTGTCAGTAAGTAAATGGTTTGGGATGTGTTTACCCCGAGGAAGGAAGCTGTCATTACTGTTTGCTTCTGGGCAGATGAACAATCCCGCCTTTAACTGATTGACAGCGAAGGGGGAGGGCTTCTGGGAGTGCATTTAGCCAATGGTAGAGAAAATGACTTAAGCTATGGCCTATTCACTATTTAGTGTACTATCTTGCGCAATTCTGTGCCTTTGGTGTTGCGTCTGAAAACATGTATAGTCTACAAAAGATGTGCACTTTTGCAGTGCCTTAAAAACTTTCTTTCAAGCAGCCCATTAATTAAACAGCATTTTTCATGACCCAATCTCCCTTCATAATAATGTCATTCTTAATACCTCTCTAAGTGTGTCTACTGTTCTTTTACGATTCAACAGAGGTCAAATGCAATTTATCTGTCTATAGAGAACTTTTTTTTTTTTCTGCAGTCTACATCTGTGTATGATAATATTGCATATAGTGCACAAAGGAATAGTGATTAATGTCCATTTTTGTTCCCTATAATAATGTTCTATATAATGTTCCTGATAGTCTAAAGTAGGGAAAGGTGATTAGCAGCCATTTTTGTTCCCTATATAGAGTTCTATGTAGTGCTTCAGTATAAGATAATAGTGATAATTTCTTCTCCCTATAATAGTGTTTTACACTGTGCTGATCTTCTAACATAGGGAATGGTGTTTAGGGGCCATTTCTGTTTCCTACACTAGTGTTCTATATAGTTCTCTTTATTTTCTAATGTAGGTAATAGTGAAAAGGGGCCATTTCTGTTCCCAATATTAATGCACTATTCAGTGCTCCAATGTAGGGTGCAGTGATTAGGGTTTATTTTTTCCTATAATAGTGTTGTATAGAGTGCTTCTAGTTTTCCAGTGTCATGATTAGGGACCTTTTCTTCACCTGTTACAGTTCTCTGTATAGTAATCCTGATTTTCTAATGTAAGGAATAGTGATCAAGGGACCAGTGTTTTATAGTTCTGTAGTGATCCTGGCTTTCCATTCTATGGGACTGGTCATTGGGGTAATTTCTTTTCCTTATAGTAGTGTTCTGTATTGTCATTTTCCAATTAAGGGAACAGAGATTAGGGATTATTTCAAACACAGCAGTGGTCACAAACCACACCCTTAAAAAAAGTGTAAAAAGGTGGTTTTTAGTAAAGGTAATGGTTGTATAGCACTGACACCTCGCCTGATTACATTTGCATGGTTCTTCTCAATGATGGAAAACCATTTTTTTAGTACTTTAGAGAACTTTTTGATAAGTGTATGTAATCACACACTGCCAGATGTATCCAATATCCAACTTGTGTAGGACTGAAAAAGAGGTCAAAACACTATTCAAGTACTGAGTTCCTTATAGAACTGCTGTATAACTTTTTAGTACATCAAGCATCTATTAGCATAGGAACTGAAATATGTTAGGCTCCATTCTCCTTTTCCTGGGATCCTTTTTTTCTAAAATGATAAAGATACAAAGTAAGAGGTAAATCAACCATAAATGAGTACAGATGCCAAACCAACAAAACAGATAAAAGGGTTTAGGAGCTGAGTGGGAATGTGAGTTGAACTGAGGAAAATGTAGATTAATGTCTATGTAAATATACTTCCATAGAAGTAAAAATATCATAATTTTAAAATACTCAGAGTAGCACAAATCTATCAAAAGTTTACTTAAGTACTTGTAATTGAGTAAATGTAAGTAGTTAATATCACACACTAACTGCTTGTTACAATATACACACACACAAAAACATACTTAAATACACTGCATCAGGCAAATAGAGGGACAGCTCTTTTTCTCAAGTGGACCTCAGCCCCGGCAGTTTGATTGACGTGCCGTTTTGAGAGGGTGTCTGGTTTCGCTGAGGCATTCTGGGAAGGAAAGCTTACATTCCTGACCAGGTCATGAACTGCCCACCTTTCTTTTTCGTTTCCCCTCATCCATCCCTACATACCTTCCCCCAACCTTCCACCTCATGAAACCTTTTGATTCAGGAAGACGGCCTCTATTGAGGTAGATACCACCACTAATCTGTCATTAGAGAGCACACACACACACACACACACACACACACACACACAGTTACTTAAAATGTTTAGCAGTAATTTCTCAGTTTTGATTTTACAAAAAATCTGCAATAGACTGGATAGAAGCTACATAAGTATACTACATGTTAGTATGGTGGCATTTTTTTATAGAAATATACTATACTTGGATAAACCATAGTATACTATGTAATATAGAAAGGCACTATACCAAAATATACTATATAATATAGAAAAATACTATGCTTTAATTTAGAAACACACTTCACTATATGATACCATACCATACACACAATTTAATATAGAAATATGCTGTGCTGTATAATACCACACTATACTAAATTGTACCTTACAATACTGTTTAATTTAGAATCATACTACACATTAAGCTACCATACTATGTAATATAGGAATATACTACACCAATGGTGGGGAGCCGCTGCCCTGCTTGATTTCACCTATTCCTTCATTATCTAGATTAGGTGTGTTGGGAGATAGAAACCACTGTGCTGTACTATATTATACTACACTGTACTATATAATTTCCAATAATGCTATGCTTTACAATAACATTCTATGGTATTTTACACCATATTAAACCTTAATGTAGATGTATGCTATACTGTTTAATCCCATTACTATGCTACATTATTCTTCAATACTATACTATTTTGCTTAGAAAAATGCCATGCTACACTTTATAACATTGTAATGTATTCTACAACCAGAAAGTAAAATATAAAATTTTGTATCACCACATCCAAAACAATAAATAAATGCCCCTTTCCGATAGATATGCTTTAGGCATGGTTAAAAGTCTGAGACAATTTTTGGCTGTGGAGCAGAGATGTGCAGTGTGTGTGCATGTGTGTGTGTGTGTGTGTGCGTGTGTGTGTGCATGTGTCTGTGGAATAGAGTAGAACGAGCTGAAATTACTCGCTTGACTTGGAATGTGATTAGATTCCTGATGCTGCCAGCCATGCCTCATTTATAATTAGGTGTGTGAGTGTGTGTGTGCGTGTGTGTGTGTGTAAGAGATTAGTCCTGTGACATCATATAGGGGACCGGTGTCTGGGTCCCTGAACTGATAAGAAATGGGGAGGTGCACACACATACACCCCTCTGGGCAGTGGCATCCTGCTACTGGCACCACTCAGCATCAAATAGCCTTTTTTGCACACACATACACACATGCACACACATGCACACACACACACACACACACACGCACACACACACACACACACACACACACACACCATGATCCATATGCACCTACCATGACTTTGCATCTACTTTTCTAAAATAATATATGAGTATATATCTATATGTTCTTTCATTGCTGATGAACAGTCACGATGAAGTGTTGAGACATTGATTATTGTCTACAGAATCAGTTCTTTTTCATAAAGAGGTGTAGAGGTGTGTGTTTTTGTGCGTAGGGGTCTTTAAATCCTTGGTCTCTTAGAAAATGAACACAAAACAACTTAACAAAATTATTGTTCAGTATCAGTAATATGTAAGTCACTATATTTGGAGAAAAATGTGCTTTTGTTTATCCTTAAAATTCTCTGTATTGTTGTGTAACTATTGCTGATGTACAGACCTGACTGTGTATGTGCAACTGGGTGACCAATGCATTTGACACACTATTTTATGATGATGTGCAAGACCTTAGCAACCACCTGGAATACCATAGTAACAGCCTCACAACACCTTAGCAACCACCTGGAATAACACAGGAATAGCCTAGCAACATCTTAGCAACCACCTGGAATACCATAGCAATGGCCTAGCAATACCTTAGCAATCACCTAGTATACTGTAGCAATGGCCTATCAACTCCTACGCAACCTCCTGATATATCATGGCAACAGTTCTGTTTAGCAGCCAGTGCACACCGTGCCATACAAACTCAAACCACCATGTCGTTTTGGCCAAAAAGACAGCATTTCAGTTCAAAGTATACTACCAGCTTTAGTGACAGTCAGTCAAATGGAATGTAAAGATTAATTATACTTTCAATGTATAAAGAAATATACATTTTAAACATCTTAAGCTCTACTATCCCTGGAAAAGCAAAAGCAGTGTATAACTAAATAACTGAACTGAAGAGATGATGCCACTTCCAGAATAAGCACTTATAAAGCTCTAGATTTTACATTGCAGACTTAACAAAAAAGAACTGAAATGTGTGTGTGTACTTGTGCACAAGCCTGTTTCACCAGCCATAAGGTCTCTCTCCTCTGAGAGGCAAACACAATCGTGTAGCAGCTGATACTTCCTGCTCGCATAATTAACCGAGTTAATTAAGGCCTTAATTGGCCGGTGGTGTGACCAGGGTGGGCACTAATCCTCTAGAGCTGCTCCTATAGGCTGCTAAATTAGGTTAGACCCTCTCAGATTGCCCTGATTAAGGCCGGTCTATATGCTGGTGCTGAATCTGAGCGTTCTACAGGGAAATACTGGGGCCACACATCAAATTAAAACTCTGACTAATGCTCATTAAGAAAACAAGGCAAAGGAACAGTTGAGAAAAGTTGGTTATGGATACAGTGGCAGCTTTAAAAGCTAAAGCTCTAAAAGTTCTTCAGGCAGGGTCCGGTTTAGAAGGCTGATCACAAGCTCGTTATGGTATGAAACAGGAGCTTGTTAGCTTAATGCTGTGATAATGATGGCGTTTGATATCTGTTACATCATAGATTTATGGGGCGGTAATGGAAGATGATGAACAAGATGGACACATGTGATACACGCAGCCGAGACAGTGGATGGACTGAGAGAGAGAGAGAGAGAGAGAGAGAGAGAGAGAGAGAGAGAGAGTCAGACGCTAATATGCATAGACAATATGATGATATGTTATCGTTATCATTATAAATTATGCCATGATTTGCTTTCAAACAAAAAAACACTAAAGAGTTATTGTGAATAACATAATGGTTGTGATTTGTTCACAGCTGTGATGTTATTCAGTAGCACATAACCATGAATGTTCTTAAGCTTAAGATGAAGCAACCATTGTTGTTAATTAGCAACCTGTGGTAAGCAAAATGGTGCAGGTCTGGAGGGGAATAAAAAACATGCTGTTATCAGATATAACAACACAAGTAATGTGTTACAACAATGCTTGTTGTAACTAATTCTGTTCCATCAGCTAACAGACACTCGTGTTGGCTAGCGTTGTGTTGTGTTGAGGAAGAGAGAGGCCATCCTGCCCTTTCAGTGAGAGTGAGGCCAAGTATGCTGTCCTGGAGTCCTGAGTCAATGCTTAGCCGGTTGCGTCACTCAGGAGCCCTGAGTACAATGCTTTTGACCAGATTTTGTGGTAACTATTGAACTATTTTGAGTATGTCATGAGTCACTTGCAAACCATGACTGCTAGGCCTTCAGTTTGAACCATAATATCAATACTCAGTCAAAAAACCAAAACCTTATTTTCATGATAAGGCTAATTTTCACTAGCTATGAATTTCCTATGAATTTCTAATAGTATGTTAGCACTAAACTAATGCTGGTCCCCATGAACATTTTTTGGCCATTCTAGCCTAAATGTGGATGTTTGGAGCTTATAACAGAGATTAACATATATTTCACCTTGTAACAGGTTTATAGTGACTCAGAAAAGAGTTCTGGCATGCCAGTCCTAGGATTCTAGAAAACATAGAGCAACATTTTTTCTCACAAACTGGTCTCATCTATTAGAAACCAAAACATGATTTGGTGATCCCACTGTCACTTCTGAATTATGTTGGTGGTTAATCTAAACTGTAAAACCTTCTGTCTTGTTTCTGAAGTCCTAACCAATGAAAAATGTAGCTTGGTTGACATTTGAAATTTGAGTTCTCATTAGGTTAAATGGAATTTTTGCTAGTGTTCTGTATAGCTTGTCCAGTCTAGCAACAGTAGCTATAAAAGATCACTTATGTGGGTGGAGCATGAAAAGGTCATCTGACCTATCCATGCTGAGTTTAAAAATGTGTTTAATAGGAACTGTTGCAACATTGGACATGCTGTATAAATCACTGGCAAAAATCCCATTCGCCCTAATGAATTTAGGTGTCAGATTAGATTTGATTCATAACATTGATTTTCTAGTTTGAAACGCTGCACGATTGAGCTGGACTGTGTTGTTGGAGGTAACTGAAACTAGGAAGGTTGGAAGCTTCGGTGACAAATTTGCCACCGTTTTTGCTAACAAAGCTGCTGACACTGCCATGATTACATGACAAACAGCTACACCTGCTCTATCCTAACAGTGTGACCTTTCACACACATACAAAATAAACATGATTTGGAATTAATAACACACTCTAAATTTCCATGTTTTGCCAAAAACATACAAGTTGTGTACTACAACAACCAATGTATATTAACAACACAGACTACATGATAACAAGTAGCTCTTTGGATGTTCGTCTATATGCCATTATCATAATTTTTTACGTATTTTTTCTAATTATTAGTTTTCTTTCTTACATAGTTTATTTTAGCTCACGTTGAACATAAAACAATGCATGTGAGTTTTTCATAACCTTTTTTTAAATATTGTATTCTCTGGTATTTGCAAGTTTTTCGCAAACATCTGAAAAACTAAATCACGATGCAGATTGTGAAATTTGGCAATCACTTATTAAAATATTGTGATGTTATATTGTTAACATTATCCACCCTTAGACACTGTAGACTGGAAAAATAAAGATCACAGATTCAGTCTGTCAGTTCATTGTCTGTCTTGGAAGCAGGAACTTTTGTGTTGGAGTGTCATCACTGATCAAATCACCAAATCCTGCTTTTGGCAAAGCCATTAATGATGCAAAAAAATAAAGAGCAAAAATGACCCTCTGTTGAAGACAACAGAGACAAGATTTACCAGCTAATGAAAATAAACCCTTGTTGGAAAGCGTCTGTGGGTGTGTGTGTTTCAGAAAGAGGCCCCTTTAGACCCGTTTCCCATTCCCTCCCTTTCAATTCACGCTTTCACCACTGTGCTGTCTGTGCTGTCTTGTGTGTGCATGTATGTGAGTTTGGGTTTGAGGGTACACAAGTTAGGGTCTGCAGAAAAGCAGGTTTTCTGGAGTGTAGGGTGTGTGTGTGTGTGTGTGTGTGGGGTGAATGTAAGAACATGGCAGGTGACAGCCACTGAGGGCTTAAATCAAAGGCCCATAATCCAGTCTTTGTTGCCACGGCGATAAACAGTCGACTTCAGTGTTGAGCAGGAGTTTGTAAGACTTTCTTTGTTATACTCAGAGTGTGTGTGTCACGCAAAACAAAATCTACTCACTCACGATTAGAGAAAGCAATAGACATAGAGTTTCAAAGGAGAAATGAGCATCATTTAAGGCTGCTGAGCAATGAAACACACACACACACACACACACACACACACACACACACTGGGGCTCGGCATCCAAAAATATTTCTGATACTGATACCCATATCTTGACTTTAATACAGATTCTTAAACAATACTTTATTTCATAACTTCTTTAAATAAAAGATTCCTATATTTATATCCTATCTTTATATCTATAGTAAAATGACTAGGGCTGTTAAACAATTAAAGTATTTGTGAAGCAATTACACGCATTCTTTTCTGTAATTAACCGTGATTAATCACATACGTCTTATTTGACTTTAAAGATTTCTATTTAAAAAGCAGTACATTTAGTTATAGCTATATCAGCCTGTATTTATAACTTTCAATAATTCAATGGCATTGTTTTCATCGTGTGAAGGCAGAGTTCACATGAACTTGAATGCGCCGATCATGTGATTTCCACAGAGTAAATGCAATTTCCAGTTTTCATCACGTTCAGTAAGAGCAACAGTGGCTGTGTGTTCCAATAAGTGTATATATTATGTACTACATGGTATATATCATAAAGCATTGATCAGTGTAGTCTGCCAAATTAGAGGCATTGCCAGCATCAGCGGTGTTCCTCGGTGATGATACTTTAGATTTGATGCACTTCTGTGATAAACAAATTCACAGTATGGCAGTAGGTGGAAATGACTTTGGCTTTATTAAAGGTCATCAGTAGATCTTGTCAGTTAAAAACAGTGGCATTAATTCATAATAATAATAATTCACTGCACATGATTAACACTTTAACTTTGACGTCACCTCAAATTACATAATATAGTCAACAGTACAGTTTTTTACAAATCTAATTTTCATTTATACATTTAGCATTTTATTTTATTACAAAGGTTCCAGTCACAGCACTGTATCCAAAAATCTCACTATATAATCTATAATAAGACTTGTATGCAGTAACTCTGTAAAGCTTAAGGCTCATCCTTTAGAGTCTACTTCAAGCATGCTTATTGGCTCAAATACATTAATAAGAGTGCCTGCTATTTTAATTTGATATTGAATGACACTGAATTTGTCAATACTAGGTGGAATAAATGTAATTCAGTTGTTACCTTATTAATGTAGAATTTCAGTATGTAGCTCCACACACACGCACATGCATGAAATACATTGTTAGATGTCAGTGCATTTCAAAATATAATCAAAATATACTGCAATATGTTTTCAAAATATATTTTTAATATGTTGTCTTGTGGCTAGAGTAGTTCAGTCAAAATAAATAAATAAAATGAAAATTATTCCATTCTCCATAAAACACATGCAAGAGGTACCTCAAAAACGGCCTTCCTTTTTCACACCTGCACACACACACACACACACACACACACACACAACACACACACACACACACACACATACACACATACATACACACACACATCAGGGATGTCAGTTTGTGGTCTAATAAAGCCACTCCGTGTGACTGAGTGAGCATGGTGGAGGCGTCTATATTTCACACACACACACACACACACACACACACACACACCTGGGCTACTGGGGGCAGGAAACCCCACTTAACTGTCACCTTTAGTTCTGATTGCCCTGTAGTGCTTTTGGAGTACCAGAAGTCAGACAGACAGACAGAGAGACACATACACACACACACAAGCACACACACACACACACACACACACACACACACACAGACAGACTATCAGACATACACATGGTCACATATAGTTTATTGTTATCAAATTATTCTTAGGTATTTCAAATGCATGTAAGTTTATTAGGTAGGCCTTGTATCTACACTCTTTGGCCATTTTATCAGAAACACCTACCATATAGGTGCAGTTTGTTGCTGTGCAATTCAACAGCTCCCCTCTACCCCATCCACCAATAGATACTGTTTGGGTGTTGGACCATCCTCAGCACAGCAGTGATGCTGACATTGCAGTGGTTACCTTCAGTAATTGTGTATCTACAAAGTGTCTCAGTGACTAAGCAGTCTTACGTGGAAAGGAAAGGTGTTCTCTACTGTAATAACAGACCCACTCAGTTTGTGCCTTAGTTATATTTGTAAATATTTACATAATCAGCATTTACATTGAACACTTTTTTGGAAACCCCTCCCTTGTGGACAGTTAGAGACAGTAGTCCATCTGTGCATGCACAGTTTGAGTTACCCATCCTATAATCATTCATCAGTGGGCAATTTCTGACCACAGAGCCAGTGTAAAGAAGATCAATGTAGGTGTTTCTAATAAACTGGCCAATGACTTGAAGTAAAGGTAAGTGTTTTTAATAAAGTGGCCAGTGAGTTGAAGTACAAGGTAGGTATTGCTAATAAAGTGGCCAGTGAGTGGACTTACAAGTTAAGTGTTTTTAATAAAGTGGCCAGGGAGTGGAAGAAGAAATTAGATGTTTCTAATAAAGTTTCTAACAAAATGACACGATTACATCAGTCACAACTTACAAGTTATATTTAGCTGCAAAAAGGTTTGGTGCTCTGTTCTGTCCTGTTCCGAGTGTACATATGTACAGAGAAAAAGAGAGCGAGAGACAGAGTAAGAGAGAGAGAGAAAGATGAAACTATTAATAAGTTAATAGATGACATGCAGATTAAGTAAAATGTTCCACATTTGCTCTGTGTAGTTAAATGTCTTTTCGTCATCGTCATCTTCTCTTCATTTCTCTGCTTGCTATTTAATGCTTTTCTTTCATACACAGTCACCTAATGATCTCTCTCTCTCTCTCTCTCTGTCTCTCTCACTCTCTCTCTCTCTCTCTCTCTCTCTCTCTCTCTCTCAGACTGGTGGAGCCACATATCTTGGCCATTCTCTCCGCACGTCGCTGTTAAAACGCTCAAAGCTAAAGAACAGTGAAAAAAGGCACGAAGACGACGATTACTTAATTCTGTCTTTCATCATCCTTTCATCACACTTGAAGCGGAATTTCCCTTGAAAAGGTGTGAAGAAACAGCTCATCACAGAAAAAAAAGTGCAATAGTCATCTTTTTAGTCCCGGTCTAATATTTCTGAAGAGAAGTACACTGAAAAAAGATGGTTCTTCAAGGGTTCCTTAGTAAAGGGAATAGTTCTATTTAGAAACATGCACCATTTGCATGTTTCAGTGGCTCTTTGCATGGTCAAATGCTTATTCAGATTGATGGAGAATGTGTTGTATATGGTTCTATATGGAACCTTTTTGAAAGAATACTTTTTGGTGCTGTATAGAACCATATATAACACATCCTTCCTCAGTCTGAACAACCATTTCACCATGCAAAGAACCTTTTAAACATGCAAATGGTTCTTTGAGTGTTCATGGTTCTATATAGAACCAAAACACTACATGCTGCTATATGTTGTGATTTTACTGACAGCTCTAATAATCACCCTGATTTTAACTTCAAACATGGCTAATATCCACAGCTCCAGTTCAGGGAGACTCAGTAGCTGCCAAAGCGTAACTAAACTAATACAGCTATTTCAGACACTGTAGTTTTAAAAAGCTGCATATTCTGTTTGTCGCAAGGAAATATTAAAGAGTGCTGAGTCTTATTCAGTTTAACTTGTTTACATTGTTCTCTTCTACATAGGATGTTTCCTCCATGGACTGCAAAAAGTCAGCACAGGCTGCCACTGCGTTTCCATGGCAGTGGGTTTATAGATTGTTCTGAACATGTTAATGTCATGTTAAAGTAGTAACTAGCTAATAACTAGTGTTAAAAAAATCATGATAAAGACTTTACAAAAAAACTAAAGTACAAACGTATACAAAACCAAGCCCAGCTGTAGTTTTTTTGTGCTGTAACTGACCTAAAGTTAGATTTGTGTCTTGTCCAACCAGTCAAATTTCTATTAGCTGAAACCAGTGGAGGCACCAGGACTGCTACTTTAAGCAGGCATGACAAAGATTGGGCAGAATCTTGAATTTCACCTGCATGGGCAGGTGGGCCACAGTAGCCAAAGAGACACACAAAACTCAGAGCTCATAACAAAACAAACAAACAAACAAACAAATAAAAAAACTAAAATAACAATAATGCCCTATACAAATTTAATATGCTTGCAATTTTCCTCTCTTGATAACTGTTTGCAGTTATTGCATTTATTTAATGTTATATGGTATACTTAGTGATTTTTGAGTGCTCATATGCTTCCAGTCCATACACAGTGGTAATGGTATTGAAAGAGGTCTGTTTAGGTAGAGGATTTTTTTCTTTTATGAGGTGAAAGTCTTAGCAGACGCATCATAGTTATAGCAACTGGTTAAAATGGAATTCTGGTCAATCTTAATTTTAAATATGTCATATTTAGCAAGTACAAATGTATTTGTGTTTTAATTTTTAAATAATAATAATACTGAAATAATAATAATAATAATACTGAAATAATATTAAATAAATAAATATTGAAAATACAATTGAACAGTCTTTTTTTGGTGGGCCAGTAACAAAAGTGGATGGGCCTAGGACGACTGGACCAAATCATACTGCTACCACTGGTTGCAACAACATAGTCCATCTGTTTAGTGTAGCATTATAAACTGGAAACTCAACATTATGTAGCAATGCTAGGGTTGAACCCTAACTACTGTCGCTAGGTTGGACAGTCTTTGCAGAATGTGAATCCCTTTTAACCTAATGAGAAAGTGCTATGCTATCAAGCTACACAAGCTGCTAATGTTAGCAATCTGTGTTGCACTCTGAATGTAGAGCTGGCAAAAGTTGTTACGAGAAACCACATTTATAGGCACAGCATGGATATTCAGTTTAGCTGTGTATTGACTGAATGGAAAAGGATCTCTCTCTTCTGAAATAAAACCTCAGAAATGGTTATTTGAGCTTATCTAAAAGACTGTAGATTTTTACAATATGACATCTCCATTACACGGTAACTGTGATCTATTAACAGTAAATAAATCTGCTGTCCTGATACGTTATACTGACACAGAAGAGGGCTACAGAAAGAGAGACAGAGAGAGAGAGACTGAGAGGAAGAGAGTAAAAGGGAGAGAGAGGCAGAGAGAGGGGAGAATCAGAATGAAAGTTAAAGAGAGAAAGAGACAGACTGACAGAGAGAGAAAGAGAAAGAGAGAAGGGGGTAAGACAGAAAGAGAGCGCAGGAGAGACAGAAAGAGAAACCGAGAGAGAGAGGCATGGAGGGAGAGAAGCATTGAAAGAGACAGAGAGATAATGTATGGAAAAAGGCAACATTTCCCCCTAAAAAACATTCTTCTCTCATTCCAAACCAACCCAAATAATCCACTAATCCTATTTATAACTAGTATTAGAGGAATCTCTCTCTCTCTCTCTCTCTCTCTCTCTCTCTCTTTACGACTAAACATATCAATATGCTCAGCTCAGATATAGGCCAACATTTCATCTCTCTCTCTCTCTCTCTCTCCTCTCTCTCTCTCTCTCTCTCTCTCTCTCTATCTGGACCAATTTGGTTATGCTCTCTTTTTTCAACATCAGTGGACACTCAAGTTTGTATATAAGTGTGAGTAAATGCTAATGCTTATACAGGTTTAACATATTTTTATTCCAAACTTTAAATGTGGATATGGTAGAGTATCCATATCCAGTATAAACCCCAATATAAATCCTAATATAAATCCCAATATAAACAGGCAAATCTGGAGTAAACAGTGATTATCCCTGCTTAGATACAGACAGTAAAAAAAAACACAATTTACTACTTTATGCAACTCTTACTGGGAGATTACACTGCTTGGTAACTACACACATATTTCCACTCTTTAGGAGGGGGGGGGTACTTACACAGTTTTCACCCTAATTCAGTCATGTCCATTTCCAGCCATTTGCCAGGTCTCCCCTATCTCACACTTTGCTACCAAGTTGTTCCCCGATACAAGTCAAGCACCCCTGCATTTTTTCAAACTGCTGCTAATGCAGCGTCATTGGACAGCTCAACATGCTTGGAGTGATGTAACAATTCCGTTCCATCAGCTAACAAACTCTCGTGTTGGCTAGCATCGTGCCATGTGCTGGGGGAGCAGGAGGGCCATCCTACTCACTCAGAGTGAGGCCAGTTTTGCTCTTATGGACTCTCAGCCATGGATGGCTGTGGCATCACCAGGGATCAAACTCATTATCTCCCAACAAGAAGGACAACACTTTGATGGTAGCATCACTCAGGTGCCCCAGTTTTGTGCTTCTGTCATGGTAAATACACACACATTGACACTATCGTTGCCCGGGTGTTTGGTTTTAGACCAGTTTTGAGCTTCGTTGTCCAGTTGGTGCAGTCAACAGGATTAAGCCCAGTCTAGTCTCACACTAAACACTTTTTTCAATTTGTTGAAGTAGAATAAAGTCTAGCCCTGTCATTGTACTTCTCTCTCCATCTCTCTCTCTTTCTTTCTCTCTCTCTCTCTCTCTCACTAACACAATCACATATGCATAGTGTTCTACCGTATATTCCATCACAAGTGACCATATCATTTCCCGCATGCACAAGTTTTGAATTGACAGACACACACACACACACACACACACACACACACACATACAGACACACACACAATTACACATACACATACTTACACAGAAACATACACCCACACTAACACACACATACTGACACAGACAAACACAATGACACATGTACACTTCTGTCACACCAACCACACACACAAACACACACACACACATACATACTGACAGACACGCACACTCATATATTGACACACATGCAAATTTTGCAATCCTGACTCTTTGTGTCTTCACTGGAAATGTAAGAAAGAGAGAGAAGTGGCGGAGAAAACAAAAGCACACACATCATCATACATTCCGTCATGCTTATGTCTCTCTGTGTGTTTTGTTTTATGCTGTAAAACCATAACCTTTATGCAGGAACCAACTGCTGACTACATAACTCAGCCATTTTTGATGCTGTTTTAAAATCCTAGCAAGTGTAAAATCTCAATGTACTGTTTCTGGCATACTGTATGTGTTACTTCTAGTGGAACATACAGTGCTGTACTAATAGCCTTATATAGAAAATTATGTAAATTTAATTAACTGGACAGTAAAAGCCTCTGTAGACTTTCAGCAAAACAAAGCATGCAAAGAGATGCGTGAAGTCGAAACCACCTTCTGCTAACTTTAGAACAATACTAATGAACCACAACACAATAAATTGTCAGGGACACAACTCTCACTCCTGGAGTGTCTGTATACTCGGCATTAAGTCAAGCTGTGAGTGTTGGACTCAAGGCTGTGCCTTGTCTCCACTCCTGTTTGTGATATTCATGGACAGGGTATCAGGTCGTAGCCGAGGTCTGGAGGGCAATTTGTGTGGGAGCCGGAGGGTGGCATCTCAGCTGTTTGCGGATGATGTTGTCCTTTTGGCTCCATCGCGGTGTGCAGCTGAGTGCGAAGCAGTTGGTATGCAGATCAGCACCTCTGAGTTCATGGTCCTAGCCTAGAAAAGGATGGCATGCCCACTTCAGGTAAGGGGAAAGGACCTGCCCCAGGTGGAGGGTGGAGTTTAAGTATCTTGGGTCTTGTTGACAAGTGATAGGAAGAGGATTGTGAGATCAGCCGCAGGATGGGACAGTTAGCAGCAGTAATGTGGTCATTGTACCGGACTGTAGTGGTAAAGAGGGAGCTGAGTCATAAGGCAACAGTCTCTGCTTACCGGTCGGTCTACATCCCAACCCTCACCTATGGTCATGAGCTTTGGGTAATGACCGAAAGAAATGAGATCATGGATACAAGCAGCAGAAATGAGCTTTCTTTGTAGGGTTGCAGGCTATGCTCTACTTGACAGGGTCAGGAGCTTGGTCATCTGGGGGGGCTCAAAGTAGAACCGCTACTCATCCACATTGAGAGGAGCCAGTTGAGGTGGTTCGGGCATCTGATCAGGATGCCCCCTGGTTGCCTCCCGCTGGATGTTTACCAGGCATGGCCTACAGGGATGAGGCCCTAAGGTCATTCTTGGCCTGAGAGCAGCTTACAGTCCCCCAGAATGAGCTGGAGGAAGTTGTAGGGGACAGGGTCATCTGGGATTCTCTGCTCTCCCAACTGTTACCGCAAACCTATCTGGATTAAGCGGTTTGAGATGATGATGATGATGATGATGATGACAATAAATTATGATTTGATGTGTGTGTATTTATGTGAGTTTAACTGTTTCCACAGCTGTCCTCAAGGTAGCACCTTGTTATGCTAACCAGCCCCTCATTAAAGTGGAATTTAACCAATTTGTCAAAATGTCTGCAGAATTAAATCACTAAAATGTAAACAAAGTCATTCAGGGTGGTGATAGGATACAGTGGTGCTAACAGGAACCAGGGGTCATGATGTGTACATTCCAAATATAGTCCTTTCATTTACTATCCAAAACGACCATAAACCTACACATATCTTCTGAGTTTGTATATGTAATGCTGATTAAATAAGTGAAAATAAGTTTTCTTTCGAGAATATTTTGCCTTACAAAGACCTGCAGGTATGTCTCTGATATGAAAGTCTATAAAAATATCCATTTAAGGCCAAAATCTTATTGTAAAATTATCGTTAAACAGTGTCTCAGGCATCAAGCAGTACATTCATAATCATTTAATGAAGGAGCTTTAAGAGGCATTTAAACGCTTCAGATATATGGTTCCTATCATCACTGTGAACAACGCTGATTTAGTAAAGGAGGTTTTATATATTTATATGTTTTATATAGTGTTTTTGTTGGTAAAATCACACTTGCCGCTCAGATAAACAGTTAAAACATTTCTCATGTCGCCTGAGACTTTTGCAAGGCACTCTCTTATTTATTTATTTATTATTTAGCCTGGTTTCAATCTTCTCCTTATACTATCTCTTTTTGATCATGTATATACACAGATGCAAACACACACACACACCTGCATGTCATTTCTTTGAAATTGTTTTCTAAGCTGTGTAACTGTATCTTTATTATATGGTGAGGCATTTCATGACATGTATCCTGTTACAGGAATGAAAAAAATAATACAGTGCCTTATACTGTGATGCACATAGCATGTTTTTAAGCACAAAGATAAGACAGTGACCTGTCACTATGTATATCATAAAGGTCTTTTGAGGTTTTATATAATGTTAATGAATGTATTTTAAAAATATAAAAATTTTAGACCAACATCTTATTTTAAAACTATTGCAAAGCAATTTCTCAAGCACCAGGCCTAACCATCCATAACTATTTTATGTGGTGGCTTTCTATGAGGAAGCTTTTAGAGGCCAGATGTCTGGATCCTATCACCACCTTTATGAACAATTCTAGAAATTCTATACATTTTAAAACTAACATTTGCAGCAGCAAAACGGAAAGCTCCAGTTCTCCTGGAGAGCCTCCTCTGTAAAAAGAATCCATGAGTTGTATGACCGAGAAGAAACTTAAACAAATGGAGGTTGTGGTTCATGCTCAGCTTTACTTGAATTTCAACAGAAAACAGTGTCCAAAACAAAAGGGAAAACATGTCCAAGGCTATCTCTCAGCTCTTACTGTTAGCTGGCTAGGTAAAACTGGGAGTACTGAATGCTATGCCTGCCCCCAGCCTAGAGCGAGGTGGCTGGCTGAAGAAGACAGCTAAGAAAACAGCATGGGAAGGCCCAGCTAGAACCTACTGAGAGAGAGACAGCGTACATGTTTACCACATGTTGCATCACCTCTTCTTTTAACAACACTCTGTAAGCGTTTGGAATCTGAGGAGACCAATTACTGTAGTTCTGAAAGTGGAATGTTTTCCCATTCTTGCTTGATATAGGATTTCAGCTGCTCAACAGTTCTTGGTCTCCTTTGCCGTATTTTTGTTTTATTAAGCGTCAAATGTTTTCAATCTGCAGACAAGCCAGTTTAGCACCCAGACTCTTTACTATGGAGCCATGCTGTTGCAATACATGCAGAATGTAGTTTGGCATTTTCTTGCTGAAACAAGCAAGACCTTCCCTGACAAAGACATCATCTGGATGGCAGCATATGTTACCAAAAGATGAATATATTGTTCAGCATTAATGGTGCCTTCACAGATGTACAAGTCACCCACGCCATGTGCACTAATGCACTCCCATACCATTCCAGCTGATAACAAGCTGGATGGCCCCTCTCCTCTTTAGCCCGGAGGATGTCCATGATATCCAAATAGAATTTTCAATTTTGATTTGTCAGACTGCAGGACACATCACCTCAGTCCAGCTTAAGTAAGCTCAGGCCCAGAGAAGGTAGTGGAGTCTCTGGATCCTGTTTATATATGGTTTCTCTTTTGCACGGTAGTTTTAACTTTCATTTGTGGATGCAAAAATGAACTGTGTTCACAGACAGTGTTTTTCAGAGGTGTTCTTGAGTCCAGTACAATGACAGGGCCAGATTTCCACTGCAGAATCAAGTCTGTTTTTAATGCAGTGCCACTAGAGGGCCTGAAGATCATGGGGGGCAATATTGGATTTGGGCCTTGTCCCCTGCAAACAGAGATTTCTCTGGAATCTCTGAATCTTTTCATGATATTATGTACAGTAGATGAAAGTTCTTTGCTATTTTATGTTAAGAAATGTTATTCTTGAACTGTTGCACTATTTTCTTACACAGCCTTTGACAGAGTGGTGAACCCCTCCTCATCTTTACTTCTGAAAAACTTTATACCCAGTCATGTTACTGACCTGTTGCCAATTAAGTATCAGGTTTTCTTTTAGGATTACAGAATGATCTATGACTGGTACAAATATAAGATCAAAACACTGCAGTATTTTGTAATAGATATTACTTTTTAATGTCTCAGTAACTCATAGTTTATTGACGTTACTGCAGACATCAGCAAAAGCTTTTTTTAACTGCGTCAGTACTGAAATACTCATCAGTAGTCTGCGGCTTTTTGCTTGATTTATCTGTACACACCATCTAGACCAAATCTGCCTGGCATAGCAAACATTAGAGTGTGGATAATAACACCAAATCTGCCTGGCATAGAAAACATTAGAGTGTGGATAATAACACCAATAATAATAAAGAGACATGCTGTTAGTGTAATAGTTCTGACTGCTTAAATTGTTTGTGTACAGGGGTTGTGCTGGAGTTTGTTAACCCTCATTAGTTAACCCCTTAAAACCCCTTCAAACCTGGACTTACATTCCTCTCTCAAATAAAAGCTCAGTTTGTATTGTTTTCTATATAGTTGCTAAATAATAATACCTAGAATGAAAATAAATTAAAAGATGGAACTGATATTTAAATGAACCCCCCCCCCTTATCCTTTACTCTTTTTCTCTCTGTCTCATTCTCTCTCTGTATCTTCCTCTTTCTTTTCTTTCTTTCTTTCTTTCTTTCTTTCTTTCTTTCTTTCTTTCTCTCTCTTCTTTTACTTTTTCTTCTTCACTGTCCTTCTCTGTCCTCTCTTTCAATCTCAATCTCTATGTATCTCACTCATTTACTCTTTCTTTCTGCCCTTCTCTAATTTTCTGTTTCTCTCTCTCTTCACTTCTTTCTCCCTCTCTCTCTTACTCTCTCCCTTACACACACACTCTCTCTCTCTCTCTATTTGCCATGCTCTGCACTGCTATGCATTTGTTTACTTATTCCATGTGTATATTTCTGTGCGAATGCCAATTAATTATTCATTGAAAATGTGGGAAGAATTATAATGTAGATAATGAGAGAGAGAGAGAGAGAGAGAGAGAGAGAGAGTTGGGAGGGAAAGAGAATAAAGTAGTGAAACTGGAGCAGTTAGAGTGTTTGTGTGTGTGTTTGTTTGAGACATACCTTCCCTCCTCTAATTGAAGTTGGTCTTTTGAAGTAATTAAGATAAGCAGTGGAGACTAAATAATTGGTGTTATGGCACAGAGTAATTAAGCCATGCATCAGCCTCTGTGTGTGTGTATGTGTGTGTGTGTGTGTGTGTGCGTGTGTGTGTGTACTGCAGCCTCACGCTTTTCTAACAAAACACTGCAGCCTGAAAAAGGGGTTTTAAATAGGCTCTATTTGTGTTTTTAACCCTGGAAAAAGTTCACACACACATACATACTTGTTTTTATACAATGTTAGGACATGGAGTCATACATATGTCCATATTTATTAGCAGAGGGGAACTCTCAAGGCCTTCTAGGACTTCAGAGAAGGTCTAAAGATTTCTATAAAATAAATAAAAAAAACGTCTGTAATTTTTTGTTACTTTTCATTCAGAAGTATCAAGATTATTGTCGTATTTGACCCCTTAAATTGCCAGGGCCTAGCAAAGTGTCACTACACACTTCTATAACCTAAGAAAAGCTCAACCAGTTTGCACTGAAGTGGCTGTAGTTACTGAGTAATAAGCCTTAGTATGTGATAAACTTGGGATTTTAATGGTTTAAACTCTACAAGTATTGTAGTAATACTCTAATTTATTTGTTAAGCATTGGTTGGGAACAAAAAAGTTAAGATCTTGAAACACCAAGATTTTTAGGTACACATAACCAATCAAGCTCTCCCATTGGTTAGGACTTCCCGAGCTGAACTGAAGGCCTAACATGTCAGACTGACTCTAATATATTTAGGAACAGACAGTGGAATCAGCTAATCATGTTTTGATTTACAGTGGGTGGGACCAGTTTCATGAAGAAAAAACATCAACCTAGGCCTCCTAGTAATGTCAGATACTGTAACAGACTGTAAATGCAAGTGGTAATCTGAGCAATGTGTTACAGTTAGATGTTAGAAATGGCAAACGGCAGTGGCAGCTTTACATGTATATATCATTTCTAATAGAATTTTAGCACTAAGCTAACCCTAACTAGCTAGCATTAAGCTAACCCCTTCAGTGAAGAGGTTAGCTTAGTGCTGAAATACTATTAGAAATTCATAGGGAGTAGCAGAAATTAGCATTACCATAAAAATAAGTTTTTGTTTTTTGACTGAGTATTGCTATTATGGTCCTAACTGAAGCCCTGGCTTAGCACTAACATGCTACTACAATCCCATAGAATCCCACTTGACATATATATATATATATATATATATATATATATATATATATATATACAGGGTGATTCAAAAAGATTCGTCTGATTTCAAAGCGCCATATTTTTACAACTGTGAGGCACATAGGAACCAATCACATACCAACTGAAAGAGGGGGTCATAGAGTTTCTGACCGTCACTGGAAGATGGCTCCCTTCAGTCTGCGAGGAGATGGAGACCCCTGAGCAGAAAGCGTTTTCTGTTCTCCACTTCAACATGATTTTTGTTAAAAGTTGTAAGTGAATAGCTCAGAGCATTGGTCGTTGGTTCCACAACACTGAATGATCTCCAAAATCGCATTGAAAGAGCCATGAGTGCAGTGACACCCCACATGCTCAATTGAGTATGGAATGAATTTGACTATGGCGTTGATGTTGCCTGTACAGCTGTAGGAGGTCATAATGAGCACTTGTAAAATTACATAATAAACTTTATGCTAAGATAAACCATTTACAATTGACTGCATTGTTATTTTTTTGCTTCTCCTGTAAAGTCACCTTTTTACAGATACATGTTTTTTAACCCTTATATTAAAGTCAGTTCACTTCACCAAGTCAGGAGCACTTCACAAAGTGAGGAGCATTTTAGTCCTGAAAAGAACAAAAACAAGCACACACACACACACAGTCGTAATGACAGGAAAGCGCAGTCAGTTAGGAAAAGGCCTGAAGGCACCAGTGACCAGGTTAGAAAAGCACAGAGACATTGTAACTGTATTCAGGCAAATTACAGCTCCAGCAGGATGATGTGCGCGTGTGTGTGTGTGTCTGTGTGGAGGGGTGTGGGTGTATGTTGTGTAACATCAGTCCTAATCTAATAATAAATATTATTAAGATAAAGTATATTTTCTCTCTCTATCTCTCTCTCTCTCTCTGTGGGCTTTAAATCAAGCTTGTTTGCAGCATTATTAGTTAAATATTATGTTCTAAATCCATTATTATCTATAAATTATAAAATAAAACCTGTTTGTTTCTGTGTATTTATGGATATGTAAGTGTGTATGTGTGAGGGGGTGTGTGTATGTTGTGTAACATCCCAATCTAATAATGAATAAATTAGTATTAATAAGATAAAGTATACCTCTCTCTCTCTCTCTCTCTCTCTCTCTCTCCCCCTCTCTGAGCTTTAAAACAAGCTTTTTTACATTATTATTGATAAGTTGTGTTATAAATCCATTATTATCTATTAATTATAAAATGAAACTTGCTTATTTCTCTGTA